>NW_027255982.1:0-325000 GCF_045679555.1 Salvelinus alpinus
GTCTCAGCTTCTCTTCCCCACAGAAACCTTGTGTTGCCACCCTTGGTTACAGCTGAGAGAGGGGCTGCCACCGAGCTGAAGTTCTTGATGAACTTGCGGTAAAAGTTGGTGAAGCCCAGGAAACGCTGAACTTCCTTAACGGACTTGGGGGTGGGCCAATCCGCTACCGCCCCTACCTTCTTGGGGTCCATCTGGACTCGACCGGGTTCCACTATAAATCCCAGGAATTGTACTCGAGAGGAATGGAATTCACACTTTTCCGGCTTAACGTACAAATGGCTGTCTAGGAGGCGTTTGAGCACTTGTCTGACATGCTTAGTGTGTTCTTGAAGGGAGCTCGAAAAGATGAGGATGTCATCCAAGTAAACAAACACGAAGATGTTAAGCATATCCCTAAGCACATCGTTTATGAGCGCTTGGAACACAGCCGGGGCGTTGGTCAGGCCGAAGGGCATCACCGAGTATTCGTAGTGACCAGTAGGCGTGTTGAAAGCGGTCTTCCACTCATCCCCGGGTTTGATCCGCACAAGATGGTATGCGTTCCGCAGGTCAAGCTTAGTGAAGACAACTGCTTCCTGGAGCAGCTCAAAGGCTGTGGCCATAAGGGGTAGCGGGTAGCGGTTACGGACGGTTATGGCATTGAGTCCCCGGTAGTCGATGCAAGGTCGTAATCCACCGTCTTTCTTGGCCACAAAGAAAAACCCTGCTCCCGCCGGCGAGGTAGATGGACGCATGAGGCCTGCTGCCAGAGCGTCCTTGATGTAGGTATCCATAGCAGCTCGTTCGGGAGGAGAAAGGGAAAAGATCCGACCCCTGGGAGGGCAGGTCCCCGGAAACAGGTCGATGGTGCAATCGTAAGGTCTATGGGGTGGTAGTTTGGTAGCCCTCTGTTTGCTAAACACCAGTTTGAGGTCATGGTAACACTCGGGAACTCGGGACAGGTCGATGGATTCTAGAGACTCGGAAGGGGAACTCGGGGAACTCGGGAAGATACAAGTGGCTTGGCACGTAGGACCCCACTGCTTGATAGTGCCCACAGACCAGTCGATGTGAGGGTTATGGCTGTGAAGCCAGGGATAACCAAGGACGAGAGGGAACTCGGAACAGGAGATCAGATGGAAGTTCATCACTTCCTGGTGTTGGGAAACTGAAAGTCGCAAGGGGGTAGTGGCTTGAGTGACAAGTCCAGATCCCAAAGGGCTTCTATCCAACGTAGTAACCCTTATGGGGTCACTTAAAGGTTCAGAAGGAACGCCATTCTCCTTCGCCCAGACCCCATCCATGAAGTTACCTGCGGCTCCAGAGTCTACCAAGGCTTGAAGAGAAAACTCGTGGTCGTCCCAGGAAAGGGTAACTGGAATGAGTAGGCGGGAGTTGGATGGATGGGAGGAGGTTATGTTTCCCGTTACAGTCCTCCCAGGCCTGCACGGGAGAGTGCGTTTCCCTGGAGCCCGGGACACGTGGAGCGGAAATGGCCCGGTTTGCCGCAATATAGACAGCATCGCTCCCTCATCCGGCGGTCTCTCTCAGCCTGGGAGATGCGTCCAACCTGCATGGGTTCTGGTGGAGCCAGCGAGGATAAAGGTGGAGACTCGGAGCTGGGACCGATAGGAGCTAGGGTGAGCGGTCTACGGTTGAGTTCTCTCTCTCTCAGACGCTGGTCTATGCGTGAAGCCAACTTGATAAGGGACTCGAGGTTGTCCGGTGGTTCCCGAGTAGCCAGTTCATCTTGGATGGTGTCAGAAAGACCCTTCAAAAAACACACCGTGAGCGCCTCGTCGTTCCAGCCACTTGCTGCTGCCACAGTGCGGAACTGGATGGCATAGTCCGTCACGCTGTGCCGACCTTTGCGGAGAGTCAGGAGCTGTTTGGCTGAGTCAGGGCCGTTGGTAGGACCTTGAAACACTCGCTTGAATTCTTCAGCAAAGGTAGAGTAGCTGGCACAGCAGGGACTTTGGGCATCCCACACAGCAGTAGCCCAGGCTAGGGCTTTTTCCGACAGCAGGGTGATGATAAATGCTATCTTGGACCGGTCGGTAGGAAACGACGATGGTTGTAGCTCAAAGGAGAGAGAACATTGGGTGAAAAACCCCTTACAAACACTCGGATCACCTGAGAACCGTTGGGGAGGCGGCAGACGAGGTTCAGCCAGGGAGTTAACTGCCAGGGGCACTTGAATCTGATGAACTGGAGCAGAAGCGGTTGCCGGGGAAAGTCGATCAGAAATCTGCTTTATGAAAGTCAGCATCTCTGACAGAAGTTGAGAATGTCTAGCCATTAAGGCCTCTTGCTGAACCAGAGCAGCTTCGTGGCGTTGGACAGTCCCCTCGTGGTGGGACAGGATGGAACAAAAATCCTGGGTACTGGCTGCCTCTGGGTTCATTATAATGGCTCAGTGTTTCTGTCAGGACCCGGTGCGAGAAACAGTCACTAATAATCGTCAGAACCCAGAAGATGAGGCAGACACAGCAGTACTAGAGATGGTGGTTTAATTAAAGAACAAAATCTTCAGGCAAAGAAACTAAATCCACAATGTCCAAAAATAAAGCCAAAAGGCACAAAATGGAAATCCTCCAAAATACAAAAGAAACTCCACAAAGTAGTAAAAAACAGCAGGGAAAAACAAACCTCAAAAGACTACTCAAATAATACACAAGAACTAAACCAGAGAACCTCTGGAAAATCCAACAAGAGAAATATCTGAACAAAACAAGGCTTGGGCTGGGGCTGGGTGCTAACTTACAAACACTGAGCAAGGAACTGAGGAACACACAGGGTTTAAATACTAACAAGGGAACGACAAACAGCTGCAAACAATAATAGAGCAAGGAAGAAAACAAAAGGAACAAAAAAGGTGCAATGGGGACATCTAGTGACCAAAAACCTGAACAGTCCTGGCCAAAACCTGACAACCAAGCCATAAGACTCCTGAACATCTAATCAAATGGCTTCCCAGACTATTTGCATTGCACCCCCCCCCCCCCTTTTACATCACTGCTACTCTCTGTTGTTATCATCTATGCATAGTCACTTTAATAACTCTAACTACATGTACAGTTGAAGTCGGAAGTTTACATACACCTTAGCCAAATACATTTAAACTCAGTTTTTCACAATTCCTGACATTTAATCCTAGTAAAGATTCCCTGTCTTAGATCAGTTAGGATCACCACTTCATTTTAAGAATGTGAAATGTCAGAATAATAGTAGAGAGAATTATTTATTTCAGCTTTTATTTCTTTCATCACATTCCCAGTGGGTCAGAAGTTTACATACACTCAATTAGTATTTGGTAGCATTGCCTTTAAATTGTTTAACTTGGGTCAAACGTTTTGGGTAGCCTTCCACAAGCTTCCCACAATAAGTTGGGTGAATTTTGGCCCATTCCTCCTGACAGAGCTGGTGTAACTGAGTCAGGTTTGTAGGCCTCCTTGCTCGCACACGCCTTTTCAGTTCTGCCCACACATTTTCCGTAGGCTGAGGTCAGGGCTTTGTGATGGCCACTCCAATACATTGACTTTGTTGTCCTTAAACCATTTTGCCACAACTTTGGAAGTATGCTTGGGGTCATTGTCCATTTGGAAGACCCATTTGCGACCAAGCTTTAACTTCCTGACTGATGTCTTGAGATGTTGCTTCAATATATCCACATCATTTTCCTCCCTCATGATGCCATCTATTTTGTGAAGTGCACCAGTCCCTCCTGCAGCAAAGCACCCCCACAACATGATGCTGCCACCCCCTTGCTTCACGGTTGGGATGGTGTTCTTCGGCTTGCAAGCCTCCCCCTTTTTCCTCCAAACATAATTATGGTCATTATGGCCAAACAGCTCTATTTTTGTTTCATCAGACCAGAGGACATTTCTCCAAAAAGTATGATCTTTGTCCCCATGTGCAGTTGCAAACTGTAGTCTGTCTTTTTTATGGTGGTTTTGGAGCAGTGGCCTTTTCCTTGTTGAGCGGCTTTTCAGGTTATGTCGATATAGGACTCGTTTGACTGTGGATATAGGTACTTTTGTACCTGTTTCCTCTGGCATCTTCACAAGGTCCTTTGCTGTTGTTCTGGAATTGATTTGCACTTTTCGGACCAAAGTAGGTTCATATCTAGGAGACAGAACGTGTCTCCTTCCTGAGCGGTATGACGGCTGCGTGGTCCCATGGTGTTTATACTTGTGTACTATTGTTTGTATAGATGAACGTGGTACCTTCAGGCGTTTGGAAATTGCTCCCAAGGATGAACCAGACTTGTGGAGGTCTACAATTGTCTTGGCTGATTTCTTTTGATTTTCCCATGATGTCAAGCAAAGAGGCACTGAGTTTGAAGGTAGGCCTTGAAATACATCCACAGGTACACCTCCAATTGACTCAAATTATGTCAATTAGCCTATCAGAAGCTTCTAAAGCCATGACATAATTTTCTGGAATTTTCCAAGCTGTTTAAATATACAGTATATGTATGTAAACTTAGTATATGTATATAGTATATCTAAACTTCTGACCCACTGGAATTGTGATACAATGAATTATAAGTGAAATGATCTGTCTGTAAACAATTGTTGGAAAAATGACTTGTGTCATGCACAAAGTAGATGTCCTAACCGACTTGCCAAAACTATAGTTTGTTAACAAGAAATTTGTGGAGTGAAAAAGTTTTAATGACTCCAACCTAAGTGTATGTAAACTTCCGACTTCAACTGTACATATTACCTCAACTAACCAGTGCCCACGCACATTGACTCTGTACCGGTACCCCCCCCCCCCCCCCCCCCTATATAGTCTCACTATTGTTATTTTACTGCTGCTCTTTAATTACTTGTATTTCTTATTCTTATCTGTATTATTTTTAACTGCATTGTTGGTTAGAGACTCGTAAGTAAGCATTTCACTGTAAGGTCTGTTGTATTCGGCTCATGTGACTAATAAAATTTGATTTGATTTGATTCGATCATGTTATGGGTATGCTTGAAATAGTTAAGAACTGTGGGGTGGGGGTGGGGAGTTTCAGGATAAAAAGAAACGGAATGGAGCTAAGCACAGGCAAAATCCTAGAGGAAAACCTGGTTCTGTCTGCTTATCAACAGACACTGGGAGCTGAATTCACCTTTCAGCAGGAGAATAACCTAAAACACAAGGCCAAATCTACAGTGGAGTTGCTTACAAAGAAGACGGGGTCTCAACTTACTGTTGAGAGTTAGAATTGTACAATTGGTGAATTTTCGAAATTTGGTTGTGCATCAGCAATTCTTCTTATATGTCACTCACTGACAGTCACTCAATTAGTCCATATCAGTTAACATTTTGAAGATTGGTAAATTAGTCAAATTAGTCTAGCCAGCTATATGAACTTTTAGTAATCATGGCTGAATTACGTGCCCAGGGACCCTGACCTCCAGGGGGCCCCATTGATTTTATTATTCACGCTCACTCAGATATCTCTTAAAGATATCTTTTAAATGTAATCTAAAATGTAATCTACGTAATCCCCAAAACAAATGATTTATCACGAGAGGGACATAAGTAATGCTGCCTACTCCAAGAAAGGTTGAAATCTCACCTTTCTGATAAAAATAGTTATAAATTGCTGAGGTGTAGTCACTTTTGAGGACACAAGCTCAAGTACACAAGTAAAAATATGATTCTTATTTTGTATGTATTTCCTATTCAACAAAACTGTATGAATAACACTTGAAATATAGTATAATGAAATTATAGTTATAGTTATAAAAATAATAACTATAAGATTTCACCTTCCTTATAACTGTAAAAATACATATTTGTATGTCTAGTATTATTCAGGTTTCTCTTGATCAAAACGTCTGCCCCCACCGCTGTGAACGTCACACAAGAGAGCTCTAGCTTGGCTTCCTGAACTCGCCTTTCATCTTACATCTGTCTAGGACAAACAAAAAGTGTTTTTTGTTTCAAATCTATTAATATTTTTAGATTACTGTGATAAAGTTGGTTATAAATCGATCTCTGGATGTGCTCGAGCGACGAAACCACTCTATCCTGTTGCGCTACGATGTCCGAATTTTAAGGCATGTGCTTTGTCAGCGGCTGTGATGTACGGTTTAGACAGGAGTTGATGGACAGTCGGAAGAGCGAATGAAATGGTAGAAGGGACATCCCAGCATCAAGTGGTGTCACATTTCACATCTTAAACAAAGATTATGGATATACTGACAAGACACATGTCTCGCTGTTCTAACAATGGAAGTCGTTGTCCACAAAGCGTCATAGTGTGTCGTCTAGATCCCGCCTATTCTTGCTTTGGATTGGTGGGTACATCTAATTATTGTAATCTCTTTTGAAAATTCGATGAGGGTTGTTGACGTCAACTGCCTGTTTTCAATGGAGACAGACGCTACACTACTGGCCTCATGCAATGAATATGCGTAGCCATCTCGAGACAACAACCATATAAAGTGTTTTTTCTCAAAATTGCCGGGATGTCACGTGCCCTACTTATATCAGTACACTCGTAACAATTTAAGCATTAGGAAACTATTATTGGATGAAATAATCCTACCGTAGCAAATAAGCCATACATTTTTTGGTTGACCAAATTCAACACTGTCATTGACTTCCATACAAAAACTCTTTGCTTGGTGGGCGAAACAACGAAAAAACGCCACCTACTGAAAGGAGACATCTTTCCGCCGAGTTGGGCATCTCTATTCCTCTTCAATTCAATTCAAGGGGCTTTATTGGCATGGGAAACATGTGTTAACATTGCCAAAGCAAGTGAGGTAGATAATATATAAAAGTGAAATAAACAATAAAAATGAACAGTAAACATTACACATACAGAAGTTTCAAAACAATAAAAACATTACAAATGTCATATTATGTATATATACAGTGTTGTAACAATGTACAAATGGTTAAAGTACACAAGGGAAAATAAATAAGCATAAATATGGGTTGTATTTACAATGGTGTTTGTTCTTCACTGGTTGCACTTTTCTTGTGGCAACAGGTCACAAATCTTGCTGCTGTGATGGCTCAACGTGGAATTTCACCCAGTAGATATGGGAGTTTATCAAAATTGGGTTTGTTTTCAAATTCTTTGTGGATCTGTGTAATCAGAGGGAAATATGTGTCTCTAATATGGTCATACATTGGGCAGGAGGTTAGGAAGTGCAGCTCAGTTTCCACCTCATTTTGTGGGCAGTGTGCACATAGCCTGTCTTCTCTTGAGAGCCATGTCTGCCTACGGCGGCCTTTCTCAATAGCAAGGCTATGCTCGCTGAGTCTGTACATAGTCAAAGCTTTCCTTAAGTTTGGGTCAGTCACAGTGGTCAGGTATTCTGACACTGTGTACTCTCTGTCTAGGGCCAAATAGCATTCTAGTTTGCTCAGTTTTTTTGTTAATTCTTTCCAATGTGTTTCCAATGTCTTCCTCTCTGTCCTAAATCACACAGGTGGAAGAGATACACTAATGAGTTGTTATGAACGCGCGTTACCGCTCGATGCAAGCCATTTCGATCTATGGTGTCCACAGATCGATTTTATAAACGAAAGTGTCGGTCGGAACCGGTACCAGAACCACGCAGGTCCTCTATGCGTGGGAATTTACATCTTTAACATGGCATAAGTCATGGCAAAATGTGTACAATTGCAGGAAATTAGCTTTTAAACTGCAAACATTTTTCCACGGCTCAAAGCAAAATGTGTAGAATTGCAGGACATTGCAATAAAAAGTTCTGTAAAGCAAACATATTTGTTTGCGTTTTGTTAATAAATAAATATTCTAACAGATCCCTCTGTACATATTGAAGTTTTTCATCTCGGTGCTGAGTTAATGTGTAGTGGCAAATTGTAGAACTAATAGGCTACGTGTTTTGTTGATCAACTGAGGTAAATGAAGCTACAGCAACCAATGTGATAATGGCTGGGTACATTTTTGTCTGTATTTGCTCTTCTCCAAATAGCATTTTAGATTTGTTTTATTTGAAAGAAATGCAATAAATTAACTTCAACTTTCAAAAAATGTCCCTCCACCCCCTCTGGACCTCACTAAAACTCAGACACTGCCTATGGCCCTAACGGGAATATATTTTTTTGTGGGTTGGATTTGTAGTTAATGTTAAAACGTATTTATATATTAATAACTGGGGTGACTTTGGAGACATTCTAACCAATTATATACATTATGTCGTCCTATTTACAGCTTGATCAAAATGAAGGCACTACTCATTGCTGCTATTCTCTTGGTTGGACTATTGGCAATGGGCAGCGAGGCCATTCCATCAAACCGCTGGTCCTGCTACAAGAAAGTCTTGAAGGGCAGGGACTGTCGCAATGTTGGCATCTCCAACGGAGTTGCGAACATGCGACCCATCGATTCCCTGCAGAACCATTTCTGGGAGGGGAACAAATGCGACATGGTGTGCTACTGTAACTTCAGTGAGCTCCTCTGCTGCCCAAGGTACAGCAATTCCATTCTCCGCCAGTAGGCGGCGCCCATGTTCAGCACACATATACAGTCTATATTAATACAGTTCTGGAACAGTGGACGACTCTGTGGTGCTGTTATGTGTACTGGAGGCCGAATGGAGGCCGGCGGGCAGTTAGGCGCCAATTATAGTTGGGAACGAATTGGATCCAGTCACAGGCTGCCCAGTGAACACTGCCTACATTGTGATTATCATAATCCACCTATTAATACAGTCAGGCACATGTGCCTGCTGCCGTGCAGTGAACTGTGATGTGGAGTTGACTTTTGTTTCACTGGTCAGTTAAAAGGTCATTCGTGCTGTTTTTACGTCATGGCCTTTGCTCATGTAATGCAAATACACTATGGCTAGGCCTATGCATTTTGGCTCTGTTTTTAGTCAGCTGTTGACTACAGAGAATTGTTTTTCCTTTAAAGAGGCACTATATGCCTGGAAATCAAACAGATACACGGAGCTTATCAGTTTGCAATCACAGCTTATCAGTTTATCAATTGAAAATAATGCCATTCTTGACTAGACGCTTCCTTCATTAACTAGGCCATTGTCTCCTGAACCACATGGTCCATCCACTAGAAAGTCATGGACAGTTTACCATATTCTTGGATTCCAGGCTAATAGGGCAAAATACTAAACACATGTTTTTATTTTTTATGTTGTTCCAGGGATGTCTTCTTTGGACCCAAAATCTCCTTTATAATTCCATGCAAAACCATCTGAGCCATCAGTCGTTTGAATGGACAGTGAACACGGACGGTGCAATCTTCTGAATTGAAACAAGAGTAAAGAGTAAATGGGGCCAAGGGGGATGGGCCCATCCAATCCGGACTACAGAATTACATGCATTTCATTCTTCACTTGGAGACAGCTACAACAACGACAAGTTCAGAAGGCTGGAGCTAAAACAAAAGCACAAGCTTTGAAGCTGAAAAAAAAGAGGCCCATCTTTCACAATTCTTGGGCCTACAAATAAAATGCATTATTTTCAGTCTCAAATACAGCACCCAGTATATTTATTATCTGTGAAGACAATTCAATAAATGCAGCCCGTGTCCCTCCTTTACCACTTGTATATCTGACTTGGCAGACCCTTCATTTGGCATTTGCAATGATGCGACACTCCCCATTATCTACACCCAAACGTAAACAGATCTCACTATTTGGCAACAGTCATAGTACAGTAATACCACGAGTGTGCCTTTATATTGAGTTATTGCACATCGAAAAATATGATTCAATAGTTAATAGTATGCCATTCTTGAGAGACATTCCATTTTATATTCAAGGCTATTAAATGCCGTAAATGTCAGCAGGATCAAAAAATGTGATGTTGTGATGAGCCTATGAAGCATGATTTTACATGGCTGAAACAAGTAGGCTGTACAACTGTATTGTAAATGTCTTTGCGAAAGGATTATAGTATTGTGTGTGTTACTAGGCCTAACTAACTGTAAGTCGTTCTGGATCAGAGTGTCTGCTAAATGACTAAAATGTAAATGCAAAATGTAAATAACATAGCACTACAGATAACCTAGACTGGTGTAGCTGTTTTAACAAGTTGTTCTACTGCTCCACGACATCTCCCTGTACTTATCCAATGGTTTTATATCAATTACACCACTGTATGTGAGAATATTAATAAACAGATCGGTTTGAGTGTTATTTTGCCTGCAGGCCTTACTTGTTGTATTATGAAACCACCTGTGTAGCTCACGTTTCCTTTGTGAGCTTGTTATGTTTCAGTTTGTTTTTGATAGACTTGCTTTTGTCAGTCAGTTAGAAAACATCACTGATTAATATTGTTGTGATTAGAAGAGATTGTTCTACTGCTCAATGCAGTAAACAAACTGAATTAAGGCTCTTGAGGGGGTAAGATTTATTCACGGTTTCACTGTTATTCTCCTAATAATAGATTCCAGTAACTGTAGAATAGGCCCACAGCGAAGGATGTCAAATCGCACAAATGCATCTAATCATAATATATATATATTTATCCTTTATTTAACTGGGCAAGTCAGTTAAGAAGAAATTCTTATTCTTATTTACAATGACGGTCTACACCAGCCAAATGGAACTCCCAATCACGGCCAGTTGTGATACAGCCTGGAATCGAACCAGGGTGTCTGTAGTGATGCCTCACGCACTGAGATGCAGTGCCTTAGACCGCTGCGCCACTCGGGAGCCCAAAGTACTTCAGTACTTCAGCCCTCAGTTCAAAGTGAACACACATAAACCACCCATAAACTGCTATCCTGTTTTTCCCCTATGTCTAAAATCACTCAGCACTGAGGATGGTAATTGGAGAGGAATCGAGCGTGCACTCTCCTGCCACCTTTAAATACCTATGTTTGACACCCCATGGATAAAGTCATCTGCTTCCCACAATGAGGATCCAGTATGAATAGAATCTCGGGTCCAGTGAGTATGTGAAAGGGTGTTTTGTCAGTTGGGCCCATTGGTAAACAACTGGGGGGCTTACAGTTTTATGCTAATGCTGATTGTCTTGTCATGTGCTTTTTTCATGTGCTTTTACTATGGGGCTGGGTGAGAACGGCTGTGTTGGTGAGGCTAGAAAGGAAACCTTGAGCATCTACTTTACATCTTTTGTCTTGTGGCCTTATCTTTCATTTCATATCTAACCATTTGGTATGCTATTTGTCCACATTTACGATAAGTTAGCCACAACTTCACGTCTGCCTTTTTTTTTTTTACAGTGCTTAATTGTGACTTTCCAATTTGACCAGCTACTGGTGTAGGCCTCTGGGGTGGCAGGTAGCCTATTGGTTAAGAGTGTTGGGCCAGTAACTGAAAGGTCACTGGTTTGAATCCCTGTGCCGACCGACTAAAAATCTGTCTGTGCCCTTGAGCAAGGCACTTAACCCTAATTGCTCCAAGGTTTCCGTCAATAATGGCTTATCCTTGGCTGTGACCCCACGCTCCAAGGTTGACTCGGGGGGAGTGGGATATGCAAAAATATAATGTCCACGTGTATAATACACACTTTTACATGTGTGAAATAGGGCAAATGTAAGGACCAACCTAATTATAATTAATATTAGTCACTTGTTGGCAAGCGTAAACAAGGGCCGACTATGTCATAACATAAGCATACTACTATTTTGATGCTATGGAATGAGAATAAAAACACTTTACTGTACTGGGAGATCCTTGGACCTTCTAGGAATCTTTCTCTCCAAGTGCAGCTGCTATGGCGGCATTCAACATAGTGGCAACATGGACGCTCAGCCTCATTGACACTTGAGCAGCTGAGGCCTGCAGGAGAAAAGACACTCACAATCAATCTTGACACACAAACCCAACAACACTGTTTACTTTTTACTCCTCCTGACACACTTAAACCAGTTTGAGCTGAACTGCTCCAGTTCCGCTGAGGCCCTGGCTGTGAGAATGCAAAACAGAACAGGAGGAATGAAGCAGGGTTGTGACTTGATGGAGTACAGCTACGACCGGAAGTTACTTTTCAAAAGCATTACCGGTTAGGAGAGCATGATAGCTAACTCTAACCTTTTTTATAACCTTTCCTAAATCCCCTAACCTGCTACCTTAATTCTCCTGAGCTGCTGCATAAATTCTCCTAACCTGCTACAAAAAAAGTAACTTCAGGTTGTAACTGTATAGGCTACCACCTAGTTTCTACCATGAAGCAGCCTGACTGAGTGAACAACAGTAAAGATGGCTGAAAATTGCTAATGCTAGCAACAAAGTAGGCCCTTTTCATTTTTCAAGAGAAGTGCCATAGGTTTGTTTTAGGCTTACACTCTTACTAAAAGAGTTCCAAAAGGGTTATTCGGCTGTCCCCATAGGAGAACCCTTTCTGGTTCCAGGTAGAACCCCTTTTGGTTCCAGGTAGAACTATTTGGGGTTCTATGTAGAACCCTCTGTGTAAAGGGTTTTACATGGAACTCAAAAGGGATCTAACTGCAACCAAAAAGGGTTCTTCAAAGGGTTCTCCTATGGGGACAGCCGAAGAACCCGTTTAGGTTCTAGATAGCACCTTTTTTTTTAAAGAGTGTAGAGCAAGGAGAAGTTTTCCACGTAGTAAATCTAGAAAGCTGATCCCAACAATAGACCACCAAGCTCGAGCTCGCCACACACCTGGACTAATTAGTTATAAAATGGGTACATTTATTGCTGATGCATCAAAATAGCTCAGGTATGTTGCCTAGTAGGTCTATCTGAAATTGCAGCTAAGGACATTGGGACAGTAGCTAGCAAACACACATTGATGCGATAATGTACATACATTTGTGAGAATATACATACTTGTCTGTAGTATTGATTGCTGCACTGATCGATTAGGGGGAAATTATAATGCTGGCTGCAACCTGGTCTCAGAGAATAAGTATTATTCTGTACCCTCTATTTGGTATGATATGTTTATTTTCGTATGGTATGTATTAATTTGTGATGTCCATCACCCATTTTGTATGATATGTTACGCGTTACAATTCATATTTAACAAATGCAAACGTACAATATGTTACGAATTTGTGAAATGAAAATGCAAAACATACAATATGTTATGAATTAGCAAAACATATGATATGCTATGAATTCTAGCTAGGTGGCAAGGTGGCTAATGTTAGCTAGTTGGCTGATGTTAGCTAAGCTAGGGGTTAGTGTTATGTTTAGGAGTTAGATTAAAGGGATAAAGTTAGGGTTAGCTAAAAGGGTTAAGGTTAGGTTTAGGGGAAGGGTTAGCATGCTAAGTAGTTGAAAAGTAGCTAAAAAGTAGTACGTAGTTGAAAAGTTGCTAATTAGCTAAAATGCTGAAGTTATCTATGATGATATTCGAACTCACAACCTTTGGGTTGCTAGACTTTTGCATTATACCCTACACGTTTTTGCCTTAAGCCAAAATGTGTCTTATGTAAGCATACCAAAAGTAACATATCATATTAATTTGAGTGACCCGGAATTACATATACTATGTTACGTCTAGTCTATGAGACCAGGCTGCAACAATAGGCTAGGCTATAGGCTTAACTAGGCTATATAAAGCTACCACTAGGCCAATATTGCAATGATATCCTGATTTAAGACTGTTTGAAAACAAAAGCTTCAGTCGCGTGGCGTGGCTTTATTTTGCAGAGACATTGCTACAATGTCTGCGGCTCGGTAGTACAACACAAAGCGTGGGAGCACACTGGGGTCGCATCTGCACGCAGCTGACAGCTGTTCCCCTGCTGGCCTTTGTGCTCTTGTTCTACGGTTATGGTGGAGCTTGCTGTTACATTTCTGACTGGCTAGATGGACACTTGCACATGGAAACATTTGAGCATTTATAAGAGCTCAGGCAGAACGTATCAATGGCTGTGTGGGGTCTTTCTGTAGTAACATTGTAACACTGTCTGAAATTTTGAAAACGTTTTACATGAATACATACATGTTATTTGCATTGCATATCGAAATCTAGCTCAAATGTCTGCGCATGTTGTTGCTCAAATCTGATTGGCTTAATTTTGGTGATTTTTTTTGTAAGTTTTAGTTTCATTTCATGATCATTCACCTTGATTACTGGCATCTGTTATCTCGCAGCTCAAACATTTTATTGTGTTTTTATTTTCATCAATAACTGTTCATTTCTATTGTTTCCTTAATTATCTGACGGGCTAGCAGTGGCAACGGATCCTGTTAATATGATCCTTGGGACGTCACTACCACCCCCATTGCAGTTAACATTTTAAATAATTACAGTCGGTTAATAGTTAAGGTTAGGTAAGGTTAAAGTAAGGGTTAAGGTTAGGGTAGGGACGTCCCAATGATCTTGGATAGCACTGACCCAGTGGGAACGGCCATCCAACAACACAACCTCCTTCAAAGCGTTTAGGCTTTTGGCGCCATCTATTTTAAATCCCCACTCCGGCCAATCACATGAGTTTTTCATTAACCCACCACAGACAACCTTGATAGTCTCAAAATATAGACCTTCAGCCAATCCAAACACCGTTCATGCCCTGCGTCCCAGATTCAAATCGAAATGCGTAATTTCAGCCAACCGTATATGACAAGCGGGAGGAGCTCTAGAAAACATTTAATCAAGTTTGTGCGAACTGTCTCTCACTCACAAAACAGTGCGAAGGACTTAACATTGGCACTCATTGTACTTGTGTGGCTGGATAATAGGTGAGTAAGAGAACTTCTACGCCTATCAAATCTTTCGTGATTTTCTACATGTAAAGTTTGTTTTTGGAATGCTTTTGAACTTAAGGCAAAACCTCTCAAATGCTTACTGAAGAATATATGTGGTTAACTATTTTACTCAACTAAGCCAGCGAAGTTGGGAAGCGCGTGCTGTGATGCAGTTGCTATTTAGCTAGCTAACTTGATGCCCTAACACATTTTTAAAGAATGTATTGTTCTGGCTGTAGCCAAGAATGTTCAGTATGATAAGGAACATTTAAAAAATGTTTTCCGTTCAGAAAATACTTTTTGGGTACTTCTTTCAGACATAACATGCTAACATCGTGCTAGCTAACGTTAGTTGGCGATGTTGCACGATGCATTCCATACTTGCTGCCATTGACTGAGCTAGCCTAGCTAGCGTCGTTACTGGACTAACTTTGATCAGCCTTGCAGAAATGGTTTAGGTAGCCTTTCGGTGTTTATCTATGACTAACGGGTATCATTCTGATGACCCAATGTATCAATGTTTAAATGGTTTGATCCTACTTATTGCGTTTGTTGGTAGACTTGGTTTAGGCGGGAAACAAAATGGAGGGACGCTTATTGTCCTAGCCGTGTATAGCCACAATGAAGCAGGAACTCAATCGGATTAGCGCGGTTTCGCGTCCTTGGGCTGTCCGTGGAGTGGTTTGTGGCCCGTTTACTCGGTGGTACCATCCGAATACATATCTTTGACGTTTATTTATATATTATGAGATTTTAATCAATTTTTGCCTTTTTTCTTTTTCAGAGTATAGCAGCCATGCCGGGTAAAGATCCTAATAAGCCGAAGGGAAAGACTTCTTCCTATGCGTTCTTTGTTGCGACGTGCCGGGAAGAACACAAGAAAAAACACCCAGGAACTTCAGTGAACTTTTCCGAGTTCTCAAAGAAATGCTCAGAGAGGTGGAGGGTAAGTTCTGACTGAGCGGCCGCCATGTAAAAGTTGTTTTTTTTCCGGGGGGTGGGGCCAAGCTTGGCTACGTAACAGTTAGCAAATCAATGTATCAAATGGTGGGGATTTGGCGCAACATGGATGCTGCAATGAGTGGTGTGACTAATGCAGTTTCTCTTTTCCAGACCATGTCTGCAAAAGAGAAGGTGAAGTTTGAGGACATGGCCAAGGGTGACAAAGTCCGTTATGACAAGGACATGAAGGGTTATGTGCCCCCCAAGGGATCTAAGGCAGCAGGAAAGAGAAAGAAGGACCCCAATGCCCCCAAGAGGCCACCGTAAGTACTCCACCTATACAACTGTATCATTTTCTGTAGCGTTCTGTTCAGATTTTGAAACTAAATGTGTTCTCAACATTCTATCCCCAATAGTTCTGCATTTTTCGTGTTCTGTGCTGAACACCGTGGAAGAATCAAGGCTGATAACCCAGGCATGGGCATTGGCGACATCGCCAAGCAGCTGGGTCTGCTGTGGGGCAAGCAGACTCCCAAAGACAAGGTGCCACATGAAGCAAAGGCCGCCAAACTGAAGGAGAAGTATGAGAAGGTAAGGTCCACTTCAACTATCACTTATGACCGACTAGAACCGTTGTAGGAGACTCGTCATGAAAATCAACTCATGTTAACTGAATTGTTTGTTGTAGGATGTTGCTGCCTACAAGGCTAAGGGAGGCGCAGGTGCAACTGCTAAGAGTGGCCCTGGCAGGCCAGCTGTTGGCAAGAAGGCAGCGCCCATGGATGATGATGACGATGATGACGACGAAGAGGAGGACGATGAGGAAGAGGATGATGACGAGGATGACGACTAAACTGCCTGGAAACTTGAGCTGGAGTATTTGCAAAACAATGTGAACCTTACAATGTAACATTTATAGCATTTTGGATTTTTCAGAACATGTACAGTGATGTGCAATGGCTGCAATAATGCATACAGGGGTCATATTGTGCTGTCTTGTAAATTAACAGCTCTTATTCTCAAAGCACTGCTTGTTTTGTCTTTGGATGATGGTGACATGTTCTTTTCCGCCCTATATTGATATCGTTTCCACTGCCGTTTTTAAGAAATACAAGAAAATGTGTAGACGTTTGCGACCCATTTTTAACATGGAGTTTCAGTGTAGAATGATTTCTTTTTATAATAAAATTTTGTTTTGTATATTATGATTAACTTCCTTGCCTTGTTGATGACAAGTTAGATTATGGATGTGATTAGACAACTAGTCCAATATATATTTTTTTCCCTTCACACTCCACGAACTGGTCTTTCAGATCTGATCATTTAAAAGCCCACTTGGTAGAAAAAAAATAGCTGAATTGGCTGTGTAAAAGCAGCCAAATGTACTCCATGTTGGTTAGCTACTTGTTTCAAGGTAGTGACCTAATAAATTGCACTAAAACTTCAATGATATAGCTAAATACTCGGGCCATTTAAGTATAACGAACAAAATAAATGCAACCTGTTGGGTTTCATGAGCTGAAATGAAAGCTAGTTTTCTGTGTTTCTCTACCACCCAGTTGGAGCATTTCTCCTTTGCCAAGATAATCCATCCACCTGTCATATGGCATATTAAACAATACATTAAAGGCTGCTCAAATATGCAGTTTGTCAACAATGCCACATCTCAAGTTAGTGCAGTTGGGCATAAAGTCTAGCAAACCCTCAATGTTCACTTCTCTACCATAAGCCACCAATTCCAGCTCTACCCTGTGGGAAAGAGGTTTGCTGATGTCAACAGAGCTGGTTTATGGTATGGCAGGCATAAGCTATGGACAATGAAATGCGTTTTATCAATGGTAATGTGAATGCACAGATACCATGACAAGATCAAGGCCCATTGTCGTGCCATGTTTCAGCATGATGCATGGATCTGTACACAATGCCAGTAAGCTGAAAATGTCCCGGTTCTTCCATGGCCTGCATACTCACCAACATTTTGATCATCTCTATGCAACAGATACTGACTGGTTTTCTGATCCATGCCCTTATTTAAAGGTATACTGACCAACCGATGCATATCTCTATTCCATAGATTAGGGCCTAATGCATTTATGTCAACTGACTGATTTCCTTATATGAACTGTAAAATCTTTAAAATTGTTGCATTTATATATTTTCAGTATAAAAACTCAGGTTTTACCTTTAACTAGGAACAGTGGGTTAACTGCCTTGTTCAGGGGTAGAATGACAGATTTTTACCATGTCAGCTCGGGAATTCGATCTTGTATTTCAGTTACAAGTCCAACGCTCTAACCACTAGGTTACCTGCCGCCCGATCAGACTAGCTCGCTGTAAGGTTGACTTTCACCTTTGGTTGTAGACCTTGTGGTTACCAGCTAACAAGTCAATAGGGCACAGATGGTCTGAGGGAAATGCAGGTCTCAAATCCACTGCAGTTGGAGTGGTTGACATATGGCCAGACAGGGTTGAGGCATTTTCTTTTGGATAGATAACATACAAATGAGACCATGTTTATCTGGGGGAGGGGTGAGGACCCCAAAATCTGGGGGATTTAGCCATAGACATTGGATTTAGTGTAATCAGACCTGAACACAAGGTTGAAGGTTCAAAAGATGCATGAATACAATAGGCCTATCGCAACATAGCTGCAATTGAGCATAATAAAAAAAGATCCCTATTCTACAACTTGGAGAAATATACATTTCTCTATAAAATTGTAATTTCAAGGAAAAGAGGCAAAAGTCATTGGTAAAAAGGTTAAATTTATTCCCATGAGTACAGTTCGAGCCAATATTTTTTTTATAAGTTAGATATGTACACCTTCATCCAAGGCTCACTGCATAGCTCTGTTTTAGAAATAAACCTATTTACATTATAAAAAATGCATACATATCACACCAAAGAAAACACATTTTCAAAATTTTGCTTTGAACAAATTGGTGTCCGATTCTGGTTGCTTTGTGGTCATCATTCAACATTTACATACCAAGCTGGAAATATATAAAAACAACAATAAAAACACAAACCCTTTCTTTATATAGCCATTTGAAATTCACCAGTTAGAGCCAACATGTTCTATTCAAGCTTTTGGAATTTCACTGTGCCTAAGACCAACATCATTGAAGTAGTAAGTCCTTTCAAAACATCCAGTGTTCATTCTTGACCAAGACTCATGAGTGGACTTATCCATCTAGCCTGGTCCTAGATCTGTTTGTGCTTTCTTGCCAATTAAACACCTATGGGTCATTGTACAAACAGATCTGAGACCAGGTTATAATCCATTGCAGTTTCCAAAAACAGGATTCTTAAAAACCTAGCTAGTGGGCAGCCTATTACACGACTACTAGAAGTGGTTTTAAAATGTTGAATGTTCAATTCTGCACATTGATTAATGAATCCTCAACCAATGTTTTTTTTAAAGTTAGAAAAATTCTCAGACCCCTGAGTAATAGCCCAAATACCCCAATAAGATGTAAAGATCGAGAGAAGAGAGCAAGAACATGTAAACATCTACAACTGAAAAAAGGTCCATTATCCAAGTGTGTGTACGGAGGCGTATCTTCCGTGGGACATGGTTGAGAGAGAACAGTTATCCCCTATATAGTGCATTGCTTTTGACCAGGGCCCTTAGGTATTGGTGTCATTTTTAGTAGTGCACTATATAGGGGAATAGTGTGCCATTTCAGACGTACACAACCTCTCAATGCAGCAGACAGTTGAAGTGCAGTGTTCGATGCCCTTTCCTGTTGAGTAAAGTACCCTCTGTAGCTTTAAACCGCTACAATATTGTTCATCTCCCACTTTTGTGTGCTTTTGCTGGTGTCACAGTCTGCAATGAAGACTTTGTGGAGGACGTCCGACCGGTCCAGGCACCTCCCCGTGGGGACGTGGGTGAACCTGTGGAGGTCCTGGGAGGGAAACGAAACAGTGAGTTCACTTACCCTCATATATACATGCTAATACGTGATGTTCAGCAGTACCATCAAGCTGTAGCGCGATAGGAAAAACTCATAATACTGTATTGGTAACAAGGATGGATTCTCTTTCCAACTGTTTACCACATCTTATGAAGCAATCATATATTGAAACAATGGCACCAATCTAAGGAGGTTCTTATATATGAAGTTAGATGCAGCTGCATACCTTGAAGTATCTCCACTCTGTGTTCTCGTTCATGTTACAGTGTGTAACGATCACCGCCGACCCGTCTGGTCCTTTCGTCAAGCACTGGTCATACTGCATGAGCTGGTTGGCTTCATTTATCCTGAAAAGCTACAAAAGGTGTTTTATCAGTAAATGAGGAATAATGTTTAGGAATAAATAAAGTCTATAATCCCAAATGACACAAAGGGTTTTCTCACCTGGTTCCCACCCATTCTGTGACAGGGTCCAATCTCCACATTGCCTCCGTTGGTGTGGCCCATACTGTCAATGCAGTAGCTGGTCTCATATCCACGGACCTGGAACAAAGCAATAATGTTCACTATACATTCCAAATGCACATACACTACATATACACAAAAGTATGTGGACACCCCTTCAAATGAGTGGATTTGACTTTCAGCCACACCTGATGCTGACAGGTGTATAAAATCGAGCACACTGCCATGCAATCTCCAAATATTGGCAACAGAATGGCCTTCCAGAAGAGCTCAGTGACTTTCAACATGGCACTGTCATAGGATGCCACCTTTCCAACAAGTCAGTTAGTCAAATTTCTGCCCTGCTAGAGCTTCTCCGTACTTCTCTGCAAGTACTTTTATTTATATTGATTTTTTGTTGTACTTTTAACCCCTTTTCTCCCCAATTTCGTGATATCCAATTGGTAGTTTTGTCCAATTGCTACAACTCCCCTACGGGCTCGGTAGAGGCGAAGGTCGAGAGCCATGCGTCCTCCGAAACAAGACCCAGCCAAGTCACAATGCTTCTTGACAAACCACTTAACCCGGAAGCCAGCCGCACCAATGTGTTGGAGCAAACACTGTCCAGCTGGCGATCGACGTCAGCTTGCAGGCACCTGTCCCGCCACAAGGATTCGTTAGAGCACGATGGGACAAGGAAATCCTGCTGGGCCAATCGTGCGCTGCCTCACGGGTCTCCCGGTCACGGCCGGCTGTGACACAGCTTGGGATCGAACCCGGGTCTGTAGTGACGCCACTCGGGAGGCCAACTAAGTGCTGTTATTGTGAAGTGGAAACTTCTAGGAGCAACAATGACTTCAGCAGCGAAGTGGTAGGCCAAACAAGCTCACAGAACGGGACCGGCGAGTTGCAACGCTATCGAGTTCCAAACTGCCTCTGGAAGTAACGTTAGCACAATAACTGTTCGTCGGGAGCTTCGTGAAATGGGTTTCCATGGCCGAGCAGCAACACACAAGCCTAAGATCACCATTGGCGCAATGCCAAGCGTCGGCTTGAGTGGTGTAAAGCTCGCCGCCATTGGACTCTGGAGCAGAGGAAACGTGTTTTCTGGAGCGATGAATCAGGCTTCACCATCTGACAGTCCAACGGACAAATCTAGGTTTGGCAGATGCCAGGAGAACACTACCTGCCTAAATGCAAAGTGCCAACTGTCAAGTTTGGTGGAGGAGGTATAATGGTCTGGGGCTGTTTTTCATGGTTCGGGCTAGGCCCCTTAGTCCCAGTAAAGGGACATCTTAAGGCTACAGCATACAACATTCTGGATGATTCTGTGCTTCCAACTTTGTGGCAACAATTTTGGGAAGGCCCTTTCCTGTTTCAGCATGACAATGCCCCCGTGCACAAAGCGAGGTCCATACAGAAATGTTTTGTCGAGATCGATGTGGAAGAACTTCACTGGCCTGCACAGAGCCCTAACCTCAACCCCATCGAACATCTTTGGGATGAATTGGAATGCAAGCCAGGCCTATTTACCCAACCTCACTAATGCTCGTGGCTGAATGGAAGCAAGTCCCCACAGCAACGTTCCAACATCTAGTGGAAAGCCTTCCCAGAAGAGTGGAGGCTGTTAAAGCAGGGGACAAACTCCACTAAATGGCCATGAAATTGGAATGAGATGTTCAAGGAGCAGGAGTCCACATACTTTTGGTCATGTAGCAGACAGTAACACACTACTCTTCAACAGATGCATATGTTGATATTTTAATGAAGTAAGACTACAATTCAGATGTTAGCTACCATTGTGTAGTATGAATAAACTAAAAACTAAATATGGACAATACTTTAGCCTACCTCTCCCCACTCCACGTTTTTGGGGGGCAGTGGGTAGTTCATGGGGATGTCATAGGCAATTTCTTCCATGAACCACTTGAAGCTCTTGCAGCGGTGCTCCTCTCTGAACTTCTTGAGCTGGCTGATGTCCCCGTAGGCCAGGGTGAGGGTCTCCGGCCGGCTTGCGTAGAAGTAGTCCTTGTAGTCGTCCCACCAAACCTCCACCACACGCACGTAGTTCTGGAGCAGGGAGGATCAGAATAAAACACCAATTATTTGTTTCCATGAAGGACAACACCTCTTGAAGGACATCAGTCAGTCAATCCATATGCTACTTCTCATATGGTGTTTTTCCCTAAGATTGCTGATGTTCTATGATACAATATAGATGACCGATACATATGATGATACCCATATAATTAATCCACTACTGACCATTTGATAAACGGCTGTAGGCCTACATGAACTGTGCTTAGCACAATATATCATTCAATCTAGTCACCCTTGTAGACATTTGAAACTGGCTGAACCATATTAGTTTACATGGATGAATCCAAGTAAATAAGCAGATGGTGCCAGGTCAGCTCAAAGGAGCCAAGAAAAGCTGCCAGGGATTTGCCAGAGTGGGCTAGCCTGGTCCCAGATCTGTTTGTGTTGCCCTGCCAACTCTTACAGTCACTGTGACAATCACCATGGGAGTTGGAAAGAGATTGAACGCAGATCTGGGAGCAGGCTAAGAGAGGCAGCCTGGGAGCTTAGTTTGACAGACTTGGCACACTGACCTTAAGTGTGGGCGAGGAGCCAACGTGGGCAGGGGGTGGGTTGCCCTGCCAGCCCTGTAGGCGGTAGATATGGCCCACGCGGGAGCACGGCACGAAGAGCAGCTGGCCACCACACTGCCAGATCTGTGATCAGATCAGGACAATAGAACATGCTGGAGTTACACAGATGGCACATAGAAAGCTGAAAATACAATAGTATACCAGTACAATAGAGATAACATAGTTGAAATTCACAGCAAATAAATAACAGCTACTAATCATTATGCATGATTAGTAACAGTATCACTACAGGACCAAACAATAGCCCAAGTATTTTATGATGTGAAATCTTTCGTAGATGATTGAGAGCTTTAGGTGGTCTTAATGTTTACCTTATAGGATATCTCAAAGTTCTCCCCTCCCCAGATCTGCAGTCCTGGGTCGTAGAGGCCCAGCTCAAAGAAGAAGTCCCTCTCAATGGCAAACAGCCCCCCAGCCATGGCAGGAGACCTGAGAAAGGCCCAAAACTACATTACCCACAATCCACAGGAGTCTCATCCAGAGGGGGACAAGAGCTAAAATGTAGTAGGGAAGAAGGTGGATACATGATGAAATAGGGAGAAAAATAAGCATTATGACAAAAAGAGTGAACAAGAACATTGACCCAAAGAGTGCTCCCAAACAATCCTTACTGTCAAATGACCAAATATCATGCTAGCCATCGAAGGTGAAACATTACTGACTTATCTTCTCAAACAATAGAATAACATGGTAGGATACCGAGTTGTGGAGAAGACCGAAGAGATTATTGGTGAGGAAATCACACCAAGAAAAACTGAGAATGCAGGACATTAGTGAGAGATTTCAAAGAGTTTAATTTCAAAGACTTAAGCGTTGATTTCTAAGGCACAAGCAGTGGCATCTGTCAAAATTCCTTCCAGGTATCAGAGACTGCTAGCATTCAGGGTTCGGACAAATTTATACTTTTAATTGGTCCAGGCCATAGGCGATTCCTTTGGCCTGGACCAGAGCATGAAATTTGGGACTAGAGCAAGTTAGAGAAATTAATAAACCACATTGAGTGCTACAGTTGGTAATTAATGGGTATTACATAGCTTTCTGATTATTGCTACATCTACAGACCATTATATGAGGTAGCACTTGTGTTTCATAGTCAGCATACAGTTATACACTATAGAGAAGTGCCAAGCAGTAGTATGAGCAAGCCAAGGCCAAGCAAATAGTACTGTACATGCAGACAGCATATTGTATACTCTAGTGCATAATTTGTGCCTCAGTTAGGGGTTGATGTTGCAAGCAGGGCAGATTTTTTTTAGTGCGATAAAATTACCGATAGGGCTCAGTTTTAGTTAATCTCTTCTCCTTCTCCCTGCTACTGAGGGGCACACGCTTCCAGAGCATGCTCCAGTCCCATGCTCCGCGGGCAAAGCCATCCTCGTCCCCTCCCCCTTGTGGGTCAATTCGGAATGTCTGGCCTTCTATGGAGTCTATGAGAGGGACCGTGCACACCGTTCTGGGTAGGGACAGCCGGTGGGGAGATGGAGGGAGGGTTTCATGCATCACACACACACACACACACAGGGGGGAAACAAACAATACATCTGGGTTTTAGATGGACATGCAAGGCATGGATGGTAGCAGGATGTTTACCGATAAGGCTCAGTCTTATGCTTTCGCTTAGCCTTCTCCCTGCTGGAGAGAGGTACTCTCTTCCACAGCAGGCTCCAGTCCCAGGCTCCCCGGGCCAGCCCGTCCTCATCACCACCTTGCTGGGGCTCTATGGTATAATCACTGCCGTCTATATAATCTATCAGAGGTACAGTGCATACCGTTCTGGAAACAGGCAATGAGAATACACACAAGATGTTACAGTGGGGCAGACCACTGCACTAAATGGATATTAATTACTGATCAATATTTAGCATAGATAAACAGCTTTGCATACTCAGCATGGATGGATACACCCATCTATACATTTTCAATACAATCATCTGCACATGAATTAGGTTGTATATACGTCAATGTATATCACTAGTTATGCTGTGACATAATACAGAGATGTTTCTGGTGGAGAGGATTCATGACCTGCACCATTCATTGATGGATGGGTCAGAATATTTTTCATTATTACAGTAGAACAAGTCATCACATATGAAGTAGAAATATTCAAAATCACAGCCACAGACCACTCATACCTGTCCTTGGATATGGGGGCCACCAGAGGGGCGTACCAGTTGGCAGCGACTTCACAGTGAGCGTCTAAATAGATAAGAACCTATAGACGACAGGACACACACAGCGGCCAAACACGTCAGACACTGGAGAGAACAGTTGCTTGACAGAGGAGTTGTTGCCATTCCATATCTTTCCTTCTATATGGATGTCAATCTATATTAGTGGCTCCAGATCAATCCATTCACTCATTCCCCTTTGTCTCATCCACACACAGTAAGTGTAGAGATGATGGAGTAGCTGTAGCCTACCTGTCCCAGGGTGGCTACATGGGCTCCTATACTCCTAGCCTGGATGAGGCCCTCTCGCTTCTCATTGCGGTGCAGTTTGACCAGGCCGTTCCACTGCTTAATGTACTCTTCTAGTCTCTCCTTCAGGTGCACTGGAGACCGACAGGGACAGTGAGATTAAACCTACTTTTATTTGTCATGTACACAGTTTACCAGGAGGTACAAAAGGTGCAGTGAAACGCTTGTGTGCTTGGCCCCAGAACATTGCAGTACAATAAATCAAGAAGACTCAAATCAATAACAAGTAATAGAAGAGGTAGTATTCCTAGTAATAGCCTGATATGTACACCATAGGATATCCCACAGTATTAGATCATTATTGTGCTATGACTGTATTTACAAATATAAAGTGGGTAGTGACTTGGTCGCGCAGATTATATACTACAATCGTCACTAGAAGTTTATAGCCCAGACACACCGGTAGGATTATCAAACGTTTGCCGGCCGACAGTACTTAGCACCTCTGAACAGAGTGTCGGCAGTCAATCTCCTGTTCACGCAGCAAAGACCTTGAAGTCGTCAGCCTTGTTAAAATACTCTAAACCAGAAGGTGGCAGAAGCGTTGTTTGACACTGCATGTCAGTGTGTTGCTAAGTTTATGGCCTAGATTCCAATGTTAGCTAGCTAGCTGTGCTAATGCTGCAATTTTGCAGAAATCCCTTGTTGATACTAGCCAGAGCTAGATTACTACCTAGCAAGGTGACGAAGAAACAATTAAATTAATTCTCCATAATCCCATACAGCTAGTACCAGCCCATGGTCAAAAGTTTAACTAGCTAGCTAACGTTAGCATATTCGCTAGATGATGCAACATAGCTAGCTAGCTCCGTTTCGTTAGCTAGCTAATGTCAGCATATTTGCAAGCTGGTGCAACATACATCTGTTGCTGACAGGTGTATAACATTGACCATAAAGCCATGCAATCTCCACAGACAAAATATTGGCAGTAGAATGGCCTTAATGAAGAGCTCAGTGACTTTCAACGTGGCATAATCATAGGATGTCACCTTTCCAACAAGTTAGTTCATCAAATTTCTGCCACGCTAGAGCTGTCCTGGTCAACTGTAGGTGCTGTTATTGTGAAGTGGAGCAACAGCAGCTCAGCCGCAAAGTGGTAGGCCACACAAGCTCACAGAACAGGACCGCAGAGTGCTGAAGTGAGTAAAAATCGTCTGTCTTCGGTTGCAACACTCACTACTGAGTTCCAAACAGAAATGGTTTGTCGAGATCGTTGTGGAAGAACTTGACTGGCCTGCACAGAGCCCTGACCTCAACCCCATCGAACACCTTTGGGATGAATTGGAATGCAAGCCAGGCCTATTTACCCAACATCAGTGCCTGACCTAGCTAATGCTTGTGGCTGAATGGAAGCATGTCCCCGCAGCAATGTTCCAAGTGGAAAGCCTTCCCAGAAGAGTGGAGGCTGTTATTGCAACAATGTGGGGGGACCAACTGCATATTAATGCCTATGTTTTTGGAATGAGACGTTTGACAAGCAGGTGTCCATATACTTCTGGTAATTTAGTGTAGCTAGCTAAGGACACTGCAGCTAACAAAGGCAGCGGTTTCATGGAAACTAATCCATTGTGATTTCCTTATGTCAATATTTGCTCCAGTGGTTAGCTAGCTTACAGGAAATATTTAGTGTTGTGTGCATTGAGTCTGTGCACTTAGCTAGCTAACATTGCATATGAAGTGTGACTGGCTCATGACACTTAACCGTGGCTGTACGTAGAAAACGCCCTCTTCCCATCTTTGTTGTCACTCCTGTCAGCTCTCCCACGTGGGGGTTTGTGCTCTCTGATTGGCTCAAAGTCAAGTTGTTGGCCACTGACGAGAATTGCAATTATACAAGTAAAAACGGCAGGTTCGTCGCTACCGGGTCGGCACGCAGCAGGTACCGCTTTGTTGTAGTAAGAAAAGGCATGGCCTACCACTGTGATAAGTACCTATCTGCAGCAAGACGGTTTCATGCTTTAACTATACAGAGATATTTCTGTATCAACCCTAGAATACTATTTTAAACAATAACCTTGAGTTTAATTCCATAACATCAGAAGTGCAACGACAATGAGCCCCTGGCATCACTATATATTGCTTGCGGTCTGTGAGTCACAAACTTTATAATTACTTGTGTAATGTTTGGCTGTGGCTGCCTGCTGTAGAACAAAATGAGCAACAACTGATGTGAAACCTGAGCAATAACGTGGTATCTTTCTCCTTCAAAACCCTGTTTCCAATGGCCAGACTAACTTTACTGGCAATGAAGTGCTTGTGATAGCATGCAGATGGTTTGAAACACTAACAGGTGTTGGTAATAGCAATCAGTGGCAGGCTGCATGCTTAACGAGATCAATTCTCTGAGCTCTTGATGTTCTCATGAAGTCAGTGTCCATTACGTATCTTTTGGTGTTGTGGTGCCCCCGCTTCAGGGGAATTACTCAGCCAGCTTTTCACAATGGTGGACTAGGCTCTCACAGTTCTACTGCATGGTGGACTAGGCACTCACAGTACAACTGAATGGTGTTGCATTGTGAGGCCCTGCCCAAGCAATGGAAGACTAAGGGAGACACTGGGGGCGAAAGGCTGTTCCACTCCAATGCTTTTCATAGCCGGTGATAATTTAGCATGACAATGGCAAAGTGTTGTTGCAGAGCGCTGATTCAATTGCTGGGCGTTTTACTTGGTAATTGGAGTGGGGGTCCCCTGCTTACAGCCAACTGTAGTTATCTACTAGCCTAGCTGAAACAAAGCAGGGTGCTTTTAACCTTAAACCAAGAATAGACATGTTATGCACTAAGGCTTGTGAGGAAATGTACAAGTACAGCAGTGAAGCGCTGGTACACTGCAGCAGAGTGATGTCATGAAGCCTTGTAGTCTAACCTGATTGGCTAATTCAAAATGGAACAAACATTTCCATGCAAGTCATTTTCGCAGACACTCTTATCCAGAGTGACTTAGTGCATTGATCTTAAGGTAGCTAGGTGGGACAACCACATGTCACAGTAAGTACATCAATAATGTAGCTGTCAGCAAAGTCAGAGTTAGTAAGGGGGCGAGCGTTAGTTCATAAGACAATATTGGTACAAAGACAAAACCCTATCAGCCCTGTGTTGTAATTACTTGTACTCAAACCAATGCTACCTTTGTTGCTGAAGTCGTCGATCATGACGATCTCGGCCAGGTATCGTCTGGGCGTTCTCTTGATGATGCTGTGGACCGTCCTCATCAGGGTGGACCAGCCCTCGTTGTGAAACACGATGATGACACTGGAAGTCAACAGGTTGTCGTCGTAGTGCCAGTACTTACACCTACAGTAGGAGGAGAGGAAGAATTAAAATGGCTGTAGGCATACATACATACATACTGTACATGCAGTGGATAACAGGGAATATTTATATAGATTAGGCTATGTTCAGAAGCTGGAAAGTAACATACTTTGACCAAGTTTGTATATCATTTCATACATTTAGAAAATACTGCTTTGGAGTGACATAGGACTGTACACATTTCTTAAATATTTTTTTTAAAGAGGCAAAAGGCGCAACAGATTCCACTATGCAATCTGAAGACATCAGAATAGACACAGACCTGGCTAGCTTAGCTTCACCAGCAATTGCTGCTAGCTAGATCAATTCCAACACATGATAGCACTAAGCTCAGCTGCCTAGCTCCTTCTCCTTTGTGTCTACCCAGAGCTCTGCTAGGCCTCTGTCACAACCCCCAATCCCCTCCCCCCTCCTCCTCCACAGGCAGACCATCTGTGAGGCAGGAAGGCAGCCCTGCTTTGTGTGGTTTCCTTTTGGCAGAGTGCGCTGTGTGTGTGTGTGTGTCCTGGACTTCACTTCCTCATTCTCAGCGTACTCACTCACTATAGGTCTCTGCTGCTCTTCTACTGCAAAAACAACAGTACTCACTACCTTCCATCGCCACATGCCATGCCTACGTATCAGCTTCAACCCAGCCAATTGCCCTACAACTAGCCACCCAACTGCCCTGTTAATACAGCTGAGTGTGTGTGAGAGAGAGAGCGAGAGGCCGTGCCAGACACTGGTGTGGCATTCTGAGGGTCTATTTTTAGCCTTGGTTTGAGCCCTTGGCACTAGCAAAGCAATCGGGGACAACCTGAAAGGAAAAGACGGAGCGTCGAGGCGTCTGAGGTTACTTGACCCAAGAATTTTCAGCGTTATCAGTGATATGCGGAATTCAGGACAGTGAGCAGTAAGAGGTTGGTCAGGTCTCGGCTGAACTGAAAACAGTTTGCAGCACAGCAGATCTAGAGTACCTGGGAGGGGTTGTTAAGGCTTAGAGACTGAACTGAGAACAGTTTACAGAGCATCTCTGGGAGGTTTCATTT
The DNA here is from genome assembly GCF_045679555.1 of Salvelinus alpinus. NCBI lineage: Eukaryota > Metazoa > Chordata > Actinopteri > Salmoniformes > Salmonidae > Salvelinus > Salvelinus alpinus. The sequence goes on from NW_027255982.1 coordinate 29,407, forward strand.
ATGGTGAATCGCACAGGTCTGCCTACCCGTCCTTCCTGTTTAGGATGATAATAACATTTGGCATGTAAAATGTTCTCTTTCTAAGAAATGCCTGGCTGGTTTGTGTGCATTGTGACGTGTGTATGTTTTGGATGTGTTTTGCATTGCAAATGTTAATCCTTGTGTTAGTGTGTGTGTTGCTCCCATCGCATCTCCCCTGCAGTAACAGCTCCTGTTCTGGCCTGTCCTCCTGATTCTCACCCACCAAAACTCAGATAAACACCTCAGATTACAGTCCTGTTTGACCAAACCTTTAATATAACCCGAGAGCTCACAGCTCCATTAAGAGAAAGTGTCTTTCAGCCTCCCCAGGCCTCAAAACAGATTAAGATCCTCAGGCACCTCCTCACGTCACTCACTTTTACAGCCAGGGAGGTTTTGGACTGCCACGTCATTATGACCTGCACAAAAAAGCTTCAACAGTAAATAAAGGCTAGGAAAGGCCAAAAGAGGGAGGCACTAAAGACAGACGTGTAGCGTCTCAAATGGCACCCTATTCCCTATATAGTACACTACTTTTAAACAGGACCCATAGGGCTCTGGTCAAAAAAATGTGTGCACTATATAGTGAATAGGGTGCCACTTAAGAAGTCTCCCTGGAGAGGCTTATAGAAAGTTGTGAAAGAAAAGATTAGAGGGGGATCTTCTACTGAACTGGGATTCAGTGCTCTTACCATCCCCCAACCCATCTCCGTGTTTAACAGTGTAACTAATGGCTTATCCTTCAGCTACAGTATGCTGGCTTGTGTTTTGAGTAGAGGCGTTGATGAGTTAGAAGGGCAGGGGAGGAAAGCATTAGTCATATCAGCTTCTTGTAAACACTGTGCAATAGTCCACACATGGGGTAAGCTCTATGGCTATATTCAAATCTACTGCATTTGAGAACAGTTTTGAAGTTGCTGCACTTCATTTCATGAATATTCACCAGGCCTATGGGTAATTTGCTCTGACAGTGCGGAGTGTTTTCTGGAGAGAAAAAAAGTCCCAACAGGGATCCATTGCAGAACAGCGGTTAGCCTACATGAGTTTCCACGAAAGCCTCGCTCATTCCCATCTGAAACGACACAAATAGAAACATATCCAGTGATGGTCTTGGACCTGATGTTAATTAACTCAAGGGAGCGGGCACAGTTGAATGGCTTGGGCTGCTGTTGTTGTGTGAGAGGGAAGGTCTGTTCCAGAGACTTTAGTTCTCAGCACGACAACACACTGAACTCACTACTCTTGGTAAAAGGTCATGAATTTCTCCACATGGAATTACAAATCGCAAACTTCCATACGGATTTTGCAAGCATTTCGCCAACTCATCTCGTGGACAGACGACGTAAACATAAATTACGCAAAATTTAGTTTAGATTATTAGCCAACATATCTGTCAGGATGCAGACTGGAGGCTTGAAGAGTGATCGTTGTGTGTGGAAACATTCATCACGCGTCTATAAAGACAACAGTTCTCCCTGTGCTGAGCTCTACGGAGGGGTAGATAAGAGCAACACGAATGAATAACACTGGTGCCTAAACACAGTCTGTGAAGGTAACTTGTCGCACTTGGGGCTTCGTGTGAGTTTCAGTACGTGTGTGTGCGCCTGACAAATAGTATAGGAAGGAGATCTAGAGCTAAAACAAGTGTGTGTAGAGGGAAAGAGGGTCCTGTGCTGAGCGAAGGTCAGCCATCTTCCTGCCTATAAAACACCGCCGCAGCCTTGAAGTGAAGCGCCTCGCAGAAATCTTAAATGGAGACAGTTTCATCATATTTCTGCTGACAAGATCCCTCCACGCTAGGCAGCTCTAACCCAGTCACCCTCCCAGAGAAACACTAATGTATGACAGATAGCTACTAACCTACCTCTCAACCACACAAACATGAAGCCTGGAACATGTAGGCCACGGCCAAGTCACATGTAAAGTACCACACGCATCCTAAATAAAAAAGGGCTATGATCTGTCAACAGAGAAGTTATGAAAATCACAGCACTAAAAACGATTAAGTGTTTAAAGTCGTGATTTAAGGGAGGAGGCTAAGGGTGTAACGTCAATGTTTTTATAAGGCTTACACAAATTCTAGAAGTGAATAACTTTTAACAGTGTTGTAGTGCTAGTGTCATGTGTGGATATTGCATACTTTCAGATTTTGCAGAAACACGATATGAACTGTTCAGCGCGGAAAAGACTGAGCGCTTAACCGGTTTACTATTTATACCAGGCTGACAACTAGTCCTATCTGTAGACCTACGGCCGTGTCTCGGGACTAGTCTAATTGATACAGGCTCGCGCTTCATCAGAGAGTTGTTTTTGTTTACTCACACAGCACCTGGAGGAGGGCAGCTGAGCCAGAGCTGTGGTGAAAATACTGAACATCCTTGGCTTCTTCCCACCGTGTTATGGGACTGGGGCCAAGCATGCACATATAGGCAACACAACTCAGCCCCTCTGCAGAGAGGTGAGAATGTCTAACGTTATCTGCCATGAAACTCAAGAGAGTTCCTGCCACTGAATTGCAGTCTTACCCAATGTCCTGAACGGGGCTAAAATTAAGTGTAATGGACAAGGCTGCTCAATAATGACTGCAGTGGGCCATCTTGTGGCCAAAACAGGAACTACAGATCCTGTGTTGAGACCATTCACATCCTGATTGCACAACTGAAGTACAACCAATCCACCTCAGCCACATGGGTTTTCTGTAATCAAACACAGATTAAGCTAAATAAATATTGACAAATGACCGTGAACATCTATTAAAAAGGGTAATAATGTTCAAATTGACCAAACAGCTTTCTATTCCAGATAAATATTTTACAATGTTTGGTAATGTGTAATGTTTGGCAAAATATATATATATATATATGTGGCAAAGCCTCTCTACACTATTTACATTTTTATGTAACCTTTACTTAACTAGGCAAGTCAGTTAAGAACAAATTCTTATTTACAATGACGACCTACACCGGCCAAACCTGGACGACGCTGGGCCAATTGTGTGCCGCCGTAATTGGGAGTCCAATAGGGCCGGTTGTGATACAGCCTGGATTCGACCCAGAGCGTCTGTAGTGACGCATCTAGCACTGAGATGCAGTGCCTTAGACCGCTGCGCCACTCGGGAGCCCCCCCTAATGGAGTGAGTGACACCTTTGCCTACATCTGCTGTGCACTGATCCACAGAAAGGCGTGAATAGCAGTGTGCCAATCAGGACCGTCTTTGTATAGAGCAGCTCAAGTCACTACAAGTGATGCACTTTGTCAGTAACTGGTTAGTCCACACAAGTTCTATTTTCCTAACACGGTGCAGTTCACATGGCTGTCAACAGCCTCAAACTGACAGAATAAATGTACAGCTGCCCATATATGTAAACCGTTCCATGATATGTAGACAAACTAGGCAATGCAGTCTAGACATGCAGTCTAATATCAACAGTTAGGTCTGGGGCAGTGATGTAGTGGTTAAAGTGCGTGAATGCCATTTCACAAATAGAAAGTTGCAAAAGAGACGTTCACCCTCCACTACACCCCTGGTCTGGGTGCAGCAACAGTCTCACACCTACTACAGTTAATGTAATCAGTCGACAGTATGTTGTCCTACATTCCTAGGAAGCACCAAACCAAAAAGGGGGCCCAGCCACAATCAGTCATCATGTTCTTTAGTCTAGCATCCATTATCTCCCATACTGACTAGGCTATAGTAAAGTCCACGTGGATGTCAGCAGCCCAGCCACATAACCTAAAGCCTGTACTGTAGCGTCCAACCAGGGATGCCTGTACTGTCTCATGCTGACTGTTCAAAGGTGCCCTTTGTGTTCCCACTGGGCCCTGCAGCCAGATGAAAGGCTGGAGAAATACACCTTTGCCTGTTTGTTCTCCACACAGTATTAGTCCATTGTGAGTTAATCAGTGAGTGTGTGTGGCCCAATGTGCACACAGACAAAACGATGAGGTGCCACCTTTCATTCCTATGTGAAGACATAATAGCGCATTGAAGCTAATTCAAATCTGTTAAGACGGCGTCTCATGGAGACATAACCTGAAACGTTTGAGCTACTCCAGGAAGTGACGCTGCTCCCTCTCATCGAGTAACTCAAGTTGAAGACCGACCGGGGTACTGCAGGCTGCCATTAGCAACTCAATTACCCTTAAACTTCTGTGTGCGATAAAAAAATAAAATAAAAAGTTCAAGAACATACATTTGGTGTATTAGAAACAATTACAAAGATGGCAATTTTTCCACATTCACTATATTGGGGAATCCGTTTTTCTGCTAACAATGCCTGCCGTACCACTGTTGGCCTTGAACTTCCATGGCTTCAATGAGAGGGGGCAGTCGTTCTCCCCTGGTTTGGCCATATATAAATTGGAAAATTAAAAGCAGACTAAAGATCATATTTAGTTAAGAGTGATCAAATCAAATTTTATTTGTCACATACACATGGTTAGCAGATGTTAATGCGAGTGTAGCGAAATGCTTGTGGGTGTAGCGAAATGCTTGTGGGTGTAGCGAAATGCTTGTGAAACAATGTTTAGCATATTTCTGTAACACACATTTCCAGTGTTCTAGTTGTGACACTCAAGGTGGGGGTTGGTCACTAGACTTGTTATGGATTATGCTCATATCGGTTGATAGTGATTGACGCCAGACTGGAGGTACAAGGACACACTGACTATTCACGGTTGTATTGATGACCTTCTGGGGACACCGATTCTGTAGCAGCTGACAAAGCCGCTGCCTTGGTTTTGAACTGCGAGCCTCTCGGGCTGGTGTTTCCAGAACAGTTGGTGTTGTCTGATTAGAAGAAAAAAGGGCCTGTCTCCAAGAGGCCAGTTAGACATTCTCTACTCTGTGCTGGAGGCGTCTCCGTTACAACTTGTAATAAACCCGATTGACTTGCCCTACGACTGCTCCTTTCTGTTCAGCTGGATATTCATTATACCAAACTTCACTCAGTACCTGAAATGTACTGCTACACAAACAACTCTACAGAATACTGTAATCAGCTAGTGTACAGTAATAAAACCTAGGTAACAGTCTTATCAAGAACCAGACCACTGGCAACATGTCCCTATCCCAATAGTATAGGCTATCAGTCACGCATCTCCAGTAATGAAATGAATCTGTAGCTGCATTCCACTTCCAGGGTTGGGAGGACTAGGCAATCTGATACGTTCCTTTATACACGGAATCCAAAACAACTCCAAATGAAATCCAAAAGGTTTCCCCTCAGCTTGAGAACCTTGGGTTGACCTAGCCATGGGACAGCCTAGCCGCCATTCCTCATTTGTTCTGCTATGACTGTTCTCTAATCTGCTCTGATATAAACTAAAGCCATAATGCAGGTTAATTGGATTTATGTTGTTGCGCGTGTTTTGGCTGGCTGGACTGCTCTTCTGTATATACAGTGGGGCAAAAAAGTATTTAGTCAGCCACCAATTGTGCAAGTTCTCCCACTTAAAAAGATGAGAGGCCTGTAATTTTCATCATAGGTACACTTCAACTATGACAGACAAAATGAGGGGAAAAAATCCAGAAAATCACATTGTAGGATTTCTAATGAATTTATTTGCAAATTATGGTGGAAAATAAGTATTTGGTCACCTACAAACAAGCAAGATTTCTGGCTCTCACAGACCTGTAACTTCTTCTTTAAGAGGCTCCTCTGTCCTCCACTCGTTACCTGTATTAATGGCACCCGTTTGAACTTGTTATCAGTATAAAAGACACCTGTCCACAACCTCAAACAGTCACACTCCAAACTCCACTATGGCCAAGACCAAAGAGCTGTCAAAGGACACCAGAAACAAAATTGTAGACCTGCACCAGGCTGGGAAGACTGAATCTGCAATAGGTAAGCAGCTTGGTTTGAAGAAATCAACTGTGGGAGCAATTATTAGGAAATGGAAGACATACAAGACCACTGATAATCTCCCTCGATCTGGGGCTCCACGCAAGATCTCACCCCGTGGGGTCAAAATGATCACAAAATCCCAGAACCACACGGGGGGACCTAGTGAATGACCTGCAGAGAGCTGGGACCAAAGTAACAAAGCCTACCATCAGTAACACACTACGCCGCCAGGGACTCAAATCCTGCAGTGCCAGACGTGTCCCCCTGCTTAAGCCAGTACATGTCCAGGCCCGTCTGAAGTTTGCTAGAGAGCATTTGGATGATCCAGAAGAAGATTGGGAGAATGTCATATGGTCAGATGAAACCAAAATAGAACTTTTTGGTAAAAACTCAACTCGTCGTGTTTGGGGGACAAAGAATGCTGAGTTGCATCCAAAGAACACCATACCTACTGTGAAGCATGGGGGTGGAAACATCATGCTTTGGGGCTGTTTTTCTGCAAAGGGACCAGGACGACTGATCCGTGTAAAGGACAGAATGAATGGGGCCATGTATCGTGAGATTTTGAGTGAAAACCTCCTTCCATCAGCAAGGGCATTGAAGATGAAACGTGGCTGGGTCTTTCAGCATGACAATGATCCCAAACACACCGCCCGGGCAACGAAGGAGTGGCTTCGTAAGAAGCATTTCAAGGTCCTGGAGTGGCCTAGCCAGTCTCCAGATCTCAACCCCATAGAAAATCTTTGGAGGGAGTTGAAAGTCCGTGTTGCCCAGCAACAGCCCCAAAACATCACTGCTCTAGAGGAGATCTGCATGGAGGAATCGGCCAAAATACCAGCAACAGTGTGTGAAAACCTTGTGAAGACTTACAGAAAACGTTTGACCTCTGTCATTGCCAACAAAGGGTATATAACAAAGTATTGAGATAAACTTTTGTTATTGACCAAATACTTATTTTCCACCATAATTTGCTAATAAATTCATTGGAAATCCTACAGTGATTTTCTGGAGAGAAAGAAAATCGCATTTTGTCTGTCATAGTTGAAGTGTACCTATGATGAAAATTACAGGCCTCTCTCATCTTTTTAAAAGTGGGAGAACTTGCACAATTGGTGGCTGACTAAATACTTTTTTGCCCCACTGTATGCTGATGTTCTATGGTAGGGCTCCCACTGACTGTAGACTGCCCCTCATATTATTACATCGTCACATGACCTTAAGAGTTCCATCAATGCATTACTAACCAGTGTTGTTACAGGGATTCCCATCACTTCGCATAGTTTTACCAATGCTATGATATACTCTGAACAAAAATATAAAAAAATGCAACATGCAAAAATGTCAACAATTTTACCGAGTTACAGCTCATATAAAAGGAAATCAGTTCATTGAAATAAATTAAGCCCTAAACTACAGATTTCACAACTGGAAATACAGATCAATTTTAAAAAGTAGGGGCGTGGATCAGAAAACTAGTCAGTCTCTGGTGTGAACACGATTTTGCCTCATGCACGACACCTTCACATAGAGTGGATTAGGCTGTTGATCGTGGCCTGTGGAAGGTTGTTGTACCCCTCAATGGCTGTGTGAAGTTGCTGGATATTAGCAGGAACTGCAACACTGTCGTACACGTCGATCCAGAGCATCTCGAACATGCTCAATGGGTGACGTGTTTAGGTGAGTATGCAGACATTTTCAGTTTCAAGGAATTGTGTAGAAATCCTTGCGACATGGGGCTGTGCATTATCATGCTGAAACATGATGGTGGAGGATGAATGGCACGACAACGGGCCTCGTCATGGTATCTCTGCGCATTCAAATTGCCATCAATAAAATGCAATTGTCTGTAGCTTATGCCTACCCATACCATAACCCCACCATGGGGCACGCTGTTCACAACGTTGACAATCAGCAAACCGCTCTCCCACACGGCAGACAGCCATACACTGTCTGCCATCTGCCTGGTACAGTAGAAACCAGGATTAATCTGTGAAGAGTACACATCTCCAGCGTGCCAGTGGACATTGAAGGTGAGCATTTTGCCACTAGTCAGTTACGATGCCGAACTGCAGTCAGGTCAATACCCAGGTGAGGACAACAGGCACACAGATGAGCTTGCCTGAGACGGTTTCTGACAGTTTGTACAGAAATTCTTTGGTTGTACCTACCCACAGTATCATCAACTGGCTGGTCTAAGATGATCCCACAGGTGAAGCCGGATATGGAGGTCCTGGGCTGGCGTGGTTACATGTGGTCTGCGGTTGTGAGACTGATTGGACGTACTGCCAAATTCTCCGAGGCGGCTTATGGTAGACAAATTAACATTAAATTATCTGGCAACAGCTCTGGTGGACATTCCTGCAGTCAGCATTCCAATTGCACGCTCCCTCAACTTGGAGACATCTGTGGCATTGTGTGACACAACTGCACATTTTAGAATGGCCTTGTGCTGGGGACAATAAAAGGTGCACCTGCGTAATGATCATGCTTTTTAAAACAGCTTGTTTATATACCACACCAGTCAGGTGGATGGATTATCTTGGCAAAGGAGAAATGCTCACTAAGAGGGATGTAAACAAATTTGTGCACAACATGTTAGAGAAATAAGCTTTTTGTGCATATGGGAAATTTACGGGATTCTTTATTTCAGCTCATTAAACATGGGACCAACATTTTAAATGTTCCGCTTACATTTTTGTTCAGTATACATAGGCCTAGTGTGATAGAGCTGGAAATAAATTATCGAGGGCATTTTACAGATATTGATAATTACACTAAAGTAGAGAAATATGAAGTTTGAAATTAAATGCAGCAGCTAATAGGATAAGTCACTTGAAAAAGTAATATTACTCATTACATTACTTTTGTTTAATGAACTACTTTACAATATTGCTTTGTGTGGAAAGTAATGCGTTACTACTATACTACTTTGCATTACTTTCATTTAAAAAAACAAAATCTCACCATTTGTTTGACACTCATAGGGAGCTCCTACCTACAGTGCATTCGGAAAGTATTCAGACCCCTTCACTTTTTCCACATTGTTACGTTATAGCCTTAATCTAAAATGGATTAAATGTTTTTCCTCAATCTTCACAATACCCCATAATGACAAAGCAAAAACAGGTTTAGATTTTTTTGCAAATGTATATAAAAAAAAAACATAAGTATTCAGACCCTTTGCTAGGAGACTCAGAATTGAGCACAGGTATATCCTGTTTCCATTAATCATCCTTGAGATATTTACAACTTGATTAGAGTCCACCTTTGGTAAATTCAATTGATTAGACATGATTTGGAAAGGCACACACACGTGTATAAGGTCGAAGGAATTGTCCGTAGAGCTCTCCTTTGAACAGCTACAGCTGCGTACCCCCTCTAGCACCAAGGTCAGCGCACTCTCAAATGTTTTTTTGCCATCATTGTAAGCCTGCCACACACACACACTATTCGATACATTTATTAAACATATGAGTTTGAGTTTGTAACAACCCAGCTCGTGGGAAGTGACAAAGAGCTCTTATAGGACCAGGGAACAAATAATAATAAATATTTTTGCTCTTTATTTAGCCATCTTACATACAAAACCTTATTTGTTCATCAAAAATTGTGAATAACTCACCACAGGTTAATGAGAAGGGTGTGCTTGAAAGGATGCACATAACTCTGCAATGTTGTGTTGTATTGGAGAGTCTCAGTCTTAAATCATTTTCAACACACAGTCTGTGCCTGTATTTAGTTTTCATGCTAGTGAGGACTGAGAATCCACTCTCACATAGGTACGTGGTTGCAAAGGGCATCAGTGTCTTAACAGCCCGATATGCCAAGGCAGGATACTCTGAGCGCAGCCCAATCCAGAAATCTGGCAGTGGCTTTGATTAAATTACATTTTCACAGAACTGCTTGTTGCAATTTCTACGAGGCGCTCTTGTTCAGATATTGGTAAGTGGACTGGAGGCAGGGCATGAAAAGGATAATGAATCCAGTGGTTTGTGTGGTCCGTTTCGGGAAAGTACCTGCGTAATTGCGCACCCAGCTCACTCAGGTGCTTCGCTATATCACATTTGACATTGTCCGTAAGCTTGAGTTAGTTTGTATGATTTTCTTTTGTGTGCAATGATGGAAAGACCTGTGTGTTGTTGTTAATGCAGACAGAGAAGAGCTCCAACTTCTTAATCATAGCCTCAATTTTGTCCCGCACATTGTATATAGTTGAGGAGAGTCCCTGTAATCCTAGATTCAGATCATTCAGGCGAGAAAAAACATCACCCAGATAGGCCAGTCGTGTGAGAAACTTGTCATCACGCAAACAGTCAGACAAGTGAAAATTATGGTCAGTAAAATAAATAAAAACTTCAGCTCATCTCTCAATTTAAAAAAAACGTGTCAACAATTTAACCCTTGATAACCAGCGCACTTCTGTACGTTGTAAAAGCGTTACATGATCGCTGCCCATATCATTGCATAATGCAGAAAATACACGAGAGTCAAGGGGCCTTGCTTTAACAAAGATGTCAGGCATTTCCCTTGGCAGCAAGAGCCTCTCGGTGGATGCTGCAGTGTACCCAAGTGGCGTCGGAAGCAACTGCTTGCACGCACGTTACCACTCCACTATGTCTCTCTGTCATGGCTTTTGCGCCATAAGTACAGATACCAACACATCTTGACCACCAAAGTCCATTTGATGTCACAAAGCTGTACAGCACTTTAAAAGTATCCTCTCCTGTTGTCGTGGTTTCCAGAAGAGGATGTCTTCCTTAAAATTGACCCCCCATAAACGCATAACACACTGTGGCTGAGGAAAGGCACTACTCCCAATATAAGTGAACCCCAAATCAATGTAGTTATCATATTTGCGCCTCTTCAATGGTCCAACGTCCCTGTCTGTTCGGTGCTTTCCCGGGTAAGGGGGCAGTAGCTCATCGGCAGCATCAGATTCACAACTGTCAGCGTTCATGCTAGCTGGGCTAACAACAAATGTAGAATTACTGGTGTTAGCATTGGATGTGCACGTGGAAGCAGAACAACTTGTGTCGTCGACAGGTGGAGGTGTAGTACCGCTGGTAGTAGCAGTACTACCAGTAGAGCTGGTATGTGTCTCTATGGATGCGGGCCTTACTTTTTTTAACCATTTATAAATTTTTGAGCAAACGGAATGAGCAGCAGCTACATACGGACTGTTAGTGGAATTCCCACGAGAGAGTAATGGTTAATGTGATTGGATGTTTATTATTTGACTAGGATACCTGCTTTTGACATTGTGTTGTTATTTAGCTGAACACTAGATGGTTACATTTCATTTTTGGCAGTGAAAAAAATAAAATTAAAAAAAAGTCACCCAAATGTTTTGCCCCATTGGAAAATCTAAATGGAATGTTTGAAAATGTGAATCACATTTTTATTTGGCGTACCCCCGGCGGCATTGCGCGTACCCGAGGCCACCCTGACAAATGGGGGAGAAGGGACTTGGTCAGGGAGGTGACCAAGAACCTGATGGTCACTGACATAGCTCCAGAATTCCTCTGTGGAGATAGGAGAACCTTCCAGAAGGACAACCATCTCTGCAGCACTCCACCAATCAGGCCTTTATGGTAGAGTGGCCAGACAGAAACCACTTCCCAGTAAAATGCACATGACAGCCTGCTTGGAGTTTGCCAAAAAGCACCTAAAGACTCTCAGACCATGAGAAACAAGATTCTCTGGTCTGATGAAACCAAGATTGAACTCTTTGGCCTGAATGCAAAGCGTCACGTCTGGAGGAAACCTGGCACCATCCCTACAGTGAAGCATTGTGGTGGCAGCATTATGCTGTGGGGATGTTTTTCAGGGACTGGGAGACTAATCAGGATTGAGGGAAAGATGAACGGAGCAAAGTATAGAGAGATCCTTGATTTTTTTTAAAGTGCTCCAGAGTGCTCTGGACCTCAGACTGGGGCGAAGGTTCACCTTCCAACAGTACACCAACCCAAAGCACACAGCCAAGACAGTGCAGGACTGGCTTCGGGACTAGTCTCTGAATGTCCTTGAGTGGCCCAGCTAGAGCCCAGACTTGAACCCAATCTAACGTCTCTGGAGAGACCTGAAAATAGCTGTGCAGCGACGCTCAACATCCAACAGAGCTTGAGAGGATCTGCAGAGAAAAATGGGAGAAACTCCCCAAAGACAGGTGTGTCAAGCTTGTAGCGTGATACCCAAGACGACAAGGCTGCAATCACTGCCAAAGGTGATTCAACAAAGTACTGAGTAAAGGGTCTGAATACTTATGTAAATATTTGTAATAAAATGTGGAAAAAGGGGTCTGAATACTTTCCAAATGCACTGTATTTACAGTCAAAATCTCACGAGCAGCCAGGTCTGGTTATAGGACTGCACAGCCACAGACCAATAGAGATGTATAGAGGGGATCATTTCCACTAGACAGGAAAACCCGCTATGGGCTTTGCCATCACAGAAGCGATTAATGGCAAAGATCAGAGGTGCGCCCTCTATACAATTCTACAGACAGCAGCTGTCATGACATTTCTCCAAACAGCCTCTCAGCTCACATAAGAACTAACTGAGGAAACAAGTCGAGATTGGATCATGGAAACACGCGCGGTAGAGATATGATTCTGAAAGTAACGCAGGCGTTGTTTGATAAATTAACTAACAATATTACCCAATTTGAAAATGCGTTACTTCACTCCGTTACTCATAAAAATCAGTCTGATTACATATATAACAAGTTAAGGCATTACCCCAACACGGGTGATTGCTAAACACGGGACAACTGATAGCTACAGCATTCAAAGTAGTAGTTCATGGAAATGTAAAAAAGTAAGTTATACATTTATCGTTCAACTCATCGTTTAGTGATAATTCAGTCAATTTATTGTGATATGGATTTTTGTCCATGTCGCCAAGCAACTTTGATATATTTTCCCCTCATTCCTTATAGACGGGTTGGTTGTTAAGCAACAAAACCGCAACTAAATCGGGCAAAACAGCCCAGGTTGGCTTAGATTGTTGACTATTTAGTCTCCAATGTTTATTGAAAACAAATACATTTGCACAATGAGCTAACTTATAGCAAACATAAAATCACTGACTTTCATGTGCACAAACCTATAGCTTTGTCCTACCAACATTTTTCTGCATAACTTCCTATTCTCTTCCCAACAGCAGAAATGACAAACACATACAGTAAGAATAATATTATATACGAATTATCTGCCCATGTAAATTCCCAGTTCAGCCTGCATAGATGTTGCACATTACATACAAAAACAGACAAGTGCAGAGAGCGAGAGCCTTGCTATTGGGAGGCGCCGTCGTAGGCAGACCTGGCTCAAGAAGACAGGCTATGTGCACACTGCCCACAAAATGGAGGTGGAAACTGTGCTGCACTTCCTACCCTCCTGCCAAATGTATGACCATAGACATATTTCCCCTCAGATTACACAGACCCACAAAGAATTAGAAAACACATCAAAATTTGATAACTCCCATATGTATTGGGTGAAATAGCAGTGTGCAATCACAGCAGCAAGATTTGTGAACCTTTTTCTTTCTGTGCCACCAAAATGTTCGCATATAGGCCACTGGTAATGTTAACAGGGCCACATTCCACTGAAAGAGGTATGAACATTGTAGATTGAAATTCAATGTATCAAATCAAATTTTATTTACCACATGCACTGAATAAAACTGGTGTAGACGTAACCGTAAAATACTAGCTTACGAACCATTCCCAACGATGCAGAGTTAAAAAAAATAATAGTAACTAACAAGGAATAAAATACACTAGAATTGAGCTATATACACAGGGAGTAGCAGGTCAATGTACGAGAGGTAAGAGGTATTAGACATAGATATGTACATTAAGGCAGGGTAGGCATCAGGATAGATAAGAGTCTAATAAAAAACAGTAGCAGCAGCAAATGAGTGTAAAAGTGTGTATGTTTGTGTTGTGTCGGTGTGAGAATGACAGTGTGAGATGGTTTGGTTACCATTAATTGACTATTTAGTAGTCTGGCTATTTAGCAGTTTTATGGCTTAGGGGTAGAAGCGGTCTCCGAGCCTGTTGGTCCAAGAGACAATGCCGCGATACTGTTTGCCGGACAGTAGCAGAGTGAACAGTCTATGGCTTGGGAGTCTTTGGGAATTTTTCAGGCCTTCCTCTGACACTGCCTGATATATACACACTGACCAAAAATATAATTGCAACATGTAAAGTACTGGTCCCAAGTTTCATGAGCTGAAATAAAATATCCCAGAAATGTTCCTTGCATACAAAAAGCTTCTCTCAAATTGTGCGCACAAATTTGTTTTCATTTAACCAGCCTGATCATTACACAGGTGCACCTTGTACTTGGGACAACAAAAGGCCACGTTAAAACGTGCAGTTGTCACATAACACAAAGAGGTCTCAAGTTAAGGGAGTGTGCAATTGGCATGCTGATTGCAGGAATGTCCACCAGAGTTGTTGCCAGAGAATTCCCAACCATAAGCCGCCTCCAATGTCATTTTAGAGAATTTGGCATTACGTACAACCAGCCTCACATCAGCAGACCTCGTGTAATCATGCCAGACCAGGACATCCACATCCGGCTTCTTCACCTGTGGGATCGGCTGAGACCAGCCACCCTGACAGCTGATGAAACTGAGAACAATTTCTGTCTGTAATAAACCCCTTTTGTGAGGAAAAACTCATTCTGACTGGCTGGGCCTGGCTCCCCAGTGGGTGGGCCTATGCCCTTCCAAGCCCATCCATGGCTGCGCCCCTGTCTAGTCATGTGAAATCCATAGATTAGGGCCCAATGAATTTATTTCAATTAACTGAATTCCTTGTAGGAACTGTAAAACTGAATAACAAAAAAATTGTTGAAATCATTGCATTTATATTTTTGTTCAGTATAGATGTCCTGGATGGCAGGGAGCTCAGCCCCAGTGATGTGCTGGGCTGTCCGTGTCACCCTTTGTAGCACTTTGCGGTCAAGGGCAGTACAATTGCCATACCAAGCGGTTAGGCAGCCATTCAAGATGCTCTCGATGGTGCAGCTGTAGAACTTCGAGGATCTGAGGGCCCATGCCAAATCTTTTCAGCCTCCTGAGGGGGGGGGAGGCGCTGCAGTTCACTCTTCACGACTGTGCGGACCATGTTAAGTCCTTAGCGATATGGACGCCAAGGAACTTGAAGATCTCAACCCACTTCACAACAGCTCCGTTGATGTGGCTGGGGGCGTGCTCTCTCCTTTCTCCTATAGTCCACGATCAGCTCATTGGTCTTACTGACATTGAGGGAGAGGTTTTGTCCTGGCACCACACTGCTAAGTCTGACTTCCTCCCTGTAGGCTGACTCCTCTCCATCAGTGATCAAGCCGAACACCATTGTGTCTTCAGCAAACTTGATAGTGTTGGAGTCGTGCACGACCACGCAGTCGTTGATGAACAGGAAGTACAGGAGGGGACAAAGCACACACCCCTGAGGGGCCCCGTGCAAGGGTCAGCCTGGCGGAGGTGTTGTTGCCTACCCTCACCACCTGGGGCCGACAGGTCAGGAAGTCCAGGATGCAGTTGGAGAGGGAGGGGCTAGTCCCAGGGTGGGAGGGCTGAGCGAGACTACAAATTCAAAGATGGCCTACTCTTCTATAGCCTACTCAAGGCAGAGAAAAACACACCTAGAACATTTTATTATTAAACTCAATGCTGTTTTTTGGGCTTGTGTTTCTCAACCAGGCAAAGGGTAGCTACTTAAAAAAGGCAGGTTAGCGAAGATGAAGCGATCACTCCAAAAACTCTTTCCCAGTCCACTTAGTCAGAGAATTCTCAATTTAGTCAACTGAAATTCATTTTTTTTTGTCAGTTATAGTCTTGTCAATTGCCACTGAAAAATAGTTTGAAGAATATTTCAGTCACCATTTGCTGCCAAAATTAACACTAGTAGAAACAAACCTTGCAAGCCATCAGACCACGCGTATAATTTGTGATGTATAATACGCTTACCTCGTCATAAATTGAGGAGCACATTTCAGACAACGCGTCTTACAGTGTATAACTCAATCAAGGTGTTGCATAGAAAGCCAGCATTCTTCACTCAGGCAGTAGGAAGCTCTCTCATCCATTTCTATGCAGATGATACGGTCTTATACGCAGCTGGCCCATCCCTGGATTTTGTGTTAAATGCTCTACAACAAAGCTTTCTTAGTGTCCAACAAGCTTTCTCGACCCTTAACCGTGTTCCGAACACCTCCAAAACAAAGGTCATGTGGTTTGGTAAATAAGAATTTGTTCTTAACTGACTTGCCTAGTTAAATAAAAGGTTAAATAAAATAAAAATAAAATTCTTACCATTATTAGAAGAATGATGCTACATTTCCACATTCTAAATTGGTAGAATGTGGCTGATACAGACTTTACTTGATAAACACATCTTCAATAGAACACCTAGGCTTATAGCCTAATGTGTGTGTAAATGTAAGCATTGGTAACTCTTCTCAAAATAAATGTCAATATGACGCAAACACTACAAACAGAATAGAGAAGCCACGCCTCGGATCTCAAGGTGTGAGTTCGTGACACACAATATATACAGTTTTGATAATGGACCAACTGAATAGTTTGACTACCAAAGAATTGCTTTTCTATTGGTCTGGTGGTAGGCCTTTGTTCTGTTAACATTGCACAACCAACCTTTAAAAGCCTGACCCACACCCTTGTCATACCAGCCCTTCAGGTATAAAATTGTGCTTGCGACACCAGAATAGTGGGTTAGATTCCAATGTATGCACGCATGACAAAGTTGCTTTGGATAAAAGTGTCTGCTAAATGACATGTACCGGGATTGACATAAAGGGTTGCCCCATTGACTAGGGAACTCTGAACAGTGACGCAAGTTGAGCCTCCTTTTAGGTTGCCATATTGAGCAGGTGAAACCAAAACTGTAAAAATAATTCCAATAGCCTAACTGATCTTTCTGGTTCCTCCCCCCTATTGTTTAAGTGAAAGACAATTTATGGCAGATGACAGACAATTTATGGCAAGTTGAGCCTGCTCTGATAATTATTTTTTGCTGATAACTAAAATTCTTTATATTCTATACTTTATATTGATTCCTCCCCTGTGTCGGTAAAGGGCAGCTAGTATGGCATTTGTGTGTAAATAGTTCATTCACATTTTTCAGGCAAGTGATCATAATCATCAGGCCAAAAAAACGAAAAAAAAAAGACTCCTGACTTCCAAGTGCCTTTCAGACCTTAATGTCAAGCCATGGATACATTATGATCTTTTAAAAAATACATTTGTAACATTCGTGAAAGGAACGATGAAGTAACATTCAACTGGAACACCCAGTGAGACATATTTAGAAGAGAAAAAAACATTAAGTTGATGACAGTTCCTTAACACACGTACCATTCCGATAGGCCTAGCTACATCCTTAATAGGGACGACTACTAGTCTATACAACACAGTACCACCAATCCATACAGTAACCATCTACCTGGGCTCTACGGCCTGCTACTGTAACTACTCTTTATGGTGAATGTCACAGATTCCTTCTTCATTCCAATTCAAATGCCATAACACACAAACCATTCCAATAGGCCTAGGTCTAAAAAAAATGATACTATGACCCAGCACCTTGTCTATCTGCCTGGATTGGGCTCAGGCCTTAATACTACTTACTCTTCATGGCGAATGTCGCTGATGGTCCTGTCTAGGGAGATCATGTCGCTGGCCACCATGTTGAAGCCAAATTCCTTAATGCTGGCCTGGGCGGCCTCGTGGTACTCCGCTCCCAGGACGAACGGCTTCGCCCCCTCCCCAGCCCCATCCTGCACCCCGTGGGGCTCCGGCTCCTTGAGCTCAAAGTTTCCCAGGGTCCCCTTCCTTAGGACGGGTGCCGAGTATACATTGGTGTGGGGCTTGAAGGTGACATACTGTTTCTGGATGATATTCTGCTGGTTCTGAGCACCGCCGGCTGGTTTGCCAGGAACCAGCTTGTCGTCTCCTCTGTTCTTCTGTCGGATGGAGTCCAGGTCCACCTCGACCCCTTCCACATGGGGCCAGGGGACCACGGGTTTGAACTGGTCAGCAATGTCATTCTTAGGCAAGAGGATAGGGGCATCTCCCTCCTACATAGAATCAGAAAGAAGTTAGCTAGGCCTATTGCTTTTCCAAGGCCTAAAATGGTTTAGCTGACAGCGGTAGCTACTAGCTTTTACAAAGCGTAAAAGGGTTAGATGATCATGCTCTTCATCTAGGTTTGCAGGATCAGCAAAGGTCTTAATCTGCCCTACTTGACAGCTCAATTGGCTAACTAGTCCCCCAGCAATTAGCTTAAAGTCGAATTCCTTCACTGGCCACATTACGGTATGCACATGCGTTTATGTGGTTCACAGTAAACATAGCTAGGAACATTGCATAGCTAACCAAGAAATTACACGGCATTGTTTGTTTTAACACAGTATCACTTATTCGACAAAGGCAATTACAGCTTCGGTGCGAGTCTTGACAGGTGTGAGTTTAGCTTCAGGTATGCATTAACGTAGATGGCTAGCTTCCCAGGCATTCGTTTCGCCAGCTGGCTACGTGTCATTTCAACATAACGTTTTTACAAGCTTGGTGATTTCTTTTCATACAATGATCGCTATTGTCGAATTCGTGAACAACAGGAGACAATTTGAACGAGAGACAGCTACCAGACTAAAGCCCTCCGGCTATGTTTGATATTGTCGTCAAAGCATTTAAATATGACCTAACGCAGGCGGACATTCAGGAATGAGTGGGGTTCAATGCAGGAACGCTAGCTAACGTTAGCTGGCTGATTAACTAGTTCACGTTAGATACCAAAATGTATAAGCAAATGGTAGTTAGCAAGACTGTCATCAAGTCCCAATGACATTTTTGTACTCTATTAACGTTACAGTAGCTAGCTAAAATAGACCCAAACGCTAACAATCTCCATGACAACGACTCAGACTTGCTTGCTAGCTGACGTTAGCGACTTTAGCAACATGGTTAGGTAACGTTAGCCAGAATTACATGCCAAAAATGTTATAGAATGCATAGCTACAACAAAACACATGAAACATATAAAATAACGTTTGACCAATAGAAAGCTGGTTGTAATTGAAAACTTACCCGTTTAGCAAAGGGATTTTCGTCGTGCTCTTTCGGCGAAAGGGAAGACCAAAGCAACACAAGCCCTAAGAATGTGGCAATAACTATTACACTACGAAGAATAAATCCAACTCTTAACCTCATTTTGAAAATAAGACCATCTACAAGGTGCTAGCTAACCTCGTTACTTCGTGGCACCCCTGCCTGCCAAAACCAGTTCGAATCCCAAATTGAGCCAACCGTGCGCCTCTCCTGATTGAATCCCTCTCGTCGGCATGTACCATTATCTGCGCTCTCTCTCTGTCTGTCTGTCACACCCCTCTACTGCGAGCGAGCAAAAGTTATAATATAAGCAGTGGCGACCCGTCATTCAGGGCAGGTGGGACTCTTTTGAGCTTCACATTTTTGTTGTTGTTGGGGGGGCTTTCCTGTTTTGCATGATATTTGGCATTAATGTGTCACATATCAGTTTGCAAACAAAGTTAAAAAGAAATATATATATATCATTGAGTTAATAAAGCCGCATACAAACATGGTCTCTTTTTTGTTTTATTGAGTAAGACAGCTCCAAAATGCAGGTGTTTCAGCCTAG
Organism: Salvelinus alpinus; assembly: GCF_045679555.1. NCBI lineage: Eukaryota > Metazoa > Chordata > Actinopteri > Salmoniformes > Salmonidae > Salvelinus > Salvelinus alpinus. The sequence goes on from NW_027255982.1 coordinate 48,970, forward strand.
CTCAGTGCTTTCTATGGTGGTGGGGCAAGCCAGCAGAAAATACGGAGCGTTGCGCCGTGATTGGCTCAGTGTTCTGTCACTCATGGGGACACTAGTACAGCCAAGTCTAAAGGTAGAGCTAGAAAATTCAAGCTCCTTGGGTGCTGCCATAGAGTTACATTAGAAGTGCCCATCCATGAAGGCTGAAGGTCACTGGCCACAGATAAAATTACGTCAAATCACATTATATCTACAGTATCTTTGATTGGACTGAGAATGCCAGACTTTGATGACAAAGTTTGATGCCAAAATTTGCCCACGAAAGACCGACGCGTCACCTTCCTGTTCAAGTGAGCACAGCACAACAAGGTAAGTCCAAAAATGTATTGTATGCTGCTGAATAAACTATGTAATATGCCAGTGAGATATGTATACTGTAGCTAAGAAAGTAATACTAAGTGTTGTGTAGTAAGCTGTTAGTAGCCCATGTGCCTCACCTTAATAATTTGATCTATTTTCACCTCTTAATTTCACCTACTGATCTGACTTGGTGGTGAACATGTAGCCTATAACCTGTTCTTGAGAAATGTAATCATTGAATATTGTAAGAGCTTTCATTGTCTGCTTATATGCCTCCTTTATTTATCCTACGGTTCTGACTTGGTGTACAGGGAGAACACTGTAAGAACGGCCCATGTTCTGAATTCTGTCGCTGTACATTTCAAAAGTGCTAAACAAAATAGCTCGCTCATTAATGTCTTAAATCGAAATTACGGATGGCCTCTTATCCGCTTGTCGTCCCCTTATGCCATAGTTTGTACATCTCAATTGTCAGTAAAAACCACATTAGTTTAAGCAAGTCAGCCATATCATCTATGTTTTTTTTAAAGGCAGTAAATGAGGCTGAATGAACTGTTTCGCTGCCAGACAAGGCTTCGCTGATAGACAGGTGTAACAGTGGTAAGGTGTTGGGACTGCTGTTGGGACTCTGCTGTTGGGATAGCTTTATGTAGGCCCTAACAGTTTGTCACCGTTATAGTGCAATTCATGTATTTTTTTGTGTTGTGTTTTGTAGTGGCTTTTCTGGCATGCATCCCACATTTGTATTTTTTTGCCCCACCAAGATTCACATGCTAAAATCAACACTGAATGTAAGACATGCCTATGATTTCTATCTTATAGAAATTAGAACGCAGGTTGAAAAGGTAGAGTGACACACGGATGTGGAGCAATCAAAACCAGGAAGCCGCAGGCTTGTTTGATTAGCGGATCGTATTTGCATAGCTATAAAACATTGCCACATTTCGCTAGGCTATAACCACAGATACAAGTCTTTGCTATTACAGATAGGTCCTTGATGTCCAGGATCCTGGCACGTCCCAACGCTTACGTCACCTCATTGAATATGACATTTCAATCTTTACGTTCAGGGTTGGGGTTGTTTGGTAAGGGTTGTGGTTCTGGTTTAAGATAGGCACGTCCCAGGATTGCACTAACCATTACAGATTGTTCCATCATGCATGGAACCAACCAGGGGCAACATAACTGAACATGTGAATGCCAACCTCACTGATATGTCACCTAGTTTACCGTCACCATGTTTTGAACAGTGCTGCCTTTTGAAAAATGTTTTTTTTGGTAGCTCTGGGGCCTAATGCTTGTTTCAAATATTTACATGAATTTTGTATTTCAGTCATATACTGCAAGTGATTTTCCATTTTACGCACAAAATAACATGCATGAATTTGAGATGTGAAACTTTTCAAAAGAATACTGTAGACCTGCTTAAATATCCTGGAGGTGTCAAACTTTGTTGACTCAAGTGTGTTCCAGAGATAGAGATAGGTGGAAGCTGCTGAGGGCAGGACGGCTCATAATAATGGCTGGAACAGAGCAAATGGAATGGCATCAATGGGCTCTCGAGTGGCACAGCGGTCTAAGGCACTGTATCTCAGTGCTACAGGTGTCACTACAGACTCTGGTTCGATCCTGGGTTTGATTGGGAGTCCCATAGGGTGGCGCACAATTGACCCTGTGTCATCCGGGTTAGGGTTTGGCCGTGGTAGGCCGTCATTGTAAATAAGAATTTGTTCTTACCTGACTTGCCTAATTAAATACTTACATTAAAAAAAGAAATCTAAACACATGGAAACCATTGATTTATTTGATACCATTCCACTAATTCTGCTCCAGCCATTACCACAAGCCCGTCCTCCCCAATTAAGGTGCCACCAACCTCCTTTGATAGAGATATACACACACACACAACTGACTGGTTCTGACCCACGCCCCTACTTTACTTTTTTTTTTTTTTTAAGGTATCTGACCAACAGATGCATATCTGTATTCCCAGTCATGTGAAATCCATAGATTAGGGCCTAACAAATGTACTTGAATTGAATGATTTCCTTATATGAACTGTAACTCAGTTTATATAACTGTAAATCATTGAATGTTGAGCTCATATTTTTGTTCAGTATACAATACTCTTACATACTGTCATATCTGCTCCTGCAACGCCCTCTACTGCTCATCCTGTGTCTCCTTGACCTGCCCCCACTCCCCCAGTACTCTCTCCCTCCCTCCCTCCCCCTCCCTCTCTCTCTGTGTGTGTGTGTGTGAGATTGTGTGGGCGGAGACGGGTGTGCTGGAGTCAGAGCAGATCCCCACCAGCTGCATCCTGTTCCATAATCAAGACATCTACAAATACTCAGCCCTGCCACTTCCACAGTGCCAGATTGTAATCTCTGCTCAGTCAGTCTATGCTTCTAGCCGGTTGTTGCTATTAGAGCATGTTATCCCTGCCTGATGCTGTTTTCCTCTCCGCTACAGTTCTGCCTGCTCTGACTCTGGTCCCTGTCTCCAGTTCCACGTTTCGTCATCCAGCTACTCTGTCCTGGATTCCCCTCCGGACCTGCTTACCCTGTCCCAACCCCTCTCGCTCCAGCCTCAGCACCTGGTTTCTTGCAACCCATCCGAGCTTGGGTTCCACTCCGCGTAACACATATGGCATGAGAGAATGCTAAATGTTAAAATCTATTTTATTCTACTGCCATGTACCCCTGTTCGTATTCTTATCTTTTATCATTCTTATTGTTGCTGCATTGTCGAAGAAGGACCCTGGAATTAAGCATTTCGTTGGACGACGTATACCATGAGTATCCCGTACGTACAACTTAAAACTAGAGGGGATTGAAATTATATTAATACGTTACATTTATTGAAAATGTGCAACTGAAAATACTTTACTGATTGTATTATTAATACCAGCCATGGGATATACCCTTTTTGGCAATGTTTGCAACACTTAATAGCAATAACCTATATCAGAGATGGGCAACTGATTGTGGTAGGGGACCACAAAAATTGGAACTCATGAGGCGCAGTGGCTCGTGGGTCTGCGGCCTCCCTCATGACAGCAAAGTAAGTTTAAAGTTCATTTTCTGCAATTCTGCACATTTTGATATGGAGCATAGAGAAAATATTTGGTGTTTTAAAGCAAGTTTGTAATTCTGCACATTTTGCCATAGGCAGAGAAATTAGCATTTTTACAGCTCATTTCCTGCATTTCTACACATTTTGTCATAGGGTGGAGGAAAATGTTTGTGGTTTTTAATATTATAACTGATGATCAAGCATTGAGGTGACTTCTTGACATTCCACATCAGTCTCCTACAAAGAAGCAAAACTTGTTTCATAAAATAAAGTGGGATAGTGACGTGAGGCATGATTTGAGAGACCGTAGAATAACTGCTCATTTACAGAGTATCTTATCGCTTTCTAACTTTTGGCAAGGTCTCCGTATCAAGAGCAATCTATGTAATATCTAAATTATAGCCTATGTTTTTATATCAGTTTTGGAGCAAAATAGTAGAATGACTAGAGAGAAGATGCAGTGGGGAATACATGGACACAGCTGACCTCTCATGTCCATTTATGGTAACTACAGAACAAATGACTAAAGCTGACTGATTGAATTCAAAACAATTATGAATACCTTCAATAGATTAGATTCATAAAAAAGGAATTAAGATCCAAGTTGAAGGTGAGTAAATGGAACTTAATTCCATTTGATGCATTTTTCTCTACTCGTATTCTGACCTTGAACTAATGCTGCATTCGTAACCAAGTCACAATTGGGAATTTACCACATGCGATTGGGAGAAATACACTTGAATGCCAACTGGTAATTAATTACTAGTGGGAAACTCGTCTATCATTCTGCGTTCCCACTTCTCCCACATGCTGACCTCTGACATCACCTACTAAGTCTGACAGCACAACTGATTGGCAAACATACTGCAAATTGAGAAATCATAGACTAAACTGATTAAAAATAAGAAGAAACTATACTATGACACAAAGATAAATTATATAAAGATTGATAGTAAAATGCTTTGGAGCACATTAAATGAAATTTTGGGCAAAAAGGCAAACAGCTCCATCATTCATTGAATCAGATGGCTCATTCATCACAAAACCCACTGATATTGTCAACTACTTTAATGACTTTTTCCATTGGCAAGATTAGAAAACATAGGCATGACATGCCAGCAACAAACGCCGACACTACACATCCAAGTATAATTGACCAAATTATGAAAGACAAGGATTGTAGTTTGTTATTCTGTAAAGTGAGTGTGGAAAAGGTGAAAACTGTATTGTTGTCTATCAACAATGACAAGCCACTGAGGTCTGACAACTTGGATGGAAAATTATTGAGGATAGCAGTGGACAATATTGCCACTCCTATTTGCCATATCTTAAATTTAAGCCTACTAGAAAGTGTGTGCCCTCAGGCCTGGAGGGAAGCAAAAGTCATTCCGCTACCTAAGAATAGCAAAGCCCCCTTTACTGGCTCAAATAGCCGACCAATCAGCCTGTTACCAACCCTAAGTAAACTTTTTGAAAAAATTGTGTTTGACCAGATACAATGCTATTTTACAGTAAACAAATTGATAAACTTTCAGCGTGCCTATAGGGAAGGACATTCAACAAGCACAGCACTTACACATATGACGGATGATTGGCTGAGAGAAATTGATGATAAAAAGATTGTGGGGGCTGTTTTGTTAGACGTCAGTGGGGCTTTTGACATTACCAATCATAGTCTGCTGCTGGAAAAACACATGTGTTCTGGCTTTACACCCCCTGCGACATAGTGGATAAAGAGTTACCTGTCTAACAGACCACAGAGGGTGTTCTTTAATGGAAGCCTCTCCAACATAACCCGGGTAGAATCCATAATTCCCCAGGGCAATCTTTACTAACGACATGCCACTGGCTTTGAGTAAATCCAGTGTGTATATGTATGTGAATGACTCAACACTATGCAAATAAGCTACAGTTAGTTAGTTTCAGAATGGGTGGCACGGAATAAGTTAGTCCTAAATATTTCAAAGAGTAAAAGCATTGTATTTGGGACAAATCATTCACTAAACCTTAAATCTCAACTAAATCTTGCAATGAAAAATGTGGAAATTGAGCAAGTTGAGGTGACTGAACTGCTTGGAGTACCCTGGATTGTAAACTGTCATGGTCAAAACATGCTGATATAACAGTAGCTAAGATGGGGGGGGGGGGGGAAGTCTTTCCATAATAAAGTGCTGCTTTGCCTTCTTAACAACACTATCAACAAGGCAGGTCCTACAGGCCCTAGTTTTGTCTCATCTGGACTACTGTTCAGTCGTGTGGTCGGGTGCAACAAAAAATGACTTAGGAAAATTACAATTGGCTCAGAACAGGGCAGCACGGCTGGCCCTTAAATGTATACGGAGAGCTAACATTAATGATATGCATGTAAATCTCTCATGACTCAAATTGGAGGAGAGATTTACTTTTTCACTACATGTTTTTGTAAGAAGTGTTGACATGTTGAATGTACCGAGGTGTCTGTTTAAACTACTAGCACACAGCTCAGAGACCCATGCATACTCCAAAAGACATGCCACCAGAGGTCTCTTCACAATCCCCAAGTCCAGAACAGACTATGGGAGGCGCACAGTACTACATAGAGCCATAACTAAATGGAACTCTATTCCACATCAGGTAACTGATGCAGATTTAAAAACACCATTCTCCATGCACTGTAATTTATAAATTGATAGGAGCTATTGATAATAGCTCGGTAAATTAGTAATCTGCTTGGAGAAGGGGATTGTAAATAATAATAGCAATTGTTTTATAAGATTTTTCCTTCTGATCACTGGAGATGAATGTGACACCAGTCATGGAAGCAAACTATAAAGCATATAAAAAATATATAATTAGATTAACTTATTAGTCATATCCAGTGGTGACCCGTCATTCAGGGCTGGGGGGCCTAGGCCCCACCTGTATTGAGCCCCAAATTTTAGCAACCCCCAAAAATGTAAATGAACCCTTGCTGGGAGATTTGGAGAGACCTGCTCAGTCAGTCACTCAATAATATATTAATACTCTCACAATCCGTTGATTCTATTAGATTAGATAGATTAAAATTGCATGTTAAACATCACAGCATAGTTGAAAGATATATGGCGTGTAGAAATCCAAAGAGGGTGGCCAGCAGAGATAGGTGGGATGGGCCGAGGGAAATAAAGGGTTGGAATATAGAACTGGAGATGGGTGGGAGTAAAGTTACTGGTTGAGAGGTGGGGACTTAAAATATATCATTTTCTAAAAGCATATCAGCATGACAGGCATTTCCACCCCTTTCCTACAGTGAAGTATAAAATGCTGTGACCTTATGCATAATTGTAATTGTATGGCCTTTTAACTAGCAGTGATGAAACTTGGAGACGCAAGCCAAATGGAGAGGCTACTGCAGCCTGGCGCATTTGATGACGCGGCAAAGCTTTGCCTAACGACAGTCGTGCCAAATGAACCTTTGGGAAAGAGGACACCTATTCAGTTGTACCAACTGAAATGTGTCTTCCACATTTAACCCAACTCCTCACATCATCGGCGCCCGGGGATCAGTAGGTTAACTGTCTTGCTCAGGTGCAGAATGACAGATTTTAACACCTTGTCAGCTCGGGGATTCGAGCTGACAAGGTGCTCTAACCGCTAGGCTACCTGCCGACACTCTCAAATGTTTTAATTGTATGCCCCGAGCTTTGACTGTTTCTACTATTTCTATCATGTTAAATATTAGCCACTATCAGCATCGACTGTCAGAAATAACCACACATATTTAACTGCCAATGTATCATTGTTTTGTTTACCTTCATTTGCTTTGTCTGTAAAGGCTGCCACGTCCGTGTGGTTGTTGCTGAGGATCACTAGTAATAGTTGAAACCACTGAATGAACGAAACCGTATTTTTCAATGAACCTTTAGTATTCATGAAAACGTCCCTAAACATACATATTGTGAAACAACAGCGTTTTGAAATCTATGGGTTCTCAAACTGAGATAAATATGCATATGTTTTGATGGCTATCTTTCATTGATCTCCATTCTGAAAGCATTCTCCATAAGGCTACATTCTAATATTGTGCAGATCAAAATCAAATGAAAAGTACACAGCATTTAAAGGACACCCCCAGAGGAAGTTTCCGCCACTATTTCGATGTAATTTCCTGTCCAGGAGATAAACATCAACAAATGGGGCACTGACAACTTCGCCACAGATGGAAACCACTGGACCATCTTTGACTTTGCCATCTCCAAAGTTTTGACATTGTCCGTAAATTGCGGCTGCGAATCTGCCATATAAATAGTTGAAGAATAAGATGAAGATCCGGAAATATTGAACAATGTTTTTCTATATTGATCAAAAATATAAACGCAACACGCAACAATTTCAAGGATTTTTCTGAGTTACAGTTCATAGAAGGAAATCCATCAATTGAAATAAATTCATTAGGCCCTAATCTATGGATTTCACATGACTGAGTCGCAGCCATGAGTGGGCCTGGGAGGGCATAGCCCCACCCACTTGGGAGCCAGGTCCACCCATTGGGGAGCCAGGCCCAGCCAATCAGAATTTGTTTTTACCCACAAAAGGGCTTTATTACAGACATAAATACCCCCCCCCCCCCCCCCCCCGAAGATCCAGCAGGGCAAGAAGAAAGATGTGGAGGTCTTGGGCTTGCGTGGTTACAAGTGGTCTGCGGTTGTGAGGCCGGTTGGATGTACTGCCAAATTCCCTAAAACAACGTTGGAGGTGGCTTATGTAGAGAAATTAACATTCAATTTTCTGGCAACAGCTCTGGTGGACATTCCTGCAGTCAGCATGCCAATTGCACACTACCTCAACTTGAGACATCTGTGGCATTGTGTTGTGTGGAAAAACTGCATATTTCAGAGTGGCCTTTTCTTGTCCCCAGCACAAGGTGCACCTGTGTAATGATCATGCTGTTTAATCAGCTTCTTGATATGTGGTAGAGCAAAGCCAAGTCAGACGGTGCTCATGGTTCTCACAGGGGAAGTGAAATGATAGGCTACATGTAACTATAAATTCCATGAATAAACATTTTGCGGGTGCCTTTTCATTATCTGGATAGACACTTGTGGTTTCTAGCTAATGTGACACCAATCAAAGCAGTAGAGCGTGTAGTGAAGCAAAACTTTAGTGGACAAAATCATTCATCTTGGGGTGTCGGGGGAGTGGGTTTGTAAAACGCTATCATATGACGCAATTATACCATTTATAATATATATATATTTTTAATACAGACCGGATTAAAAAAAATATATATAAAAATAAATAAATAAAAAAAATCTGTGAAAATGTACAAATTATCCAATGGATTATGATAATTTTCTAGTAAGAAAAGGAGGTGCAAAAAAACATTTAATTTCCTCCTATTTTAATTTGCTCCATGGCTCAGGCAGCCAAGTGGAACAAAGGCTGTCATCTCAGTGGCGAAGAGGAATAACACTGCAGCTGTTTCTGATTAATAAACAATGCCATGCTGGTGGGTGGTAACATTCAAATATAACCCAGCACTGAAACGAAACGTAGGCTGAAAATAACCTGTATGTCATATCATAAGAAAAGACTGTATTCACATGGATTTGCAGAAAGTGGGCAGGTTGGATGTGTCACTTCAAGCCCAAATATATCATACTTTGACTAAAACGATGACTTATTGAATTAAATTGTTGGCCAAACACCATGGGTAAGCTCTGGCCATCATCATCTTTCAGCTCAAAAAAGTGGATTTCTACTGGTGTGGGCGAATAAAGGGATTGATGAAGATGAACAAAAAGAACAACTCCCTGGTCAAATTGGTAGGCCACCCAGTGGGTGTGTTTCTGGAATTGTATCAAATGTATACATTGTGAACAAGGGAGCCACACCCGCAAAACCTTGTTATGCACGTGCATAGGGTAAGTCTGAATAGAAAATACTAAGAAGTGCTGAAATCAAAACGTGTAAAAAAGGCATACATTTCCTAAGGCAGAATCGTCCCATTAGTGCACATGTAGACGAGTTTTGAAAACTCTTCAAAAGAGGGCACACAATCATCACTTTTGAATGAGCACCCACATGCATCATCATACGTCCATGGGCGTCTTCTTGGCTGCTATCTCCATGTAATATCATTGTGAGATGGGTCATCATATAAATACTCACACACGCCATACAATTGCAACAATTCATGTATTTTTTTCACATTTTATTCATGTTTACTACATCATTTTCATTGGCTGAACTTCACAACTTCAAATCGTACAATCACGGGGACCAGAAATCTGAAAAACCCATTCAAGTATACACTTAATAAATTATTGTTCTTAAAAAAAAAAGACAAAATAAATTAGCACAAAATAAATACGAATAAAATAATCATGGAAAATAAATAGCCTTACAAAATTGAGCAAATTATTCATGAGCCTCCGATATAGTACAAATCCACCATGCGATCTGGAGAGAGTGACAGTTGGAACATTCCTTTTTCAACCTGATACAAATAAATCCAGTCTACTAGACCTGCTGTGTTTGACCTTTGACCCATAGAGGACCTAGAGGACAGTGTTCTGGAGGTTTCTGTGTCCTCGACCAGCAAGGTGCCTCTGTGTGGCGGCTTAGCTTGGGTCTAGTCTAGTCTGGTTGGTTCTCTGAGGAAACGCGACCTTGAACGTCCCATCAGCCCATGTGGCAGAACCAGGCAGAATCCCAAAATCTCTTTCAGTCAGGAAGGAGTCTTTATCCTCCATTTTGGATCTGATCCCATCGGGCAGAGGATCCGTCAGACAGAGCAGAAACGTAGCCCCAGCCCCCCCATCCCCTTCTCTTCCACTTTGTAGCCCCCACGTTGATGAGCTGGGGGGTCTGGGAGACAGGACCGCTAGCTAACTGGCTGGCCGCTTGCTGCTACAATGCACACGTTTGTTGTTTTTTTGTCATGGGGGTTGGCGCCTGGTTCCTAGGAGCTGGCAGCCGCAGCGCTGTTGAATTTGTCCAGGACGGTGGCGTTGACTCTCTGGAACAGCCACTGCTGTGTCTCCGACCCAGGGTCGCATTTATTCATGAAAATCCTCTTATCACTGGGACTGCAGTCCATGCAACCGCTGCTCACCAGGTGGTACAGCAATTTATCCTGTATGTGTTGGTCCAGACAGAGAGAGAGAGAGACACAGAGCGCAAAACAAAAAGCATGAGGTAGAGAGAGAGAGAGAGAGAGAGAGACACACACACACAGAGCGCAAAACAAAAAGCATGAGGTAGAGAGAGAGAGACAGAGAGAGAGAGAGAGCAGGAGGCAGAGAGAGAGAGAGAGAGCAGGAGGCAGAGAGAGAGAGAGAAGGGAGGAAAAGAAGGATTGAGATAAATTATTCAAATAAAGTAGAGACAGGTAAGCCTGTCTCTGGCAGACAGGCTGCTGTTTAATCCTGCTCTCTCATCTCCCACTCCCTTCAAACAGATTACAGACGGGGAGCTGAGCAACTGACTGCAACACGGTTTTTCCTCCCTCCATTCTAATCTGAGTTTACTTCATTTCATGGAGAGGGGTCTGCATTTGGGAGTTAAACTAGGCTGAGAAATATGAGTTCAACACACAAGAGTTTTTAAACCCAAAGCTTCAATGGACCATTACATTCATTTTCTGAATGTTTATTCTTTGGGTTCATCCTCCCTCGCATGACAGAAAGGGAAAAGTAACAAATTCAGCTGCAAAAGAAAGAGGAATTGAATGAAGTACGAATCGTTGAAAACTGACAACACAAAATAAAAACACGTCCCTGGCTTCCGATAAAAGATTATCTATGGTGATTGCGAACTCTTAAATATAGCCAGTGGTGGATTCAAACTGTAAAAGGATTCTCTGGGGAGGGATAAAGTTGTGGAGAAAGATGAGGAGGTGGAGAACGCCTCAGAGGTACTTGGCAGTCATTTTGTTCTTGTATCATGCGTCCGCCTTCCTGATTTACAATGTTCACGCAGCCTCAAGGCCTCCGTGCACTGTGCAAGCCCAACTCAGCCCTTTAATAAGCGGCTATTGCATCTGTGTAGCCTGAGTTCAAGACCTGACTGTGTTGTCTTGCCACGGTAATGGAGGTGGCAAACAGATCTGGGACTCACGCTGGCATCTGTGCACCTCAACCTCATCGAGTCATTCTAGGCAGAACCTGAAGAGAGATGGGACTGTAATGACATTCTGATTTTGCGTTGAGTAAACATTCATCTCTCCTCCCTAAACGATGTGGAGGAAATAGGAGTGGTGCCACGATAAAATAAGTCCTCTATTACTTCCCTCTACCTGGAACGCAGCAGTAAAAACGCAGTGTACATCTTTTCTGTCTGATGACTTTGATATTGTGTACCGTCCTGTGGTTGTGGTAGTAATCTGAATGATGAGGTGTTTGATGTGGTGTTATAACAGTAATCATACTGTTGACTTTCTGTTGATTATTGATTATTTATTGATAATTTACGTTCCACATGGAATATAAAGCCAAAACAGAAGTAAAGTAAGTACCATAGAGATACAATATAATCGTGTTCTATTTAATTCTGTTTAAAGTTACCTTCCTATAGCTCCAGTGCTGGTTGCCCTTCATGCCGTGGCAGTCGTACAGTGTGACAGGGGAACTCTGGGAGATGGAGTCAAAGCAGAACTTCCTGGTGTGGAGAGGATCCCCTGGCCTGATGTCCTCTCTCCAGCCAAATGTAAATATCTGAGTACAAAAGAGTACACAGGCACAGCATGGTATCCAAGTTCCGTTATGAGATTCACAGTATGACTACCCTAAAGGTCATTTTAGAGGCGGATGAACATGAGGACAAGAATGTGGTGATGATCTGTTCAGATTTAACAGTAAACAGCAGGAACATTAGTTGCATATGAAGCAATCGCCGGCTACAGTACCCTAAACTTGTTTTGTATTAAAGGAAAATGCCAATTGACTGACGGACTGAATGATTAACAGGCCGGTGATGTGCTATAGTATAGACCACACCCCGCTATACAGTATAATATAGTATAGACAACACTGTACCATACAGTATAGTATAGACGAAACCCTACTATATAGTACAATATAGTACAGACTACACCCTACTATACAGTATAATATAGTATATACTACACCCTGCTATTAAGTATAATATAGTATAGACAACACTGTACCATACAGTATAGTATAGAGTACACCCTACTATACAGTATAATATAGACTGCATCCTACTATACAGTATAATATAGTATAGACTACACCCTACTATACAGTATAACATAGTATAGACTACACCACGCTATACAGTATAATATAGTATAGACTACATCCTACTATGCAGTATAATATAGTATAGACTACACCCTACTATACAGTATAATATAGTATAGACTACACCCTACTATACAGTATAACATAGTATAGACTACACCACGCTATACAGTATAATATAGTATAGACTACATCCTACTATGCAGTATAATATAGTATAGACTACACCCTACTATACAATATAATATAGTATAGACTACATTGTACCACAGATTTTAATATAGTATAGACTACACCCTAATATACAGTATAATATAGTATAGACTACACCCAACTATACAGTATAATATAGTATATACTACACCCTGCTATACAGTATAATACAGTATAGACAACACTGTACCATACAGTATAGTATAGACTACACCCTACTATACAGTATAATATACTATAGACTACACCCTACTATACAGTATAATATAGTATAGACTACTCCCTACTATACAGTATAATATAGACTACACCCTACTTTACACTATAATATAGTATAGACTACACTGTACCACAGTTTCATATAGTATAGACTACACCCTAATATACAGTATAATATAGTATATACACTACACCCTACTATACAGTAAAATATAGTATAGACTACACCCTACTATAAAGTATAATATAGTATAGACTACACCCTACTATACAGTATAATATAGTATAGACTACACGCTACTATACAGTATAATATAGTATAGAATACACCCTACTGTACAGTATAATATAGATTATACCCTACTATACAGTATAATATAGTATAGAATACACCCTACTATACAGTATAATGTAGTATACAGTACACGGCTCCGGTTGTACCTACCTGTTCGTGTGCCCAGGTGCGTTCAGCCCCCTCCTTCAGACAGGCGTCCAGTCGCAGCTCTGTCCCTGTGGGGCCGTGCTTGGAGTCTATACACAGACCTGATGCAGCGTTACGAATCTACAAGGACACAAAGAGAGGGAGGGCTCAGTTAAAACCAAACACACACTTTGAAGCCTCCCAAAAACAGCGAAAGGGAGGCCTCGGTGAAGACTTGCACGCGCCCGCCCGCCCCCCAGCCACCCACCCACCCACCCACCCACCCACCCACCCACCCACCCACCCACCCACCCACCCACCCACCACACACACACACACACACACACACACACACACACACACACACACACACACACACACACACACACACACACACCATGCAATATACATCTATAGATGTAGAGACCACAGGATGAGATACTCCGGCTTCTCTCTAACGCTCAACGCTCTGATCACAGGACTCCAGTGTATAGTGAGTGGAATCCATGGAAACCTTCCAAACACACTGTACACAGTAACTTAGTACAAGCAGCCAACTATCTATACACAGTACGTGGTTTTAAGTAACAGCGTATGATCTGACATGGTATCAAAGCTCTCACAGTTTGCTGACAAGATCTACTCTCACCAGTGACTGTAAGAGATAAGCTAATTCGTTCCTGGAGCATCTTCCTCCCTCTAAGCCGGAGTTAATAGGCGCCCCCTACTGTGAAAACTTGAAAAGTTTCAGAGTTACTCGGCTCTCAAACACATTTGATTGACTGTGTCATTTGCCTCATTCTCTTTCTAGCATTCAGGTGAGCTTGGCTCGTGTCACAGTATGGCTCAATAATGCATGAATCCAGATGCACTGCATCTAAAGTAGCCTGGTCTCTGTCTGTCTCTGTGGCCCTCACTAACACATTCAGAGGAGAGAGGACAAAGGAGGAGAGTGAGTTAGAGTGTGTGTGAGAGAGAGAGAGAGAGAGAGAGAGAGAGAGAGAGAGAGAGAGAGAGAGAGAGAGAGAGAGAGAGAGAGAGAGAGAGAGAGAGAGAGAGAGAGAGAGAGAGAGAGAGAGAGAGAGAGAGAGAGAGAGAGAGAGGAATGGTTGGAGAGAGGAGATCCTACAGGGTCAGAGTGAGACACTGTATTTGACAGGAAGGAGACCAGGGATGGAATACTCAGAGGTGTTTTGCACAGGGTTGACTCTTATAAAAGTTGTTACCCCTGCTTGCCACTAGATGGGGCCAAAGACATTAGCTAGGGCTGTAGCAAATAATGGTGATTGCTTGACTGTTGGTGTGGAGAATGTCTGACAACAACGCTATGGTTGGCTCTGAAAATGTTGATTATAAAAATGTAACTCAATGTCAGCTCTCCTCAATGTTGTGCATGTTTTCTAATAACAGAGTACAGAGTACGTCTTTTATTTGGGTCAGGATAACCGGTTTCTTTTGTGGAGTTGAGATTAAAACTCTTGAGCTGTGAAAAATGGAGCAACAAAAACGTAATGACAGATAAATTCTCTACAAAATGGCGACACATTTCTTGCCTCAGTGCTTTCTGCCTCTTTGGTTGCTCCTGCATCTAAACTAGAGAGGCTCTCCCCTTTTCCCATCATGAAGGAGTGAAATATTTAAGACAAGTGATTTCACCTTTCCTCTTGAACAACAACAGAAACATCCATGAGGTACAGGTCAGATGTGACCAATTTTCTACAGGCAGCCCCATCTCTGGAAGGTCACATCGTCACCCACACATAGTTCCACTCTGAGATAAGATTGCTTATATTCTCTAGGATGCAGCCAATGAGAAAAGACAGGGAAATACTGTTTTCCTGACATAGACCTAATTCAATCGGACACTATTCCAAAAGGATGATACATACCAACAATGCAAATCTTTGTTGCAAAGTTCTACAGTATTTTACATGGCAACCAATAATAAGAATTTAGTCCTTTGCATTTTGCAATTCAGAAACTTCAAATAATCAAACTCCCTCAGCCTGCCACCCGCATCGACAAAGTGCATTTAACCACAGGGTCATTAGGAGTAAACTGCTGATCGCTCTGAAAGACCAATAATGGTGTGCGAATTGTACTGCATAATGGGCCTTCACTCTCCACTTTTCCCAAGCCTCATCTGTCTGAAATGGGCCCAGGAGCAAAACACAGTGCTTATCCCTGATGCCATGCCTATCAACATGCCAGCGCTGATCTGGAGACATAGTTAGAGCCGAATCAAAAGGCCTGATGATTGCATCACTTGAAGTGATTTAGACCTATTGAAGGAGCCGTTGTGGGGAGGGAGGCAGATTGGATGGTAGGGAGGGAGTCAGATCGACAGCCCCCTATTTACCCAGTCTGCACAGCTCTAAGGCGTCGAGAAGGCTGACCCCTGATCGTCATCCTCTCTCTCTCTCTCTCTCTCTCTCTCTCTCTCTCTCTCTCTCTCTCTCTCTCTCTCTCTCTCTCTCTCTCTCTCTCTCTCTCTCTCTCTCTCTCTCGCTCTCTCTCTCTCTCTCTCTCTCGCTCTCTCTCTCTCTCTCTCTCTCTCTCTATGAGAGATCTTTATAGTTCCATAGATCAGGTGGGGTGACAGCGGGGGCACAGGCGGGATGACAGGCAGGGTGAGAGCCAGAGAAGAGATGGCACATGAAGCTGTCAGCCTGATGATAAAATTACTATCATCCTCACCCGGGGGAGGAAAGAGGAGATATTTACCTACTGTGCAAACATTTTCTCATCAAGAGGTACACCGCTTCATTTCTTATTTACTATCCATTTTCACCTCTGGCTAATACGGAAGGGGTGGTTAATCAGCGGGGACGGGAATAAGCTGGGACTTGTGTTGTGTGTGTGTGTGTGCTTGTACAATTTGTGCTAATGGCCTTGTAGACGTGAATAGCGAAGAGTGGGAAAGGTGGGTCACCGTTGAGACGGCCTTCCATTCTACCTATTATCATTAGTACCCTGACCCAGGGGCCAGGACGTCAGAAAAACATAGAAAGAATAGAATCCAATTATATGTAATGCAAAATTAATTTCATTTTTCATATTAACATACAACGTGTTCGCCGTGAGGCTTCTGAAATGTTTCAGTGGCTTGAGAGGAGGATGTGGTTTCCTTCCGGCACATAGGATGAATTAATTAGTGAATGATGTATCCCAGGTCCATCTAACCATCTATCAGTGATGATTAAAACCAATCCTGCACAAAACCTCCCTATGGAAAAAAACTGGTTGGGAAACAATCTCCATGAATACCTGATTCTTAGCCTGGAATCCCCACTATTTACAGTTGAAGTCGGAAGTTTACATACACTTAGGTTGGAGTCATTAAATCTTGTTTTTCAACCACTCCACAAATTTGGTCATCAAAAAGAACAGAGGACCAAGGCACTCTTCGTATAATTAATTACATTTAATTAATTATATGAAGAGTGCCTTGGTGCTCCTTTCTTTTTGATGACCAATTTAAACCTTTTACCAAAGAGCACCTTCTGTCTACCAACATTTACTATTGGGTACCTTAGTAGCACTTCCCTTCCTCCTCTTTCCACTCCACAAATTTCTTGTTAACAAACTATAGTTTTGGCAAGCCGGTTAGGACATCTACTTTGTGCATGCCACAAGTAATTTTTCCAACAATTGTTTACAGACAGATTATTTAGCTTATATTTCACTGTATCACAATTCCAGTGGGTCAGAAGTTTACATACACTAAGTTGACTGTGCCTTTAAACAGCTTGGAAAATTCCAGAAAATTATGTCATGGCTTTAGAAGCTTCTGATAGGCTAATTGACAACATTTGAGTCAATTGGAGGTGTACCTGTGGATGTACTTCAAGGCTACCTTCAAACTCAGTGCCTCTTTGCTTGACATCATGGGAAAATCAAAAGAAATCAGCCAAGACCTCAGAAAAAAAATTGTAGACCTCCACAAGTCTGGTTCTTCCTTGGGAGCAATTTCCAAATGCCTGAAGGTACCACGTTCATCTGTACAAACAA
Organism: Salvelinus alpinus; assembly: GCF_045679555.1. Taxonomy (NCBI): domain Eukaryota; kingdom Metazoa; phylum Chordata; class Actinopteri; order Salmoniformes; family Salmonidae; genus Salvelinus; species Salvelinus alpinus. The sequence continues at coordinate 66,472 of NW_027255982.1, forward strand.
TAGTACACAAGTATAAACACCATGGGACAACGCAGCCGTCATACAGCTCAGGAAGGAGACGCGTTCTGTCTCCTAGAGATGAACGTACTTTGGTGCGAAAAGTGCAAATCAATCCCAGAACAGCAGGACCCTGTGAAGATGCTGGAGGAAACAGGTACAAAGGTACCTATATTCACAGTCAAACGAGTCCTATATCGACATAACCTGAAAGGCCGCTCAGCAAGGAAGAAGCCACTGCTCCAAAACCGCCATAAAAAAGCCAGACTACAGTTTGCAACTGCACATGGGGACAAAGATTGTACTTCTTGGAGAAATGTCCTCTGGTCTGATGAAACAAAAATAGAACTGTTTGGCCACAATGACCATTGTTATGTTTGGAGGAAAAAGGGGGAGGCTTGCAAGCCGAAGAACACCATCCCAACCGTGAAGCACGGGGGTGGCAGCATCATGTTGTGGGGGTACTTTGCTGCAGGAGGGAATGGTGCACTTCACAAAATAGATGGCATCATGAGGACGGAAAATTATATGGATATATTGAAGCAAATTCTCAAGACATCAGTCAGGAAGTTAAAGCTTGGTCACAAATGGGTCTTCCAAATGGACAATGACCCCAAGCATACTTCCAAAGTTGTGGCAAAATGGCTTAAGGACAACAAAGTCAAGCTATTGGAGTGGCCATCACAAAGCCCTGACCTCAATCCCATAGAAAGATTGTGGGCAGAACTGAAAAAGCGTGTGCGAGCAAGGAGGCCTACAAACCTGACTCAGTTACACCAGCTCTGTCAGGAGAAATGGGACAAAATTCCCCCAACTTATTGTGGGAAGCTTGTGGAAGGCTACCCGAAACGTTTGACCCAAGTTAAACAATTTAAAGGCAATGCTACCAAATACTAATTGAGTGTATGTAAACTTCAGACCCCTGGGAATGTGATGAAAGAAATAAAAGCTGAAATAAATCATTCTCTCTACTATAATTCTGACATTTCACATTCTTAAAATAAAGTGGTGATCCTAAATTACCTAAAACAAGGAATTTTTACTGAGATTAAATGTCAGGGATTGTGAAAAAATAGAGTTTAAATGTATTTGGCTAAGGTGTATGTAAACTTCCGACTTCAACTGTAAATGGTGAAAGGAGCATACGCGTGTGGATTCCAGGCAACCTGATTCCAGCTCCTGCATTTATGGGTATGATTGCCTGAGGCTAGATCCCATCCTCACAGAGCGCAGATAGAGTGAGATTGTGTGTGTGTGCCAGAGAACAGACAGAGTGAGATAGTAATAAAATGCCAAGGCCATCTCCAGCCCCATCCCTTCACAGGTAACACAGAGAGGCATTATATATATCTCAGAATACGATGCAGCAAACTGCATGTCATGTTTATGGACAATGTAAAGTAAAATCTGCTACTTATGGTTTCTGGGGGTAGTGAAGCAGAAAGTCCAGCTGTGTCCGTTTTGTGACACTGTCTACTCTAAAACATTTCATTAGCAGGCTGCTGGCTGCCTGTCCCATATGAGAAACGCATTACGTCTCAGCGAGCACCAGACATTCATAAATCAATGAACATGGAAGAGTCCCAAATGGCACCCTATTCCCTATATAGTGCACAATATTAGGCCATGGTCAAAAGCAATGCACTATAAAGGGAATAGGGTGGCATTTGGGATACAGCTCTGGTAGAATAATAGCCTTCCGTGACACACCTGTGGAGGCATTCAGGGACTGTCTCTTAGCTGATGTATTGGTGTCTGGAAATAGATTAATTCATTACAATACCAGCTAAAAATACGCAAGAAACCAAATCAGTCTGTGGATACTGCTCAGACTTAGCTGTTATTGGTGGCATGTAAGACAGTGGGTTTATGTAGGCCTAAGTATTGTGAGAAGTCCTATTATTTGTATCAATGCCTCAGTAAGTGACCTCGAAAACATGACCTGACATTTCATTTTGGATTCTAAGGTAATCACATGTGCTTTTATATGCCTTTGTATGCTTTTCTGTTCGTGTGTGTGTGTGTACCGGCTCTTGCGAGTGTGTTCATTCGTTCTGTAGGTGCGTTAGCTCGGTCTGTGTGCGTACGTGCTCTTGTCTGTGTGTGGTGGTTCTGTGTGTATTCCTAACTTCCTACCTCTCCCCAGGCGGCAGGCAGCGGCTCCACAGCGGGGTAGTACTTGGCCAGGTCCCAGGCCACAGCGTTCATGTACCACTTGAAGTCTTTACACTTGAGGTGTCTCCTCAGCTCCTTCTGGGCCGTCAGGTCCCCGGTGGACAGGTGGCGGTACTCTGGGCGACGCTGGTAGATGAACTCTGTGTACTCATCCATCCATGTCTCAGCCACCCTCTTCAGGTTCTGCGATAAGGGAGAGAGACAGTGAGGGAAAGATGGAGTAAGGCGATGCGACTGTCTATTTGTGTTTAGCTTATCACAGCACAGGTCACAGTGCGCCGAGTTAGTCAGACCTCATCTTAAATCAGATAGTCAAACTGAGGATGTAGGTCCAGCCATCTATCAGCCATGTGCCAATTAACTAATAGACAACCAGTCAAAATGGCCGCATGTTAGCCATAACCAGTTGATGGAAGCAGTGTATTGACTGGTCAGTCTAACTTACTCTGGCTAGGCTTGTTCCCGACGGCACTTTGTAGGGGACGTATTTCCTGTAGATATGTCCTACTCGGGAGCATGGTACGTCGTACATACTGCCCCCACACATCCATACCTGAATGGAGATGGAACACAAATAATACCTCAGTACATTACTTCAAAAGCTTTCTGTCAGCCTGCTAGCTATATGTCTAAGCAAGGCCGCAAAACCGTTGTAACTCAACCAACCGTGTGCTGTAAGTAGGGTTGCAAAATTTCAGGAACATTTCATACATTTTCTGGTTTTCCAGAATACCTGGTTGGATGATTCTGGATTTCCTGCTTATTCCCTCCTGATTCTAGGATTTCGGGAGAAATCAGAGAATTTATTGAAAGTTCCCGGAATTTTGCAACCCTAGTTGTAAGCACGGAAGTAAAGAAAGAAAAGAAAAAAACACATCTTGTTTTTCCTATTGTTCCAGAAAGGAATCACAGGAATCTTTCCATTTCAAAGCCCTGAGTGATTGTGGACTGAGTTCAGAGTGAGGACATTGTTGTTGAAATGGTTGTGTAGATGGGTTTGTGTTCTGTTTGTTGCAAGACCCTAATACAGACAACCTATTGTCCCTCTGTCCACACTTGAAGTGGATTCCCACTTTGTCTGCTTGGCAGGGCCACATTATAAGCCTCTTTGAGCGGAGGGACTGAAAGGAATCCTATTTCCAGAGCACTCCGCTCAATACCCCTCTTTCCTGCATCAAAGGAAGAGAAAGACGAGGAAGGAAGAGGGCAGGTGTCAGTAGTGCTACTCTGAACTCCTTCAGTCTGCTATCCTCTCCCTTACTGTCTCCCTCGCTCTATCATCCTCCCTATGCCTCTCTTTATCTCTTCATGTCCCTCCATTCTTTCTCATTCCTCTCCCCTCCCTCTCTCACCCCTCCTTCTTTCAAACTTGGCATCTTGATTAGAATTAGAGTGGTCATGCTGAGTCTTTGGAAAGGACCCTGGGACATTTCACCTCTCCTCCGCGTCTCCTCCTCTCTCCCGCTGTGTGTGTGTGTGAGCGCTCCACTTCTCTCCCTGCTCTGCCATATCAAAACGAGGCAGGGTGCTTTCCTGTGGAGCCTCAGGTTAATGGTCAAGCTGGCTTTACAGGCGTCATTGACACGGCAGCATGGAATCCAAGATGGCAGCATGTTGTTTGTCTGTCGTTTGTCTGTGACTAGTACATTTTAACCTACTAATAATCTATTTATTTATGGTTGCGTAACTTCGTTGTTGTGTAGTGCAAACTATTTTATTTTTGCTGGTGTAAAGATCATGGGCCCTCCTCAACTCGGCACTTCATTACTTGAAGTTTACCAAAGTAACCCTATCTCTGGCTGGCCTGAGTTCCTCCTTCGTCCGCGGAGTGTCTTGTCCAAGCTGCTCCTTTTTGCTCTTCGCCTGGCTGTCAGTGGCAGCTCAACCCGTTCACTCTATCGCCCTCAACACCCAATCTACTCACGCGCGCAAACACTCACATTGACTCACATACACGCTGTCCCTCTCTCCACTTACCTTCGTTGGCCTCTTATTTTTCTGACAATTTACGTGGTATTGCTTTGTGCACTGACTTTACTGAACTCTGGAGAAAACGAACATTGTCGCAGGGTGAGTACATCTGACAATGTGCTCTGCCGTCCATTAGACATTTTGTCTGCAGGAACTCGCTCTTTTTTACTCGGTCCACTCGTCCAAGTGCCGATGCATTTGTGGCATGATGCGAACAGTACGAACTTGTGTCACTACCAAAGTCTAATGGTTTTAAATGACTGTTTTGTATTGTCTGGAAACTCACTTGTAGAATTCGCTTGCAGTAGGTCTCTTAAAAAAGAGAAGCCGTGCAAGGTTATTAAACAGAGGTGCCTAGTTATTCTTCTGTTGTTGATATCAGGTAACGTGCAACCTAACCCTGGCCCTGATATGCAATGTCTCCAAACCCCCTCTGATTTTAAATCAAGATCTGGTTTTGGTATTTTTCATTTAAATGTACGCAGCCTGTTGTCAAAAATTGATGGGGTTAGGATTTGGGCTAAATCAACTGATGCTGATGTAATTGTGTTTTCTGAAACCTGGCTCAGCAAGTCTATTTTTGATAAGGATATTTGTATAAGTGGTTACAATGTTTATCGCACTGATCGGGTTAAGAAAGGTGGGGGTGTGGCTATATATGTAAAATCTAAATTCCATGTAAGTGTGGCAAAGTCTGAAACTATTTGTAAACAGTTGGAATTTCTTGCTTTGAATATTGAGGTTTCAAAGGGCCTCTCTATAACTGTGATTGGCTGTTATAGACCCCCCTCTGCTCTCGGTGATGCATTTTCTTCTCTGATTCACCTTATGTCTAAACTTCTTTACAGTGAAATGATCTTGATTGGTGATCTCAACTGGTGTTGGTTAAAGCCGGTGTCTGATGATTTAAAAATGTTTTGTAATTCTATGAATCTTACCCAGTTGATTAACTCACCCACTCGCCCAAATCTTAAATGCCCAGATAAATCTACATTTACATTTACATTTAAGTCATTTAGCAGACGCTCTTATCCAGAGCGACTTACAAATTGGTGCATTCACCTTATGATATCCAGTGGAACAACCACTTTACAATAGTGCATCTAACTCTTTTAAGGGGGGGGGGGGGTTAGAAGGATTACTTTATCCTATCCTAGGTATTCCTTAAAGAGGTGGGGTTTCAGGTGTCTCCGGAAGGTGGTGATTGACTCCGCTGACCTGGCGTCGTGAGGGAGTTTGTTCCACCATTGGGGTGCCAGAGCAGCGAACAGTTTTGACTGGGCTGAGCGGGAACTGTACTTCCTCAGAGGTAGGGAGGCGAGCAGGCCAGAGGTGGATGAACGCAGTGCCCTTGTTTGGGTGTAGGGCCTGATCAGAGCCTGAAGGTACGGAGGTGCCGTTCCCCTCACAGCTCCGTAGGCAAGCACCATGGTCTTGTAGCGGATGCGAGCTTCAACTGGAAGCCAGTGGAGAGAGCGGAGGAGCGGGGTGACGTGAGAGAACTTGGGAAAGTTGAACACCAGACGGGCTGCGGCGTTCTGGATGAGTTGTAGGGGTTTATTGGCACAGGCAGGGAGCCCAGCCAACAGCGAGTTGCAGTAATCCAGACGGGAGATGACAAGTGCCTGGATTAGGACCTGCGCCGCTTCCTGCGTGAGGCAGGGTCGTACTCTGCGAATGTTGTAGAGCATGAACCTACAGGAACGGGTCACCGCCTTGATGTTAGTTGAGAACGACAGGGTGTTGTCCAGGATCACGCCAAGGTTCTTAGCACTCTGGGAGGAGGACACAATGGAGTTGTCAACCGTGATGGCGAGATCATGGAACGGGCAGTCCTTCCCCGGGAGGAAGAGCAGCTCCGTCTTGCCGAGGTTCAGCTTGAGGTGGTGATCCGTCATCCACACTGATATGTCTGCCAGACATGCAGAGATGCGATTCACCACCTGGTTATCAGAGGGGGGAAAGGAGAAGATTAATTGTGTGTCGTCTGCATAGCAATGATAGGAGAGACCATGTGAGGATATGACAGAGCCAAGTGACTTGGTGTATAGCGAGAATAGGAGAGGGCCTAGAACAGAGCCCTGGGGGACACCAGTGGTGAGAGCACGTGGTGCGGAGACAGATTCTCGCCACGCCACCTGGTAGGAGCGACCTGTCAGGTAGGACGCAATCCAAGCGTGGGCCGCGCCGGAGATGCCCAGCTCGGAGAGGGTGGAGAGGAGGATCTGATGGTTCACAGTATCAAAGGCAGCCGATAGGTCTAGAAGGATGAGAGCAGAGGAGAGAGAGTTAGCTTTAGCAGTGCGGAGCGCCTCCGTGACACAGAGAAGAGCAGTCTCAGTTGAATGACTAGTCTTGAAACCTGACTGATTTGGATCAAGAAGGTCATTCTGAGAGAGATAGCAGGAGAGCTGGCCAAGGACGGCACGTTCAAGAGTTTTGGAGAGAAAAGAAAGAAGGGATACTGGTCTGTAGTTGTTGACATCGGAGGGATCGAGTGTAGGTTTTTTCAGAAGGGGTGCAACTCTCGCTCTCTTGAAGACGGAAGGGACGTAGCCAGCGGTCAAGGATGAGTTGATGAGCGAGGTGAGGTAAGGGAGAAGGTCTCCGGAAATGGTCTGGAGAAGAGAGGAGGGGATAGGGTCAAGCGGGCAGGTTGTTGGGCGGCCGGCCGTCACAAGACGCGAGATTTCATCTGGAGAGAGAGGGGAGAAAGAGGTCAAAGCACAGGGTAGGGCAGTGTGAGCAGAACCAGCGGTGTCGTTTGACTTAGCAAACGAGGATCGGATGTCGTCGACCTTCTTTTCAAAATGGTTGACGAAGTCATCAGCAGAGAGGGAGGAGGGGGAGGAGGATTCAGGAGGGAGGAGAAGGTGGCAAAGAGCTTCCTAGGGTTAGAGGCAGATGCTTGGAATTTAGAGTGGTAGAAATTGGCTTTAGCAGCAGAGACAGAAGAGGAGAATGTAGAGAGGAGGGAGTGAAAGGATGCCAGGTCCGCAGGGAGGCGAGTTTTCCTCCATTTCCGCTCAGCTGCCCGGAGCCCTGTTCTGTGAGCTCGCAATGAGTCGTCGAGCCACGGAGCAGGAGGGGAGGACCGAGCCGGCCTGGAGGATAGGGGACATAGAGAGTCAAAGGATGCAGAAAGGGAGGAGAGGAGGGTTGAGGAGGCAGAATCAGGAGATAGGTTGGAGAAGGTTTGAGCAGAGGGAAGAGATGATAGGATGGAAGAGGAGAGAGTAGCGGGGGAGAGAGAGCGAAGGTTGGGACGGCGCGATACCATCCGAGTAGGGGCAGTGTGGGAAGTGTTGGATGAGAGCGAGAGGGAAAAGGATACAAGGTAGTGGTCGGAGACTTGGAGGGGAGTTGCAATGAGATTAGTGGAAGAACAGCATCTAGTAAAGATGAGGTCAAGCGTATTGCCTGCCTTGTGAGTAGGGGGGGAAGGTGAGAGGGTGAGGTCAAAAGAGGAGAGGAGTGGAAAGAAGGAGGCAGAGAGGAATGAGTCAAAGGTAGACGTGGGGAGGTTAAAGTCACCCAGAACTGTGAGAGGTGAGCCATCCTCAGGAAAGGAACTTATCAGGGCGTCAAGCTCATTGATGAACTCTCCAAGGGAACCTGGAGGGCGATAAATGATAAGGATGTTAAGCTTGAAAGGGCTGGTAACTGTGACAGCATGGAATTCAAAGGAGGCGATAGACAGATGAGTCAGGGGAGAAAGAGAGAATGTCCACTTGGGAGAGATGAGGATCCCAGTGCCACCACCCCGCTGACCAGAAGCTCTCGGGGTGTGCGAGAACACGTGGGCAGACGAGGAGAGAGCAGTAGGAGTAGCAGTGTTATCAGTGGTAATCCATGTTTCCGTCAGTGCCAAGAAGTCGAGGGACTGGAGGGAAGCATAGGCTGAGATGAACTCTGCCTTGTTGGCCGCAGATCGGCAGTTCCAGAGGCTGCCTGAGACCTGGAACTCCACGTGGGTCGTGCGCGCTGGGACCACCAGGTTAGAGTAGCAGCGGCCACGCGGTGTGAAGCGTTTGTATGGTCTGTGCAGAGAGGAGAGAACAGGGATAGACAGACACATAGTTGACAGGCTACAGAAGAGGCTACGCTAATGCAAAGGAGATTGGAATGACAAGTGGACTACACGTCTCGAATGTTCAGAAAGTTAAGCTTACGTTGCAAAAAATCTTATTGACTAAAATGATATAGTACTGCTGGCTGGTGAAATAGGCTAGCTAGCAGTGGCTGCGTTGTTGACTTTGTTTGAAAGTGTAACTGGCTAGGTAACCTCTAACTGGCTAGGTAACCTCGACAATTACTCTAGACTACACAATTATCTTGGATACAAAGACGGCTATGTAGCCAGCTAAGATCAAACAAATCAAACTGTTGTACTGTAATGAAATGAAATGTAATACTACCTGTGGAGCAAAGCGGAATGCAACTACTCGCTCCAACCCGGAAGTGCGTATCGTAGAGGGAGAGGCAATAGAAGTGTTGTTTCTTGTATTATTGTCTTTTGTGTCTTTAGAGGACTGCTTCACCTTAATGTCCCCTTTCCCTTTTCTTCTGTCCTTATTTTGTCCCACTTTGTCCCTTCTTTGTCCCTTCTTCTCTTCTACCAACTAGACACTCCTTGTTAGCTAGCTAGCTTCTTCCAGGAATGTCCCTAGCAACTGCCTAGCAACAGGTAAACAACTTAGCTAGCTAAGAAAACGGTATAATTTTATGAAAAATTGTTACTTTTCAAAAGCCTTTCTTCTTTGTTTGCTGCTTGTTTGGTCTCCTATTCAGTTTGCAGTTTTCTTTTGATTTTTTTTCGATGTACTTTACTCTAAAAAAACATTTAAATTTCAATATTTGTAGGAGCTCATCTTTTCAGCTGCTGCTGCTTAATTTGGAACTCCGGAACTACCGGAGTAGTAACAATCTACCCTGATTGATTTGATATTGACAAATGTTCCACATAAATATTCTGCGGTTGGTGTTTTTTGTAATGATTTAAGTGACCATTGTGCTGTTGTTGCTGTTAGAAATACTAAGGTTCCAAAGACAAATCCACGTTTTATTCGTAAAAGAAATTTGAAGTGTTTTAATGAGCAGGCTTTCTTTTCTTTCATGATTTGTTTTATTTTGACTGGAGCAAGATTGAGCTTATCCCTGATGTTGAAACTGCCTGGATATTCTTTCATGATGGTTTTTTCCAAATAGTAAACAAACATGCACCATTCCGCAGGTTCAGGGTTAAAGGGCGGGATAATCCATGGTTTTCTTCTGAGCTGTCTTGTATTATTCACGACCGTAATCTAGCCTGGGCTAAAGCAAGGAAATCTTGTTCTGATGCTGATTGGCTTATTTTTAGGCAGTTAAGAAACAAGTGTTCTTTTCTTCTCAGGAAGGCCAAGTCTGAATATTTTATGTCTGTTACCACTGATAACCTGAAGGACCCTAGAAAGATTTGGAATGCTATTAAGTCTATGTCTGGTAACAGTAATGTTAATGAATTACCGTCATGTGTTTTGAAGGACTCTGTTGCTATATATGACAAAACTGAAATGCTGAATTGTTTCAATGAGCACTTTGTATCATCTGGTAGGCTGTTTGATTCAGTGTCCTCTGTCTCTGTACAACCCTGGGTGGATGAACCAGTGTCCTCTGTCTCTGTACAACCCTGTGTGGATGAACCAGTGTCCTCTGTCTCTGTACAACCCTGTGTGGATGAACCAGTGAGAGCTGGTCAAACTTTTAGCTTTTTGCCATTCTCAGTGCAGGTGGTACATAAAGCCCTGAAATCCTTAGATCAGAGAAAGCCTGCAGGTCCTGATCTTTTGGATCCCTGCTTTTTAAATCTGGCAGCTGATTTCATAGCTTGAACCACTTACATATCTGTTCAATCTAACCCTGGAATGTAATGAAATTCCAAAGATCTGGAAATCAGCATTTGTCCTACCACTTTTAAAAGGGGGAGATCCAACTCTTTTAAATAATTATAGGCCAATCTCAAAGCTGTCACCCCTGGTGAAAATACTTGAAACCCTTGTAAGTGAACAGCTAAAAGAGTTTTTATTTACTAACTCTATTTGATCAATGTACCAATCTGGCTTCAGGAAGAAGCATAGCACAATTACAGCAGCCATGAAGGTTTTAAATGATATCACTGAAGCCCTTGACAAAAAACAGCACTGTGTCTCACTTTTTATTGATCTCTCTAAGGCTTTTGATACAGTTGATCATGCTATACTAAGGCAGAGATTGTTGAGTGTAGGTCTTTCAGAGCATGCAGTTGCATGGTTTGCTAACTATCTGTCTGATAGAACTCAGTCCACTCAATTTGATGGGCTTATGTCTGTTAAATTGTCTGTCCTGAATGGTGTGCCCCAAGGCTCTGTACTTGGTCCTCTCTTATTCACTATTTATATAAATGATTTAGACAAAAATGTCCAAAATGCACAACTTCATTTTTATGCTGATGATACTGTTATTTACTGTTGTGCCTCATCTCTTACAAAAGCTTTCCAGAACTTGCAAACTGCTTTTTATACTGTTCAACATACCTTGTGTCAATTGAAGCTTATCCTCAATACTGACAAAACTAAACTAATGGTGTTTTCTAATGCAAGAAATAGACCTCTGAACCTTTCACCTATTACTACCTGTCAGGGCAAGGAGATTGAGGTTGTAACCTCATATAAATATCTTGGAATTTTAATTGATGACGGCCTCTCTTTTAAATTGCATATTCAACAACTTACAAAAAAATTGAAGCTGAAATTGGGTTTTTATTTTAGGAATAAGGCCTGTTTTTCTTTTGAAGCCAGAAGAAGGCTAGTATCAGCTACATTTATGCCTTTACTAGACTATGGGGATATTTTATATATGAATGCTTCCACTCAGTGTTTGAGATCAATTGACACTCTTTACCATGGCACTTTGAGATTTATTTTAAACTGCAAAACCCTTACGCACCACTGCACTTTGTATACCAGGGTTGGCTGGCCTTCTCTAGTCACTCGTAGGCTCAGTCACTGGTATACTTTTATTTACAAAGCCATTTTGGGTTTACTACCTTTTTATTTTGGCATTTTTATTGTTCAGAAATGTGGTGGGTACTCTCTTCGTTCGCTGGACTTTATCCTGCTAACTGTTCCAAATGTCCGAACTGAATTTGGTAAAAGGTCTTTTATGTACTCTGCGCCATCGTCTTGGAACGCCTTACAAAATAATTTTAAACTGGAAGAACTTGTCCCGATTGGTGTTTTTAAATCACTGATGAAGGATTTTGAGGCTGATTCCCTGACCTGTCAATGTTTTTAATTTGCTGTTTTTGATATTGTTATACACTTGTGAATTCAATGGTTTTTACTAGATTACTTGTAGTTTTTCATGTTGTCTGTCTGTAATTTTTGTAATGACTTGGTGCTGCCTATCTTGGCCAGGACGCTCTTGAAAAATAGATTTTAAATCTCAATGAGCCCTTCCTGGTTAAATAAAGGTTAAATAAAATAAAAAAATGTGGAGAGATTCCTCCAGTCTTCAGAAAATGGCCTCTTCAGAGGAATAGTGTAGATGTTCATTAACCTCTCATATCATCAGAAATATGAGGGTTTATGAATGACTCCCATGCGTTCATGTGTAACAATTAGTTTTAGCGTACAACTCACAGGACGAGGTACAATTCCTTTAGATGCTTTGATGATGTCTGTTCAATGTGAGATACAACCAGTGTCAATAGATTGTCAGTCTAACAGCTATCATATGTAGGCTAACTGTCAGACATCCATACTCCATGACAGTAGAGGAGAGGGGGGTAAGTTGAGCCAAAGGGGTCAGTTGAGCCACCCTTGTTTCTAGGAAACCATACACAAAATGTATAATTTGACCAAATATTTCTGAGTCTATGAAGGAAGAAACCACATGGAAAAAGTGGTAAGCAAGTTAGGTCAAAAAAGTCAAAATCATTTATTGTGTTAGAGGTTTCATGATGCTTCTAAACCAAAGTAGATCATCTTAAGAGTGTTCTATACAGCAGTTGGGGTCTCTATAAACTTCAATGTGAGGCCCTAAACCTAGCATGAACGTGCATCCTTGTAGCTGTGTGGGGTAATAAAGTCAAAATGTTTGTCTTGGGGCAAGTTGAGCAAATTGAAGTGTTTTCTTCCCAAGTGTAATGCAAGGCATTATTTTTGGGATATGAGGTTACTTTTAAAAAGTACAAAGTGTTTGTTAGGTGTTAAGCCTGTGTTAAAAGATGCTTCAAAATATTAAAAGACAAAAAAGCGATTGTGATTATGATGAATTGTGTTTGGGAAATAAAGATGGTTTCAAAAATGTAGTGCTAATATTTCAATCAATACAGACATTTGTAGGCGGCATAGCTATGTTTTCAAAACTGTAATGTTTACATGAATTCTGATTATTTCCAGGGATACACAACCTCCTGAAATACATGTAGATATCTTTGCTAGAAATAATACGATATATTTCATTAACAGAGTGATGCTGAATGTAAATCATTTCTCTCCTAATACCCTGACTACACTGTTCACGTCAACGAGCGTCTGCGTTGCCAAGGGCTAAAATAGAAGTCATTCCTATTTCTGACGCAGATCGCACTGCAAGTCCTGCTTCTCCCATCTCCCCATTGGTTTATAGAAGCAGGTACCCACTTCTATTGAAAGACAAACTGTTGCCGGTTGTCGTGGTAATACTATGAAAGCTTAGATGCCAATCACCATATACGTTCAACAATGAAAAAGCCTGGAAGGAGGAGAGATGACTAGAAATGATTTGGTTGACCGTTTTTATGTGTGGATTAATTGTCGGAGTAGAGGACCTTGTGCATTTCAGGTAAAATAACAACCTAATGTTTATATCCAGGGACAAATTAGCTAGCACCAGCAAGCTAGCTAAATATGACAAATTAGCTAACAAGTGCAAGCTAACTAGCTAAATTGCCATAAATGTTTAATGCTTTTCGACCTATCCCCAAATGAATGTCATTGGTTCAGTTTGTTTTGATATTTTAACCTGTGTGTCGTGATCGCGTTTGGTGTTGCACGCGCGCAGCCGGTTTGGGATCCGTGTTACCCCACTCTCCCCTAAGTAACTGGACCAGAGAACTCTGAATCAGAGCTTTTAACATTTAGACAGATATTTACACTTTTGCTTCATTTGTGTGCTTATTGTACACTTGTGAATTCTCAATACAAAATAACACCAACGACTCAAAAACACACAGATTAACACAAATGTCTGAATCCCCCCTCCCACCTCTGTAAGAAGACTTATTGCAATTTTGCTTGGGAACTATTTTTATCGTTGCCATGGTTTCAAGTCAAGGAAGAAAGGGCTGCATTCCAATTACAAAGTGCACTCACTGACAGAACGAGAGCGAGAGAGAGAGAGAAAGCGAGAGAGAGAGTATACTGAGACCCGGTTGGATGGCAGGTATGTCAGGCACGATAAACACAATATTCCCTCACATCCATATACTGTGTTCTCCTCCGGAAATCAAAATGGAATAACCTCTGAGCCGCAAACAAGCCAAACATCACTGGCTGTAATTAGTTTGGGAAGGAGGCTAAAGCCTGAACTACTGCTTGTAACCCACTAACACATACACACACGGTTGCAGACACACGGGCACACACACACACACAAACATTATTTTGGAATGCTGGGTTCTGAGGAGTGCATTGTACTGGAGAAGGTAGGGGAAACAAAACACTGGAGAACAGAGCGAGAGAAATTATTCTGAGTGAAAGTCGTTCCAGTTTAATAAAGTTGTCTGGGAGCAGATTGACCTGTCTGGAGACTATGATTGTCTGGACTCTAATATAATTGCAAAATTGGTAGACTTTAGTGTGTTTTAAATCATCTGTAATTGTTAAGGGATGTATTGTTGTGCTCAGATGAATGACGCAACTTTAGATGTATTTTAAATATGTCCAATAAAATTAATTCAAGGTAAGGTGGGACACAGTCACTGGATGAAAAGGGTGGAAGAGCCACATTGCTACGTGACCATGATTGTATAATTTGAACTATTAGTTCATATTATATCATATCCTATCATATTGAATAAAAGATTAGTGGCATTTATATGTCGTTACACACAGTGCAGACAAGGACTAAATAGAAGCACCTCAGCATAGATAGAAATCGGATAGTATAGACCAGGGGTCGGCAACAGGCAACAGGTGGCCGTGGGCCAAAACCAGCCCGCAAGTAATTTGTTTTGGCCTCCCAAAGTTTTTAGCAAAAAAACTAAACTAATATATATATTATATATTTTGGGGAGGGATCTCAGTTTTTGGTTGAAAAAAATACAAAAATCACCAGGAATTCAGCAAGAAATTACTTTCATTTAGGAAATCTGCTCACCAAGTATTCCCATGAATAAAAAAAAAGAGGTACAGTGCATTTGGAAAAGTATTCAGACCCCTTGACTTTTTCCAGATTTTGTTACATTACAGCCTTATTCTAAAATTTATTAAATTGTTGTTTTTCCTCATCAATCAACACACAATACCCCATAATGACAAAGGAGAAACTGTTTTTTAGATATTTTTTTCTGTATAAAAATAAATAAATGGAAATATCACATTTACATAAGTATTCAGACCCTTTACTCAGTACTTTGTTGAAGCACCTTTGGCAGCGATTACAGCCTTGAGTCTTCTTGGGTATGACGCTACATGTTTGGCACACCTGTATTTGGGGAGTTTCTTCCATTCTTCTCTGCAGTTCCTCTCAAGCTCTGTCAGGTTGGATGGGAGCATCACTGCACAGCTATTTTCAGGTCCCTTCAGAGATGTTCGATTGGGTTTAAGGATCTCTCTGTACTTTGCTCCCTTCATCTATCCCTCGATCCTGACTAGTCTCCCAGTCCCTGTCACTGAAAAAGATCCCCACAGCATGATGCGGCCACCACCATGCTTCACCGTAGAGATGGTGCCAGGTTTCTTACAGACGTGACACTTGGCATTCAGGCCAAAGCGTTCAATCTTGGTTTCATCAGACCAGAGAATCTTGTTTGTCATGGTCTGAGTCCTTTAGGTGCTTTTGGCAAACTCCAAGCGGGAGTTTTACTGAGGAGTGGCTTCCATGTGGCCACTACCATAAAGGCCTGATTGGTGGAGTGCTGCAGAGATGGTTGTCCTTCTGGAAGGTTCTCCCATCTCCACAGAGGAACTCTGGAGCTCATTCAGAGTGACCATCAGGTTCTTGGTCACCTCCCTGACCAAGGCCCTTCTCCCACGATTGCTCAGTTTGGCCGGGCGGCCAGCTCTAGGAAGAGTCTTGGTGGTTCCAAACTTCTCCCATTTAAGAATGATAGAGGCCACTGTTTTCTTGGGAACCTTCAATGCTGCAGACATTTTTTGGTACCGTTCCCCAGACCGGTGACACAATCCTGTCTCGGAGCTCTACGGACAATTTCTTCGACCTCATGGCTTGTTTTTGCTCTGACACGCACTGTCAACTATGGGACCTTATATAGACAGTTGTGTGCCTTTCCAAATCATGTCCAATCAATTGAATTTACCACAGGTGGACTCCAATCCAGCGTTAGAAACATCTCAACGATTATCAATGGAAACAGGATGCACCTGAGCTCAATTTCAAGTCTCATAGCAATGGGTCTGAATACTTATGGAAATATACATTTTTTCTGTTTAACATTTATAATACACTTGCAAGAATTTCTAAAAACCCGTTTTCACTTTGTCATAATAGGGTATTGTGTGTAGATTGAGATTTTTTTAAATTTCCATTTTAGAATAGACCCGTAGCCCTCACGTCTATAGCCATGAAGTGCTTTGAAAGGCTGGTCATGGCTCACATCAACACCATCATCCCAGACACCCTGGACCCACTCCAATTCGCATACCGCCCCAACAGATCCACAGATGACGCAATCTCTATTGCACTCCACACTAGTGTTTCCCACCTGGACAAAAGGAACACCTATGTGAGAATGCTATTCATTGACTACAGCTCAGCGTTCAACACCATAGTGCCCTCAAAGCTCATCACTAAGCTAAGGACCCTGGGACTAAACACCTCCCTCTGCAACTGGATCCTGGACTTCCTGATGGGCCGCCCCCAGGTGGTAAGGGTATGCAACAACACATCTGCCAGGCTGATCCTCAACACGGGGGCGCCTCAGGGATGCGTGCTCAGTCCCCTCCTGTACTTCCTGTTCACCCATGACTGCAAGGCCAAGCACAACTCCAACACCATCATTAAGTTTGCTGACGACACAACAGTGGTAGGCCTGATCACCGACTACGATGAGACAGCCTATAGGGAGGAGGTCAGAGACCTGGCAGTGTGGTGCCAGGACAACAACCTCTCCCTCAACGTGATCAAGTCAAAGGAGATGATTGTGGACTACAGGAAAATGAGGACTGAGCACGGCCCCATTCTCATCGACGGGGCTGTAGTGGAGCAGGTTGACAGCGTCAAGTTCCTTGGTGTCCACATCACAAATTAACTATCATTGTCCAAACACACCAAGACAGTCGTGAAGAGGGTACGACAATGCCTATTCCCCCTCTGGATACTGAAAAGGTTTGGCATGGGTCCTCAGATCCGCAAAAAATTATACAGCTGCACAATCGAAAGCATCATGACTGGATGCATCACCGCCTGGTATGGCAACTGCTTGGCCTCTGATCGCAAGGCACTACAGAGAGTATTGCGTACGGCCCAGTACATCACTGGGGCCAAGCTTCCTGCCACCCAGGACCTCTATATCAGGCAGGGTCAGAGGAAGGCCCTAAGAATTGCCAAAGACTCCAGCCACCATAGTCATAGATCGTTCCCTCTGTTACCGCACGGCAAGCGGTACCGGAGTGCCAAGTCTAGGTTCAAAAGGCTTCTTAACAGCTTCTACCCCCAAGCCATAAGACTCATGAACAGCTAATCAAATGGCTACCCGGACTATTTGCATTGACCCCCCCCCCCCCCCATTTTTACGCTGCTGCAACTCTCTGTTTATTATCTATGCATAGTCACTTTACCTCTACCTACATGTATATATTACCTCAATTACCTCAACTTACTTGTGTCCCCGCACTGGTACCCCCTGTATATAGCCTCGCTACTGTTATTTTATTGTTGCTCTTTAACTATTTGTTATTTTTCTATTTTCTTCAGTTTATTTTAGTAAATATTTTCTTAACACTTATTTTTCTTAAAACGGCATTGTTGGTTAAGGGCTTGTAAGTAAGCATTTCACTGTAAAGTCTACACCTGTTGTATTCAGCGCATGTGACGAGTACAATTTGATTTGATTTACTTATTGTTGGAGCCAAAGCACAGAGAGAGAATCTGGCCGAACATTTTAATTCACGGGCAATAAAGATAAAACACCAGGTAAAAAACCTAGGTGTTATTTTAGATTCTGAACTTAATTTATTATGCCCCCAGCCTCTGGAATAGCCTGCCAGAGAACCTGAGGGGGGCTAAAGCTGCTTCAGCTTTGCTTATCCTTAGGGTGATTTTTAGTCATTTTTGTTTTTTATCCTCTTCTGATTTTTTGTGTAGTAAATATTTCTGTTATTTTAATTGTTTTTATTCCGTTTTTTTTTCTGTGAAGCACATTAAGTTGCATTTCATGTCTGAAATGTGCTGTATAAATAAAGCTTCATTTGATTTGATTAAGCCACCCGACCATCTGCTCCGACAAAAATTGGCCTGTGGCTGAATCTAGTTGCCTAACCCTGGTGTATACTGAAAGACGAACTTAGCCCTCATGACTAGCAACCTTAAGACTCCTTAAGACTTCCAGTTTCTCTACAGTGCTGTATTGAGATGCTTGAATGATAAGACTTGTTCCAGTCTTGAGAACATTGGTAAGAGAAATGTATGATTGGGAAACGCTATCTTCTATACATTTTTGCTCACTTTGAACGATATCTCGTACTGCTCTCCGCCCCATATTTCCAAGCCAGTGTCGTAGCCACCCAGCTCCCAGAACCACCGACGGTTGATGGCAAAGAGACCTCCGGCCATCACTGGAGACCTGTAGGAGAGACAGAGAGAATCCATGTCTTTAGCTTGTTGGTAAAGTTATTTTCTAAATCCTCCGATCAGCACAAAACAATGTGGCGGTGTCCAGTTCTTTTTGTGTTATAATGTGAGCATCTACTGCTACAGCTGTAGCTCTTAAGAGACAGACAGATAGAGAAACTGTGCAAGAGAAACAGTGAGAGACAAAGAAATAATACAAGAGTTACCATGTTCAGATTTATTACGTTAAAATAGTGCATAACGTCCATATATTGAAATGTGACATTTGGTGTAATTCCAAGCATCCTAAATCCAGAGAAAGTCATCTACACTTGCAGTCTTTGTGGTATCAGACAGATAAACGGGTGTGAGTAATTCTTTAACAAAAATATAAAGTAACATACCTAATCCCTTGACCTGAGAAAAGTATGACATATGTAAAGTACATATATTGAAAGGTGGCATTTGAGCATCATAATCCAGAGACAATCATATTGCAGTCTTAGTGGAAGCATACAGAGAGAAATGATGTGGCCCTCACATGACCCGCATCGCTCTGTTGCCCCTGGATACGTAAATACACACCTTCTAAAACACCATCATACATATAATAAAAACATGCACTCAGACATGCAGGCAGTCTCAAAGACATATTGAGTCTTTACCCATAAATCCCCTGGCTTGCAATAATAAAGGATGTTCCGTTCAGGCTTATCTCAGTCAAAGCTTTCATCCAATCACGGCAAAGAAATACCAGTCTCTCGCGGTATGCTGACACCGACCCTCGCGCAATCGATAAACTTCACAAAGAGCTCAAGCAGTCAAAAATCCCCATGATTGACACTTGACATGTCTATTTGCCTGGCATTTCACATTTCCCACTGCAGAATCTACAGAAAAATCAAAGCAGACGAGGGATTGGTGCACAGTAAGCAGCATCTACTCCAAGGAGAAGCAACTTCCTTCCTATCAACAACAAACTGCTTCTACTAATAGTATTCTAATCCTTTCTCCCTGCCTATTCCCATTCTCCCTCCTTGCTCATTGTACTGCCCCAAACCTGTACTCATTGTTATTTCACACTCCCTTTCAGCAGGGCTTAAGCTCGGGGAGTGGATTTTGTTGGACCCTGACTTTGGCATGTTTGAATGTTTTTCCTTGTAGTTCTTCTTCGACGCACGGTGGAGAATCAGAGTAATCCTCCGGGTAATGGGAAGAGCTCTTTTCCTGCGTTTGAGTCATTCCTCGGTAGCGACGAGGACGAGGCGACAATCTTCTAATAAAGCCTGGGGGGATGAAATACTGTGATGTAAGTAGAGGAGGCCAAAAAAGGAAAACACCACAGCCCTTTGAATTACTGAGAGGGTGAAAAGAGCGGCGGTGACTTGATGCGAGGCTTGGATGGATCCGGTACGGCAGTGTGGAGGATAGGTCTAGCGTTTGAGCTGGGGAGCCGTTGAACTAGGGGTGTTTTGTAACCAAAATGCTCAGAGTAAACAGCACCATGGCGCAAAGCCACAACACAACAGCAAGCTTGACTCATTAAATCTCTTCACACCTCCTGATTCACAGAGGAAGCGTCGCATTATTTGGGCATCTTAGTCAACAAAAAAGAGCTTTAAGCCAAGAAAGTTTTAAGCAGTAAAATCCCAAATAGCAAAGGAGTTGTGGGAGGGATTGGATTTGGTGTCTTAAGGTTAGGCCTCCACAGATGGACAGTCTTTTTAATCCGAAAAACTGTTTGGTCTGACCCAATGATGAGTCAAAGGAACCAAATGTTCCTTGTTCCATTTTTTTGTGTGTGTCTATGTATCTATGACAACCATGATCTGCCCATGCAAAAAACAAGACAACAAGTGAGGAATGAGCTTGTGTGTGGTGGTGAAGGCAGAGCCAGACGGAGGGAGCTCAGTGAAGAAATCTATTTACTCTGCGGATAACACCCTCCGGCCTGCTTCCCTCCAATTTAATAAAACGCTGAAATATACCAGTCCACTGAATTAAAGGAGCTAATGGAGGAGCAAGCTGAAATCATTATATATTTTATCTTCTTAGCAGCCTTGCCAACAACAGCTGAAAAACGCTAGAGAACATAGTTTATTTGTCGTTGACACTACAACTTCTGGTTAAGGTGGATGGAATGAGGGATTAGACAAAATCCAGAACTAACTCCCGTAATATTCTTATTTAAAAAAAAACTACAACACTAGAAGATTATTTGGGAAGTTAAAGTTGTCGTGGACACTACACTTTCTGGTTGTGGTGGTTGAAATTAAACCCTCGTTTGAAAAGTCAGTTTTTGATTCACTACGGTTTAAATACACCACGGGAGAGATTGAGTGGGATGGTTTGTGTGGTGATATAAAAGGTAATGAGAGCTGTTTTTTAGCTGTGGATATCTCAGTGGTTAGTGGAGGCTTTACACTGTTTGATCAGGCTGGATTGCTGCTGATAGGCTCAGAGAGAGTGAGAGAGAGAGAGAGAGAGAATTAATATCCTTCATCTAATCCTACAGGAGGCTTACCCAACAAGGAGGAAGGAACCAGCCTGCTATGAAGAGATGATCTGATTGAAGGAGGGCAGCATTCAGAGACATCATGCAATTTATTCAAGGGTGCCCTGATAGCCAAATTCAATATTGTAGGATTAATTAATTATATGCAAAGTCAGTGTACAAACAGATAAAACTGAGGGGGGGCTGAGCGGAATATGCAGCATGCACGTTCCTTATCCTGGCCATAACACAATCCCAATCAAAAAGTAGTCCGTGGCCAAAAGTAGTGCCCTCTAGGGAATAGGGTGCCATTTGGTATGCAGACTATGTAGTCAAGAAACAAGGCCAGTCAGTCAAGATGATATTGGTCAGTCAAACCTGCCAGGGACAGAGGGCTAGCACTAAGGAGATGTGATTACTTCAGTGTGGGTTCCTCCAGGAAGAATTGGGTCTGAGTTGAAGGGAGCAGCCAAACTGGATATGATATAGTAAGACTGCAGCGTGGTGGCTGTTATCGATCCCTTAATTAGACAGGGATCTCAGAGGGAATGTGTAGATCAATGAGGCTGAGCTGAGACGGAGGAGGCTGTATGTGTGTGTTCCTGTGTGTGTCTCTCTGTGTGTGTGTGTGTTTGGCCAGCCAGGTGAGTAAAGCAGAGGTCACACCGCTGCAGAGGTCACACCGCTGCAGGTTGAGGTTCTGAGACAGTGGGGCGTGTGTAACCGGGTCAAGCTACTTACTGAGGCTGACTGAGCCTCTCTGGCCTCTGAAGCCCATAGGAGACTGGGAGGCCCAGCCCTGTAAATGACCTGCTACCCACAGTAGGAACCTAATCACTGTAATCAAACTGCAGGACACACAAGCACGCATTGGCCTATGTACATATAGTGTACAAACACACACACAGGCAGGCACACTCACACACACTGTACAAGCCTCGGCTCACACAGCTCATTAACCTTCATACATACTGTTCCTAATGTTATCATACTGAACATGCATAAATTACAGCACTCTGACACAACACTACTCTACCCTCCAGCCAGTTGAGTCTGTACTGCACTCCACACAGCAGATCACTGCTGTTCTACATTGATGTGTACATTATAGACCTTTGGGGAATAGCTTACAAACAAGGCCTTAGCTGATCTATTCATCCGTATACGTAGCACGTTAGGCAAACGAAATAGAGCCATGAATGCCATTGAATTGAAGACCCTGTGTGTGTGTGTGTGTGTGTGTGTGTGTGTGTGTGTGTGTGTGTGTGTGTGTGTGTGTCTCTCTCTCTTGCTCTCTCTCGTGTGGATGTGTGTGTGTGGTTTCCTATGTATGGCCAATTCCTTGTAGAATTAGACCAGAGCTCAACCCTGACAGTCTGAACATAGCCTCATAATTACCAGACTGATTACCACTGATATCTGTGTAGCCATCATGCATGTAAGCTCGCAAGATCAGGCAGTTTACTAGTCTGAACACCGACTGACCCGACTATAAACGAATTAAGAAGTAATTCCACTCAAAATACTAATTATCTGATGTGATTAGTTAAATGCTGTTGGAATTAGTGCAACATGCTAATAAAGCCATGTTGTTGAAGCCTTTGGCCTCTCTCTCTCTATCTCTCGGGAAATTAGATGGAGGTTTTTCTTCTTCAAATATAACATCGTTTCTGTCCTGGGTTAAGCGGTGTACTGTCTGAACACTCTTGTCCAGGGAGAATAGGTTCTTTATGATGGGGTGAATCACACAGACAGATGTGGAAGAATAAACACACACACACAGTACACACACACACGCACTGTACACACACACACAGAGACACACTGTACACACAGAACACACACACACACAGACACTGTACACACAGTCCACACACACTACACACACTGTACACAGACAAATAGTTAGCAAGACTTTGGCACCTCTCATGTATGTTTGTCATCCCTTAACAGCACAGTAAAGCAACAGAGGATTGTGTGTGTCTGTGTGTCTGTGTGTTTGTGTGTGTGTGTGTGTGTGTGTGTGTGTGTGTGTGTGTGTGGAGACAGTTTGGAAGGGCTCCCAGTCTCCATCAGTCCAAACGATAGGGGAGCTCAGCTCCAACCTCTCTTTACTTAGGCTTTTCCAAATACAATTAATCATACCCCTTCTCTTCTGTAGTGCAGACAGACATACTGTAGCTTCAGTGGCTTAGCTTTAAAAAACCCAGGCATCGATTCGGAGGGCCTCTGTCTGTCGACAAACACTTCGCACATCTCTGACGAGCTCAGCAACACCTCAGTATGTTGACACCTATCTGTTTCTGAGCCACGCTCCCCAATTACTGCCACCTACCCGCCTGCCTGGAGATGTCAATCATCATGTACATTCAAGGGATGAGCTCTTAGATCCAATTAAGGAAGGACCTCCACACAAATACCACATTTATGCAGCTTATAAACAATGTTCGCTCTAAACTGCATGCGTGTGCACGCTGTAGCCCTGAGACTGCCGCGCAGATGCCATGCAGAAATATCACCCCACAGAGAGAAGCACGAGATAGAAAGTGGAGTGAAGTTCTACAGCAGCGGTCACCAACCGTTCGATCGCATTCCACTGGTCCATCTCCAAGGCCTTCCAAGTCAATCGACAAACATTTATGTAAAAAACCCAACGATAAAGCCTTACGGCTCGTGTACACTAGCACGCGGCGAATTGCAGCGTGCCGCTTAGGCCACCCAGAGTGGTTCGCTTGTAGGCGTGCTGGCAGCATATGGTTTATAAAAGTGTTGAATACAGTGTTGACAGTGCTGAGTAAGAACTTAAACATGAACTCACTCATAAAAACAGCAGCTCTTTGCTGTATTAGTTGACAGTCTCTCTCTAGTCATGGTTTTAAGCATTTTGACATCTCACTTTACTGTATCTTTCCTTTATGCCTGCTACGTTACTGCAGACACGGTCATCTGAGCCATCCTATTGGCCAGCGGTAGGCCTATACTGCACTTTAGTTTGTATGAAGGTCTGGCCCACCCAGGGACAAAATTATTTTGGGGACTCCCGAGTGGCGCAGCGGTCTAAGGCACTGCATCTCAGTGCTAGAGGTGTCACTACAGACCCTGGTTTCGAATCCAAGCTGTATCATAACCGGCTGTGGTTGGGTGTCCCATAGGGCGGCACACAATTGGCCCAGCGTCGTCCAGGTTTGGCCGGGGTAGGCCGTCAATGTAAATAAGAATTTGTTCATAAACTAACTTGCCTTGTTAAATAATAAATGAAATGGGTAAATAGTTTGATCCATTCTCCATTTCATGAATTTATTCACAGGTGCTGTAAAACGCTCTGGTGACGAACAATCTTTGCTGCTCTGTTTCCAATCGTCCACATGGTTGGGAGGACCTATTCAAGTAAGAAAATACATTTCGAAAATGTAAAAAAAAAGATGTATTGTTAGCTAACTAGCTAGCTAGCTATCTAGCCAACTGTACATGCTGTATAGATAGCTAGCTAAGTTAATTAAATATCCCCAGCTACCTAACTTCATATTAGCTAGCTACCTTGATGTATTTATCACTGTAAAAAAAAAAAACTCCAAATGCATTTGTAGGTAGCTAGCTAACAGTCACAGAGGACGGTAAAATAGATAAGTGAGAGAGTAGGCTATTCTGGATAGGGCAGGTACTTTTGTGTAGTTCCAGTCCGTAGAAGTGAGGACGGAGATAATAGTAACATAATATTCAGTGCGGTCTAATTCGAGAATAATGAAGTCTGTTTCTTGTGAGGTTTTCTGACCTCGGATACAGGGAGTGGTGAAAGCCTGTCTGCAGATGAAGAGGTCCCAATGAAGAGAAGTGGTTCTCAGTCCTGGTCCTGGGGAATCAAAGGGGTGCACATTTTTGTTTTTGCCTTAGTACTACACAGCTGATTCAATTGATCAACTCATCATCAAGCTTCAAGTGGTATTTATGTGTTAATTTGTGATGCTATCCTGGATATGATCCTGCTTGTCACGTGCTACACATGCACATGTGTGTGCACATGTGTGTGCACATGCATCTATCTATCCGATGTGATCATGGTTTGTTATAAGGGATATTATACTTTAGTAATCCACAATGACCTGGTGATGTAAAAGTCTAATAATGAAATTATCTTCCATATTCCTACAGATACCTTCAAAACGATTGCCTACAGTTACCGTGTAGGGCACTGCAAGGTTGGATGACCAGGGCCATCTGGGACTACCTCCTGGGAGATTTCAGGTGAGTGAAGGCTACCTGTGTCCTGCATAACTTCACGATGATGGACACGAGGACCAGTAGGGGATCTGCAGCTCGCCCTCGTGCACCAGAGGAGAAGTCTGCTGCTCTGCAGGATGTTTCAAGGATGGGGTCCAACAACGGAGCACGGGAGGCAATCAATGTGCGGGAGATCTTCACCTACTATTTCGAAGAGGGTTCTGTTCCCTGGCAACACCATAGACTACACTAAGCACAACCAAATGCTCATCCACATTGAAATAAGAGTATTCTTCCATTTACTTAGCTATGTCAACTGCAGTTGTTCAATTCCCAGTTTCTCTCCTTTTGCGTTCTACTTCTCAGGTGAGGGTGCTGTTCAGTGAAGGGTGATGTCTGTACAAAAACAAAACAGGCTCATTTAAGAGTCACCCATATTGAAAAAATGTAGAACAATTAGACACCCTATAACCCACACCTACACACTCGTGTATAAATCTGATTGATGGATTGTGTTGGGCAGTAAGCAGGCTCAGGTGTATAACTGTGGCTCCTTCCACCTTCAAAGAATAGGCAAGACACTTCATTATTTATATTTATGTAACTACTCTATATTGTTTGTCTTCGTGTGTCTGTGCATGTTTTTCAGTATAAAGTCAGGGATGCAAACTGGTGAGGGCCCAAAAAGGTGACACTTTTTGGCACTGAAACATGCAAAATAAAATATAAAAGGATTTAAAAAAAAATTGAAATAAATATCAGCTTTAAAATGCTAATTTCTAGTAGGTGGATCCCTTCTTGAAATGCAGGTTTTAACTAATTAAATCACAAAGAATATGATATACATGATCAGTCTGTGTGTAATATCAAAAGTGATTAATGTGAACCTAACTCACAGTGCCGACCCGTCATTCAGGGAAAATAAAAAATAAAAAGCATTAAAAAGATATGTATATATATTTTTAAAAGTTGGCCCTGCATGTTTTGCATGTTATTTTGGCATTAATATGTGTCACATATCAGTTTGCAAACTGTAAAAAAAAATATATATATAATTGAATTAATAAAGCTGCATACAAACATGGTCTCGTTTTTGCTTTCTTGTGTTAGGCAGCTCCAAAATGCAGGTGTTTCAGCCTAGCTCAGTGCTTTCTGTGGTGGTGGGGCTAGCCAGCAGAAAATAGGAGCATTGCGCCTGATTGTCTCAGTGTTCTGTCACTCATGGGGACACTACGTCACAGGCCAAGTCTAAGTCCTTAGTAAGGGTAGACATCGAACATTTCAGCCCTGCCATAGAGTTACATTATAAGTGCCCTTCCAAGAAGACTCAAGGTCATTGGGCACAGATAAAATGACATCAAATCACATTATATGTACAGTAGCTTTGATTGGACTGATCATGCCAACATCATACTTTCAAAATCTTAGCTAGCAGTCGTCTTTATGAATCAAGTCGACAATCTAATGGCAAATCCTTTTCAATCCTTGTCATATGAAGATAAATAATTAAGTGAAATTATAGATAAAACGTATCGGTGGTCATCGGACATACCCAGTCCACAACAAGTTGGATATTGCTAATTCAACAATGAGTGGTTTGGAAGGAATCAGTGTCTAACTACAAGCATCGCAAAGCAATCACTAGCCTGCTATTCAGTGGAGTGGCTGTGTGTTTCCCCCCCCCCCCAGAGTTCCCACCATAAATCCAGAGAATGCCAGACTTTGATGACAAAATTTGCCCAAAAAGGATTTGCCCAAAAAGGGAGATATGTATACTGTAGCTAAGAAAGTAATACTAAGTGTATGTTGTATAGTGAGCTGTTAGTAGCCCATGCGCCTCACCCTAATAATTTGGTCTATTTTCACCAACGCGGTATTGTAAACATCTCTTGTGGCCGGTGTGTGATTATTAGCAGACTTTTTTTTGCACAGTTTTGACAGTGCTACTGATAGTAGTGGTGGTGATTGGCTTGCATGTGCACATTCAGCACATACAACATTCTATAATAGAATTGTGTTATTTGACGTGTCAAATGAAAAGCTTATTTAACGAGATAGTGTTATTTGACGTATCTTTTTTTATCACACAAAGACCCAAACGGCATTCAATGTGCCTCACCCTAATTATTTAGCCTATTTTCACCTCTTAATTTTGACTACTGTTCTAACTTGGTTATTCACATGTAGCCTGTAAGCTGTTTTTGAGAAATGTAATCATCGAATACTGTAAGAGCTCTCATTGTCTGCTTATATGCCCCCTTTATTTATCCTACGGTTCTGACTTGGTGTACAGGGAGAACACTGTAAGAATGGCCCATGTTCTGAATTCTGTCGCTGTACATTTCAAAAGTACTAAACAAATAGTTATATTGACTACGTCCGTCGCTCGCTCGCTCATTGATGTCTTAATCGAAATTACGGATTGCCTTTTATCCGCTTGTCGTTCCCTTATGCCATAGTTTGTACATCTCAATTGTCAGTAGAAACCACATTTGTTTAAGCAAGTCAGCCATATCAGCTAAGTTTTTTAAAAGGCAGTAAATGAGGCTGAATGAACTGTTTCGCTGCCAGACAAGGCTCAGCTGATAGCCAGGTGTAATAGTGGTGTAACAGTGGTAAGGTGATGGGACTGCTGTTGGGACTCTACTGTTCGGACAGATTTATGTAGGCCCTAACAGTTTGTGGGCACCGTTTGTCACCGTTATAGTGCAATTCCTGTATTGTTTAGTGTTGTGTAGTGGCTTTGTTGGCATGCATCACACTTTTTTTAGTTTGCCCCACCAAGATTTACATGCTAAAATCGCCACTGAACTCACAGCTAAAAAATATTAGGAAAGCAATCCAATGTTATTTGTTGCCTAGACTTTACTGCAAATGACACTCAAGTCCAGAGAAAAAAACAATACATTAATATTGCAGTTAGCCATGTCAGCCTTTATAATAGAATGCTTGTGATCACACACATTTAAATATTGCACTTGGGGAAAAAAGATCTTAAAGTAGAATTAGAATAAAACAAACAGGCATTCTATTTTTGCTCTGTTATATTGGCTACTGTAGTAGACCGATGAAGTGCACAAGGCTATGTGTGCAAAAATAACATTCACTGAGTAAAAACTAAAATAATCCACCCTCACCTGTATATTTTTATATTATACCTTTATTTAACTAGGCAAGTCAGTTAAGACCAAATTCTTATTTTCAATGACGGCCTTGTTCAGGGGTAGAACGATAGATTTGTACTTTGTCAGCTCGGGGATTTGAACTGGCAACCTTTCGGTTACAAACTCAACGCTCTAACCACTAGGCTACCCTACCGCTCATATCAAGTTCAACACAACAAAAGCAATAGCTTTGAGCTACACTGCACGTTATTACATTTTACACTTTATGCCTGTGGACATCTGTTCTACAATGTGCCAGCAGCAGAGCATGAAACCCTTTGTTGGCATAATTGATCTCTTTCAGGCAGGGAGTACACCTGGCATACCCCTTTAAATCTACCGTATTGAAAAAGTGAGAAAGAGGAAAAGTGTGTGGTGTTCCTTTCACCTCTATAATAGCATCCAGCTTAAGCCAGGCCCGGCACCAGCTCCAATTCATCCCTAAATCCACTTGTTTAACAAGCAACCTCCTTTTCACCCAATTCTCTCATTTTGAAAAGTAACCACGTAACGTTAATGTATAGGGAAAACATCAGTTCATAGATAGCAATGTTAGTTAGTTCGCTAGCTAACAGAGAATTCAATCCAGCTAGCAAGAGATACTTAACAATGCTAACAATTCTTGTTCCACCACACTTGCTCCCTCACCTCAAACTTTCCAAATGCCAGTTGTTTTTCGGTTCCAGCTCATGAAGTACGCTTCATCACCTTCTCACCCCGGTAATCAGGCTTCTCATCTACCACGTCGTTATCGTTCAGTGGATGCGCTGATGGTGTAACTAGCAAGTTGGTTGTCTCTTCTCTTTAGTCGTGTGCTGCATTCTGTTGTTGTGTGAACGATTGGCTGAGCCTTGGATACATGCATCCCTGATAAAGTACTCTGCAGCCACTTAGTGTGGACACCAGGTGAGACCACACACACAGATTCCTGTTGAACACTATCTTTAACTACATTATGTTCTCAATAACTACCTTAATTTCTCTCCTCCCTTCTCCCTAAATCCTCTAGGTTATCAAATCAAATCAAATGTTATTGGTCACATACACTGTTTTAGAAGATGTTATTCTCTCTCATATATATATATATATATATATACAGTATATATACAGTATATATATATATATATACAGTATATATATATATATATATGTATATATATATGAAATGAGTGAAGCAGTATGTAAACATTATTAAAGTGACTAGTGTTCCATTATTAAAGTGGCCAGTGATTCCATGTCTTTGTATATAGGGCTGCAGGCTCTAAGGTGCAGGGTTGAGTAACCGGGTGCTAGCCGGCTAGTGGCTATTTAACAGTCTGATGGCATTGAGATAGAAGCTGTTTTTCAGTCTCTCGATCCCAGCTTTGATGCACCTGCACTGACTTCGCCTTCTGGATGATAGCGTGGTGAACAGGCCGTGGCTCGCAAAAACTATGTATTTCAGCTATGTCGGTGAACCCCCCCCCCCCCCCCGCATCTGAACTGGCTGACACATAGAGGGCATGACCGACGGGTCAACAGGAAGTATTATTAAAGTGATTTATTATTAATTGAGATACAGATAGAGATGTAGTTGTCCCAGAGTTAATGATCCAAGGTCAGTTTTGCATTTCACCTACTGATGATTATGCTGACTGACAATGTTCGAATAAAAAGAAAACAAGGCTTAATCTTTCCTTCCATCTGTCTGTCGACTGCAGATATGTTTTGATGTGAGAGAGGATGCCAACCCCCAGTCCCGTCATAGCCATCTCACCCGCTATTAAGATAACCTTCGGGCCAACTGGGGTTCCAAGGCTGTTAGGAGACACCGCTAGAGACACTATTATGTAATTGTGATGAACTGAGAGAATATTAGGGTAGCACTGTGATTCATTAATCATATACTGTCTTCCCTGCTCCTCTGTTCTTACCTCTTTCCCTTTCTGTGCTGTACACTCTCTCACACCTCTCTACCTACCTCATCTTTCTTCCTCTGTTTTTATAATGCACACCAGATGTGCATTGAACTACAGATTGAACTTGTATTTATAATATCATATTAAAATTATAATATTTATAATGCATGTATTATGTATTTATAACACTTGGATAATGAACTTCTTTCAATGAAGCGTTTCACATTCTCTACTGGTTGAAATTAAGTCTCTCATTTGATGAAATACTACACCTATCCTGTGTCCTCAGATCAATGCAGATGAAGGGAATTAGATATTGAGATGAACCGGTTTTAGAGTATTTACATGATGCATAGGAAGTGTAGTGTACGATGTTTTAAATTCTGTTTCTGTATATATGAATTACAAATCAGCCTTTAATTACTTAAATCATGTTTCTAGTCTTTTGCATAGTTACAATGTGTAACCAGGTCGCAGCTATAAATGAGAACTCTCAACTGGCCTACCTGGTTAAATAAAAAAAATAAGAAAATAAAGAAAAACCATTGATGTCCCAGGACCAGGATTGGTAAACACTGTTGACGTGTATAATTGTAATACATATATGCAGACACAGCATCATTCAAAGAATGGAGTTTGATACTCCTGGTATTGGATATGACTTAATAGAATGTCTCACAGACATAGACACAACATAGACACAACATAGCTAGTTACACATACACAACAAGCTCCCGCGCTCAGGTCTGTTCAACGCTGGTCCGACCAATCTGATTCCACGCTTCAAGACTGCTTCGATCACGCGGATTGGAATATGTTCCGCATTGCGTCCAACAACAACATTGAAGAATATGCTGATTCGTTGAGCGAGTTCATTAGGAAGTGCATTGACGATGTCGTACCCACAGCAACGATTAAAACATTCCCAAACCAGAAACCGTGGATTGACGGCAGCATTCGCGTGAAACTGAAAGCGCGAACCACTGCTTTTAACCAGGGCAAGGTGACCGGAAACATGACCGAATACAAACAGTGTAGCTATTCTCTCCGCAAGGCAATCAAACAGGCTAAGTCCCAGTACAGAGACAAAATAGAGTCGCAATTCAACAGCTCAGACACAAGAGGTATGTGGCAGGGTCTACAGTCTATCACGGATTACAAAAAGAAAACCAGCCCCGTCGCGGACCAGGATGTCTTGCTCCCAGACAGGCTAAATAACTTTTTTGCCCGCTTTGAGGACAATACAGTGCCACTGACACGGCCCGCTACCAAAACCTGCGGGCTCTCCTTCACTGCAGCCGAGGTGAGTAAAACATTTAAACGTGTTAACCCTCGCAAGGCTGCAGGCCCAGACGGCATTCCCAGCCGCGTCCTCAGAGCATGCGCAGACCAGCTGGCTGGTGTGTTTACGGACATATTCAATCAATCCTTATCCCAGTCTGCTGTTCCCACATGCTTCAAGAGGGCCACCATTGTTCCTGTTCCCAAGAAAGCTAAGGTAACTGAGCTAAACGACTACCGCCCCGTAGCACTCACTTCCGTCATCATGAAGTGCTTTGAGAGACTAGTCAAGGACCATATCACCTCCACCCTACCGGACACCCTAGACCCACTCCAATTTGCTTACCGACCCAATAGGTCCACAGACGACGCAATCGCAACCACACTGCACACTGCCCTAACCCATCTGGACAAGAGGAATACCTATGTGAGAATGCTGTTCATCGACTACAGCTCAGCATTTAACACCATAGTACCCTCCAAACTCGTCATCAAGCTCGAGACCCTGGGTCTCGACCCCGCCCTGTGCAACTGGGTCCTGGACTTCCTGACGGGCCGCCCCCAGGTGGTGAGGGTAGGCAACAACATCTCCACCCCGCTGATCCTCAACACTGGGGCCCCACAAGGGTGCGTTCTGAGCCCTCTCCTGTACTCCCTGTTCACCCACGACTGCGTGGCCATGCACGCCTCCAACTCAATCATCAAGTTTGCGGATGACACTACAGTGGTAGGCTTGATTACCAACAACGACGAGACGGCCTACAGGGAGGAGGTGAGGGCCCTCGGAGTGTGGTGTCAGGAAAATAACCTCACACTCAACGTCAACAAAACAAAGGAGATGATTGTGGACTTCAGGAAACAGCAGAGGGAGCACCCCCCTATCCACATCGACGGGTCAGTAGTGGAGAAGGTGGAAAGTTTTAAGTTCCTCGGTGTACACATCACGGACAAACTGAATTGGTCCACCCACACAGACAGCGTTGTGAAGAAGGCGCAGCAGCGCCTCTTCAACCTCAGGAGGCTGAAGAAATTCGGCTTGTCACCAAAAGCACTCACAAACTTCTACAGATGCACAATCGAGAGCATCCTGTCGGGCTGTATCACCGCCTGGTACGGCAACTGCTCCGCCCACAACCGTAAGGCTCTCCAGAGGGTAGTGAGGTCTGCAGAACGCATCACCGGGGGCAAACTACCTGCCCTCCAGGACACCTACACCACCCGATGTCACAGGAAGGCCATAAAGATCATCAAGGACAACAACCACCCAAGCCACTGCCTGTTCACCCCGCTATCATCCAGAAGGCGAGGTCAGTACAGGTGCATCAAAGCAGGGACCGAGAGACTGAAAAACAGCTTCTATCTCAAGGCCATCAGACTGTTAAACAGCCACCACTAACATTT
The DNA here is from genome assembly GCF_045679555.1 of Salvelinus alpinus. Lineage (NCBI taxonomy): Eukaryota > Metazoa > Chordata > Actinopteri > Salmoniformes > Salmonidae > Salvelinus > Salvelinus alpinus. The sequence goes on from NW_027255982.1 coordinate 99,084, forward strand.
AGCGGCCGCTGCCAACATACTGACTCAACTCCAGCCACTTTAAAAATGGGAATTGATGGAAATTATGTAAAAATGTACCACTAGCCACTTTAAACAATGCCACTTAATATAATGTTTACATACCCTACATTACCCATCTCATATGTATATGTATATACTGTACTCTATATCATCTACTGCATCTTGCCATCTTTATGTAATACATGTACCACTAGCCACTTTAAACTATGCCACTTTATGTTTACATACCCTACAGTACTCATCTCATATGTATATACCGTACTCTATACCATCTACTGCATCTTGCCTATGCCGTTCTGTACCATCACTCATTCATATATCTTTATGTACATATTCTTTATCCCTTTACACTTGTGTGTATAAGGTAGTAGTTGTGGAATTGTTAGGTTAGATTACTTGTTGTTATTACTGCATTGTCGGAACTAGAAGCACAAGCATTTCGCTACACTCGCATTAACATCTGCTAACCATGTGTATGTGACTAATAAAATAAAATTTGATTTGATTTGATTTGACATCCATAGGCATACTGGTATTTTTATCCTCCACTACACAATAAGCAAGAAAATAGTTAGCTAGCTACGTTACTTCAGCTGCATTGCATGGGAAATATCAGCAAGGCAAGCTTACAAAATTGTACATTCAATTTGCAGTAAATTCTTTAGCTTGCTAGATTCTTTACATCCACTGTTTCACAAGACGACAACCTGGTTTGCTGGTTTTCTCAGGAGTCCCTAAAACATTAAACAACACAATTACAATTTCATACTCATGTCACAACACATTAGCCAGCTAGCTCGCTGGCTAATGTTAGCTAGTCAGCTAGCTTGCTAAATAGCAATTTTCTTCAATTAACTTTATGACAAAAGAAAATGTATAATTGTTTGTCTCTACATTAACTAACATATTCTTCTCAACAGTACATTTTTTGCATGACCCGTTATGACGTTATAATTACTTACATTTGCTTCCATCCTTTTGTCAACGAATACAGCAAAGAGCTGCTGTTTATATGAGTGAGTTCATGTTTAAGTTCTTACTCAGCACTGTCAACACTTTGTAGTCAACACTTTTATAAACCAAAAAATGCGCGTTCTTCCTAATACCACTCAGCTCTACAACAAGCAGTGCAGCAGTAATGAATGAGTAGGAAAGTGTATCTATAGGCTTGTGTTGTTGTTATTATTACTGGCTTGGGTCTTTTTCAATATCAAGGAATATTTCACTTTCTCTGTTCATAAGAGTAACAACATGGATTTGTGCATGAGGCAGAAATAATGCGGTGCGACTCGAGCTTCCCCATCAGCTGGAAGACGGTGTCCCTTTTTGGTCAGTGTCAGTGGAGGAAAGGGAGAGGCGAGGGATGTTGAGAAGCAGACCCTCAGACCATTAGATACAGACACCATCAGCCCAGAGAAATAAAAATAAAAAGCTAATTATTTAAATGTATGCTCACTCAGCTGTGCCTCACAAGTAATACAACAATGGATCTATTACCAGTGTGATCATATAGCCTCAAATTTGGAAATATAATTTTTAAAAATGACCTGAACAACAATGCATTGGCAGGGCAATTCAAGCAAAGCCAATATGCAGTAATAATGTATTGGGCATATAGCTTACTGCACAATTCCTCATTGCTACAGTATTGTTTTTAATTGGTTAATGTTGCATATGCTTACGGTTTGTAAAATAAAATCTGAGCGGTAGATCTCGGCTTGCATTTTGACTCAGAAAGTGATCTTGACTCAGAAAAGGATGGTGACCACTGTTCTAGAGCTTCCCCTGTTAACACTATCAACGTTTCCCTCTACAACGCAATATTAGCCAAAACAAACTATGATCAAATAACCACAGTAGCCTACTTGACCACTGTTAAAACTGCAACTTAAAGCAGGTACAGCCTCAGTGTTCACAGTAAACACACGCTGGAAGTTGCACAGAATTTTCACAACATTCAAGTTTGCGCTCAGCAGACCTGACATTTGCTCAGTGACAAAAAATATTAGAGGGAACATTGCTTATAAACACACACACACACACGAACAAACGCATGCAAAACACACCCACACACTGTTAAGGGAAACTTCAGCAAAACCACAGTTATTACTCTACGTCCCATATCATTTCCATCAATAAAAATCACACAATCTATTCAGAGCCTAGAAGAAAATAGAAAAAGCATCAACAGAGATTGCCATCTGCAGCACAAAAAAGCCCCTCCACTGGCCAGCACAGTTTAAGCTCTCCACTGGCCAGCACGGTTTAAGCTCTCCACTGGCCAGCACGGTTTAAGCTCTCCACTGGCCAGCACGGTTTAAGCTCTCCACTGGCCAGCACGGTTTAAGCTCTCCACTGGCCAGCACGGTTTAAGCTCTCCACTGGCCAGCACAGTTTAAGCTATCCACTAGCTAGCACAGTCCAAGCTATCCACTGGCCAGCACGGTTTAAGCTCTCCACTGGCCAGCACGGTTTAAGCTCTCCACTGGCCAGCACGGTTTAAGCTCTCCACTGGCCAGCACGGTTTAAGCTCTCCACTGGCCAGCACAGTTTAAGCTCTCCACTGGCCAGCACAGTTTAAGCTATCCACTAGCTAGCACAGTCCAAGCTATCCACTGGCCAGCACAGTTTAAGCTCTCCACTGGCCAGCACGGTTTAAGCTCTCCACTGGCCAGCACGGTTTAAGCTCTCCACTGGCCAGCAGTTTAAGCTCTCCACTGGCCAGCACGGTTTAAGCTCTCCACTGGCCAGCAGTTTAAGCTCTCCACTGGCCAGCACAGTTTAAGCTATCCACTAGCTAGCATAGTCCAAGCTATCCACTAGCTAGCACAATTTAAGCTCACCACTGGCCAGCACAGTCCAAGCTCTCCACTGGCCAGCACAGTTTAAGCTCTCCACTGGCCAGCACAGTTTAAGCTCTCCACTGGCCAGCACAGTCCAAGCTCTCCACTGGCCAGCATAGTTTAAGCTCGCCACTGGCCAGCACAGTCCAAGCTCTCCACTCACCAGCACAGTCCACACTCTCCACTGGCCAGCACAGTCCAAGCTCTCCACTGGCCAGCACAGTCCAAGCTCTCCACTGGCCAGCACAGTCCAAGCTCTCCACTGGCCAGCACAGTCCAAGCTCTCCACTGGGGAAAATGGAATAATGGATGCCTTAACCTCCTTATGGCCAATTATGGATGGCTTTATTAAAGGGATACTTCAGGATTTTGGCAATGAAGCCCTTTATCTATACTTCCCCAGAGTCAGATGAACTTGTGAATATTTTTATGTCTCCCCGTGCACCCCTTTAAGCAGTTCAATTCATGGAAATGGAAGGGGGGAGTATTAGAGATGTGTATAGAGGGGGAGTTGTGTGTGTGCGAGTGTGTAGGGGGGAGTCATTTGCAATGCACGTCCATGCAGCCAAGGTCAGAGACTGCCAGCGGGCAAGGGGGAGTCAGCTGAGAATATAGGCCCAATGTGTGTGTGCTATCCAGCGATACAGCCCCTTGCTCTCTCTGCATAGGTACCCCCCTCCCGTCATTTATTTATTTCTCTTTATATAATCCCCTCGCCTTGAGGCCGCCATGTGCAGATTGTGCGTGTGTCTGTCTGTGTGTGTGTGTGTATATGTGTGTGTGTGTGTGTGTCTGTGTGTGTGTTCAAGGCACAGTAGTAGGAGACGGCAAGGGCACACAGTCACTGTGTCTCTGTATGGTGATTATATTATGATTAAAATGGATGTACTGTACATATCCATTACTCAATGCCCTCCGCCTCCACAGACTGCATATTATACAGAACAATAGGACCCCAGTATATGAAGTCAGCTATAATGATATAATAGAATGTAGTGATGGCAGCAGTGTCTGTAATATATGAATGAGAGTTTATTGTATTGTACTAATTGACGCTTCGCTAAGCCCTACCCCCAGGGGTGAAAGTAGATTTAATGTCTTACCTGTACGTGAGCGCACACATTTTGTTGTACTACAAAATGACAGGGTAGCCTACTCTGCTGACCCTGACAAACAGATCAATAAAAACGATGTTGTCTGATCCATCTAATAGGCCTACGAAAAGGAGAGACACAAATACAATATGATGTCCATCTAACCCTGGAGGAGGAAATGATTGTCCAAAAACAAACAAAAGTGGCACTGACCCAATGGCAGACAGTGAATATGCAGACTCAACTTCACTGACAGTCGCAACTCAACAATCATCTATTTCGTATTCGCAGCGAGCGCTGCCCAAATTGCAAGCCCTTCCGACTGTAGGCTATGCATTTTAAAACAATCCGCAGGTATTTTTTTATAAAGCTAATTATCCTCTGTGGCCAAATCATCCTTTCTGTTCTAGTAGCCTATATTGAATGATTTGATTTATTTATGTATAGACAGGAGTTAGCTAATTAGACTATATCATTTTGGCAATTTAATTCAATTTACTTTAGGGAAAGCTTCCCCTAGCCTTATGGACACGGCGCCTATGCTTTTTAATGTGGCATAAACACAACCAGTCATGATGTTTTCATCTGATTGTCAAACAATCACTTAACAAAGGCGCTCCTGTTGGCTACCCACGCACATTCGTCCACTCAGAAACTCATTTCAGCATCCAAACCCCAACAGTGCACTGTGCACCCGCAATTTCATGAATGCAGAGAGGCATCTGTTACAAAACACCTACGTGTATTGTGATGACATTCTGCAATTGTCATTAGGCTCACACTTGTAGCCTGAACTGATGCATGTCCACGCCACTCATCTCCGCCTTGACTGCGAGCGTCTTGGCCACCCATCTCCGCCTTGACAAAATGTAAGTGTTCTCCTCAAACCACAACGCCATTTAGATTGCATAACACCTGTTTTCCAGTCATTTCGCTAATTTATTATGCAGCTGATATGCAGTAATGTAAAAAAAAAGTGTGTAATAGCCTATAGGCTTACGTTTTACCGGCATGGCTTACCCCCACTAATTATTTAAACGGGATGCCGTACCGGACCGTTTTACTTTCCCCTCTGTCCACACCCCTTGGTTACTGTTGCAATCTTGGACATTTTCCTGGGAAACCCAATTCCCCCAATTACCACTGGCGAAATCCCCCCACAATGATAACAAACTTTAATACACAATGAAATTAAACACAGACTACCCTTTGGTAATCAGGAAACTCTAGGGTATGATGTGGTGGACTGTCAACTGCTTCTCATGAACCTGCTAAAATTATGTTTGTAGTGTAGCTAGCGACTGATTGGCTCTGAATTCAATGTGAGCATGTAGTCAAATCTACAATTAATTTGGAGCAAACTAGTGCTCTGAAATCGTATCCTGATTTCGACCTCAGATGGGAGTTAATATGGCTAACTTAGCTAGCTAACATACATTTCGAGAAAACAAGTTATATTAAGTGGTTAGCTAGGTAGCGTTAGCAATGTTTGGTGGTCAATGAGGTGGCTAGCTAGCTAGCGTTAGCAATGTTTGGTGTTCAATGAGACTGAGAGCTAGCTAACCCCCTGAACTATCAAACAATGTAACAAAAGTATAATTTTGGATTAAAAAAAATGCACGCTCTGCATTTCAAAATCACAGTAGCAAGTACTCCTGATGCACTGCTTAATTATTAAGCCGTTTAAAATATATATTTGAATATATATTTTGTTTTCCCACTGCCCACTGGCTTTCATTCATTTCAAACATGAGCTTGTCCGAGTGTATCATACTCAACCATACTGCTATCCATTGGAGCACTGTGATTGGTTGCCCAAAATCCTGGGGCGGGGCTTAGCGAAAGTTAAATTGAGTCGACTATGGTGATACAGTATGTATGTAAAGGATATTATGATTATAGTGTTGTTGCTGGTAGGCCAGTAGGTGGCGATATGACATCAGATATAGACAGAGAGATAGGTCAGAGTGTAGGTCATGTCATGGTCAGAGTGTAGGTCATGTCATGATCTGAATGTGAAGGGACGTGTGTGTGCGTGTGTGTATTTGTCGGGGTGTGTGTGTGGAGGTGGGGGGGTGTAGTGTCATTTAACAAGATTAATGCCCATTGAACAGCGTTGTGACAAAGTTAAATTATGAGGTTTAATTTAGTTCTGATGTGCTAGGACAGATCGACACACACGCACGCACGCACAGAGCATGAAAAAAAAGAAGCAAAATGTGCCTTCTCAATGGATCAGTCATTTCACAATGAGCTTTGTTCCAGATAGAGGAACTGCTTTCATCTGATAACAGGCGCTAAGATCTATATTAAGGCATCTTAGAGGAGCACACTTCACACATGCCAATGTGTTGGTGCTGCATGTGCCAGGCAGGCTGGCAGGCAGGCAGGCAGGGGGGAGGCAGGCAGGAAGGAAGGCAGAAATGGATGGAGGGAAGGAAGGCAGGCAGGCAGGCAGGCAGGAAGGAAGGCAGGGATGGAGGCAGGAAGGCAGACGGGGGCAGGCAGGCCCGAAGCCGTATGTGGCGTCACCAGTAGAAAGGCAGGAGGGATTTATTGAAAGCCTGTGGAATCCTGTATCTCCTCTGCACCTAGCAGTAGAGCCTCATTACCAGTCCATCACATCTTTGTCTCTTCCTTCTCTTTCTCTCTCTCTCTTCTGGAATGGAGAGGTGATTGTGAAAAATCAGAGTTGCCCCATTTTGTCTAACTCTCCCACTCTTTTTCAAACAGAGGTAAAGTAGGAAATCTGCGGACCTGGAGCAAGTTGTTTTATGGTTTCTTTTTTTTCTTCCTCCCTTCACTCCTCTGACAGTCGAGTACAAATCCACAAAATGTCCTGACTTGACGTGGAAGTTGGTGGTCCTTCTAGTTTCACACAGAGAAAGGGCTGTTCACAAACAGACGGACTGACTAATGTATTAATAAGTCTTGGACATCTTCAGAAGCCTTGGTTGCTAGTTAACACGGGTGTCTGCCATCAGTGCCATGGCACGTGACAAAGTTTAACATGGACACACTGCCTGTTACGTTGTCAGCATCAGGGTCCTCCTTTATGCCTCTTACCCTGACATCAGATGCTACGGAGAGTGTCCCATTCTCCCTCCACAACATACTCACAATAAAGTGCATGTCGTTGGTTGTAACAAAGGAATAGAGCCTTCTCATCCTCAACATTCTCCTGTACATAGGGAACTGTTATTCTAATGAGATATGTGTTCTGTAGAATCATTGTAACTAAGTAGAAGCTTTGGCCAAAGCTAGTTATTTATATTACATTGTTCCTCCCTGTTGCATATTCTTCTTAACCTCCCAGAGAGACAAGGTTGTGATGAGGAATATGTCCAGATATTCAGCTTGGTATCACAACGCCCATGAAGAAATACTGGTCTCGATATTGATTTTACTTTCTTCCTTGTCTCCTCTTTGTGTTTTTAACTTCTCTTTTCTCAAACCGAAACAAAAACACAGCATCCACATGTAAAAAAAAAAAATAGTCTCAATAGCAAGGGGATTTAAAAGGAGCAAGTCTTTCACAAACGTTGTCCCCTACGTGATGACACAGTAGGCGAGATAAAAATCACTCTTTGATATCTTTGTTTGGAACATGAACATGAAAGAGTTCCTTTCAGAACACGTACGTGGCTCACTAAAAGTAATGTACTCAAAGTATGTGTTCAGCTCTGTTCGACCAAGCAATAAGTGAAAATGGAATGGTTGTAGTATTGTGTCTGCTGATACAAATGAACATGCCTTCAATACAGTACGCGCTCGACTTTCAAAGTGCGATTATGATTACGATTAAGTCATTCCACCAGAACTTTTCATATGAGTCAACCCCACACAGTGATTTTTCTCAAATAAGCCACTCGAGTCGAAATATATTGGTGCAGTAGTAATCTCATTTAAACTGTAATCATTTCAGTGTACCCGCCCCATGTTCACATTACCAAACAGCATTGTGGGTATTATCTTGGTTGAACAGAATCTCTCTCCCATAGCCAAACATGACAGATGGAGGCAGTTTGGGAAAATGTTACATTTCATGAGCATCATCCTTCTGCATTCATTCCCTTAATGAATCCCAATTTAGCTCCGCTTTGACTGGGACACCTGTGGTAATAGGAAACACACACACACACACACACACACACACACACACACACACACACACACACACACACACACACACACACACACACACACACACACACACACACACACACACACACACACACACACACACACACACACACACACACACACACACACACACACACACAGACAGAAAGTTTAGGATGATGGAGCTGAGATGAGTAAGCAGTGTGGGAGGGTTAACGGGTCTGGTTTATCAGTGCAACAGAATGGAGCCAGGGAGGCCTGGCTGGGAGTCTGGTTGTGTGAGTTGTGCTGGCTGGCTCCAGAGAGGATCCATGGATTCATGCCTGGTAGGGGGTGCATGCTGGGCCTCAGGGCCTATAGGGGAGCATACAAGTCTGGGCAGCCTACTGTGAGCTGCCCTGGGCCAAGTCCTTAGAGTCTGGAGGAGTAGGAGGCAGCAGCAGCCTGGGGGGATAGTCTGGGAAAAGGGAGAGTGTTCGTTGGAAGGTAGGAGGGCTGTCGGTCTGTCTGTCTGTCTGGGTTTAGGATAAGAAGAGGACCATTGAGTGTGGAGAGCTTAGCCTCAGGCTATAGGCAGAGAGGTGGGAGATTTGGATAAAGGGAAGCAGGAATGAGAGCTGGTGTTATAGAATTTAAATTAGGTAAAGGTTCAGATCCAGGGGTGCACGGCATTGCGCTGTCAGTGTTTTGAGCAAGTTGCGGTGGAGGAGGGGGGAGGATATTTGGTTGTCCTGGGAAAGATACGAGAAGGGAGGGAGCCACTAGTCAAGGGAAAACAGCACCCTGACAGCTGGATTTCTGAGTAGGTCGCACAGAATGTGGATAAGCACACGTGCACACACCCCCCCACCACCCCACCCCTATATTTACCCTCTCAGCATTTACACAGTTTAACCCCTGATGATGCCGTTGCCCTTGAAGAGGACAGGTGATCATTTGCTTCATTAATAAACCATACTGTATCTCTATGTAAATGGAGGACGTGTAAAATGCCAACCGCTCCCTGTGACCTGGGATAAAAGTATCTGCTGACTGGGTAAAGCTACGCCTGCGTCCAAAACGGCACCCTATTCCCTATTCAGTATATTACTTTTGACCAGGGCCCTTAGGGGAATAGGGTGCCATTTGGGGGACACACCAGAAGTAACACCCACTGGATCATCCTGTTCTGCCTTTACGTCAGTGGGGCTTTCATCTATTCTAGGGGCCCTCTACCTACGTACCTCTGTAGATCTGTGAGCTATCTCCAGTCGGAGCCTGACGCGTTAAAGAGATCAAAAAAGGTGTTGGTTCAGATGTGTATCTTTAACAGCAAGTGCTTACCTAGGATAGGATAGGGTGAACTCTTATCTCCGCGAGGGATAAAATGTCCTTAGACACAGATCACAGACCTAGATCACAGATCACAAAGATATTTTAGGGTGTAAAGAGTGACTAACTGACACTGACAGCTTGCCAGACATCGTGAGTCATTTCTGGGGGTCTAGAGAGAAGTTAGCGGGTTCCTTTAAGCATTCATTGCATACACAGTAATGGCAGCAAGCAAAAAGTCCCTAGCAGGGGAACGAGAATGAGCCAGAGGAGTCAGTCACAGTGAAGAGTAGAGGATGTTACAGCCCAGTGACTGCTGTGCTGCTCCCAATCCCCTATCCTCTATCACCTTCTCACACATTTCACCCCCAACTGGCGACGCAGCCAAGGCATTAAGCCCAGGATTAATTTAGAGGGATATATGAAGAGGGCTAGCAGAGGAAATTAGCTTTCTAGCTTTCTCACCTCCCCTCCTTGCTGCCTGGCTGCACCACTGTTCTAGTAACTGACTGGGGGAAATGATTCAGCCGTGCGCCTTGTAGCAGGCTGGTGTCGTGTGTCATAAAATAGGCTGCGTTTACACAGGCAGCCCAATTCTGATCTTTTGACCAATCAAATCAGATCTTTTTCAAAAGATCTGATTGGTCAAAAGCCCAAATAGTTAAACAAATATCAGAATTGGGCTGCCTGTCTATGACACATATAAGGTGGTTGATATGTGTGTGTGTGTGTGTGTGTGTGTGTGTGTGTGTGTGTGTGTGTGTGTGTGTGTGTGTGTGTGTGTGTGTGTGTGTGTGTGTGTGTGTGTGTGTGTGTGTGTGTGTGTGTGTGTGTGTGTGTGTGTGTGTGTGTTCGTGTGTGATTGCGTGCACATGCGTATCTGTGTACTCACTCATAGGGATCACTTGTGTCGGGGCCCTGGAGCTCTGGAGGGATGGGGATGCGTTTGTAGTACATCTCCCAGTCGAAGGCTCCCCTCATGGCGTCCCCAGCCTGGGCTTCATATCCAAAGTGGTTATGGTCGATCACGTCAATCATAGGGCACACGATGGTCTTGGGGTTCTGGGCAATCTGGTCTTTATGGGGGACAGAACAACAGAGAGAAAGAGTGTGAGCATGTATCAATCACCATACCCTGCTGTTTGTAGTTCTCTCTTTCTTTCCTTATTTTTCTTTCTTCCTTCCTTTCTTTCTTTCCTTATTTTTTTCTTTCTTTCTTTCTTTCTTTTCTATCTCTTGTTTTTCTCTCTCTCCATTTATCTGACGTACACATAGGGAGTGGAACCAGGGCAATTGCTTTTGTTCCCTTGGACCTCTCTCCCTCCGTCCCCTTCTACCGCTTCCTCCCTCCTCTCCCCTTATGTGGAGGTCTCTGGGCAGCTCTGCTCCTCCTACAGCGAGTCACTGGGCGATTAGAAACAATTACAGCGTTTCAAAGTGGGTTGGCTCCGTGGAGGCCTGAGAGCCAACCTCGACGTGTCTGTCTGCCGTGTGTGTGACTGAGCCGAGCAATGATAAGCCGCCCCAGATCTGTCACACCCCAGCCACCCTACCCACCTCTCTCTTCTGTGGGCCGTGTGTGTTGGACCATGGAGAGAAGGGGAGCAGAGGCCCAGCACCACAGCACTGAGACTAATGGGGAGTGACTGTACAGTATTGTACATTGACACACCTTACTATCAGTACTGTAGCCTGGTCCCAGATCTGTTTGTGGTCCTATGGCTGTTGCCATGCCATGGGGCTCAGTACTGGTAGCCTGGTCCCAGACCTGTTTATTGGCCAACTGCTATAAAATGATTGTCATGCAGCATGGCGAAGAGTAACACACCTTGAAATGGTGGCGGGTTTCTCACACGGTTAAGATGTAATTTAATTGGCATATGGAAGGCTGTACAAGCAGTAACTACCCAGCTATAAGCCCCCCCTTGACCCTGCCAATATAAACATACAGAAACTATGACTTGAATCAGTTTATGTGCAGGTCTCTGTAATACTCATCTAGTGTGCTTACTGTGATACAATCCATTGTTTTATTCCCTCACATTTCCAGCGCTACGGCTAAGTAGTCTAAATCCGAATACCCATGACACCATCTTACTGGGCCTGCATGGATACATTTGAAACAAAGGAAAGAGAGAACGAGAGAGAGAACTCCCAATTGTAATGAAATAGAAATGAACAAAAAGGCAAATAACAAGAGGCAAATGGGAAGGGAACTCTCAAGAGCTCATTAAACGAGAAGGGACTGCATTTCAAATGTAGCAGTCAGGTGAAAAAGAAAAGAGGTAATCCACCCAGTTGCCATGCCCACACTTCCTTATCCTATAGGTTTGTTAAACATAGCGAAAGAGCGGTTAATTCAAAAGTCGTTCCATTCGTTATGTGGGTTATACATTATGTCCTTTGATCAAGGTAAGATCCAAGGTTTGTAGGAGATCCAAGGAGAGAGGAAGCATTAGATTCAGAGAGCAGTGATAAAACCTGGCCTGTTAATTAGAATGGTGTGGTGTTGGAGTCTTAGATCTACAGAGAGAGAGAGAGAGAGGTAGAGGGAGAGATTGAAATAAGAGAGAAAGAAAGAAAGACAAACAGCAAATCCCTGTATTCCACTGATCTGATACCAGAGCCCGGCAGGATGATTGCATGTGTCACCGTGCCTGTGGATGGCCTAGGGTTCACTGCGGTATCTCCTCCACTCTATTCATACATGCGAGCCCCACAGCACAGCATGGCCTCCCTCCTCCGCGTCACGCCCCACATTACATCAGCCTCCCAAATGGCACCCTATTCCCTTTATAGTGCACTACTTTTAACTAGAGCCAATAGGAAAGTAGTGCACCATAAAAGGGAACAGGGTGCCATTTGGGACGCATACCTCATCAGCCCCGCTCTGTTCTGCTCTCTGACAGGCAGGCGGCTCCATTCCAACCAATTAAAGAACCCCATACTGCGAGTCCTCTTTCTCTGTTAGCCAGAAGACAATGGGGCCATGTCGTGGAATGGTGGTGGTGGTGTGGCTATTATCTACTATTATTATTATCATAGGGACCTGGGCGTACATATCAATCATAGCTTTCATGGGAATCCCAGTCCCTGTGTGATTGAGTACAGTAATGGCTGTAATCACTTCACATCCATTTATTTTGTGCTGGGAGATGGCTATTATCAGGGAGTTTCCCTAGTCTCCCTAATGTTTCAGTAACATGTTATGCTGGATTGTGAAGAACAGCACACCTGTTCACAGGCTACACGTGACGCGACAGCCCAGGAGGCAGTTTTCCTCTGCTTAGGGTTGCACCCCTGGAGCGGCGCGTCGGGAACGTGCATTGAACATGGATTCAGGCTGAGGCTGCGGCACTCTTTTATCAAACAAACTACAGAAACCGAGAGATATTTCCTTTGTGAAACTGACAGATATAGAAGTGTGAGATAAGCCAGTTTTCTTATGGAGATTTTAACCTTCCTACTCTCTCACACGTTCTCTAGCTCGATTTGTCCCCCTTTCTTTAGCTCTCCTGACCCAAACTTCTCCCCGGCGCCACTCTCTTCTTACAGAGAAAAAAAAGACAACTAAAAGATGCACCTTCTCCGTCCCACTTTGTCTGACCTCTTCACTTTCCTTTCCCGCTCACTCCTCTCCTGGCCCAAACCTCTCTCTGTCTAAGCTTTCTTTTAGTTATCTTTACCTGCAGCTACGCTCTGCGACTCCGTTCCAGTCGACTCACCGAGCAGGGGGGACTACACTTTGTGTGGCTGGTCCACACACACACACACGCACGCACGCACGCACGCACGCACGCACACATGCACATACTCACCAAGCAGGGGGGGCAGCCAGTTGACGTTGGCCTCACAGTGAGAGTCCAAGAAGGTGAGGACTTCTCCCTTGGCCACCGAGGCCCCCAGCAGACGGGTACGGATCAGACCCTCCCTCTTCTTGGTCCGAACGATGCGCACCTTGGGGAACCGGGCCATGTATTCCTCCAGACGGCCCTTCAGGTGCTCTGAGAAGGAGAGGAAGAGAGAGAAAAGGTTAGAAATGTGCCGCATGGGAATGATATCCATCCCTATACAGTACATTCCTCAAAGATCATCTATTCAAAGAGAGAAAGAGAGATGGGAGAGTGTTATAAAATAAATCCATCCCTATACAGTACATTCCTCAAAGATCATCTATTCAAAGAGAGAAAGAGAGAAAGGAGAGTGTTATAAAGGAAATCCATCCCTGTACATTATTTAGTACATGGGTTTGGATCACCTCTGTCACACACAGAGAGAGAGAGGAGGAGAGAGATTTATAATCATATATATTTTATTTATATGTTTTATTTAACCTTTATTTAACTAGGCAAGTCAGTTAAGAACAAATTCTCATTTACAATGACGGCCTACCGCCGGCCAAACCCAGACGACGCTGGGCCAATTGTGCCCCGCCCAAAGGGACTCCCAATCACGGCCGGATGTGATACAGCCTGGATTCGGGGCGGTAGGTAGCCTAGTAGTTAGAGTGTTGGACTAGTAACCGAATGGTTGCAAGATCGAACCCCCCAGCTTACAAGGTAAAAAATCTGTCATTCTGCCCCTGAACCAGGCAGTTGACCCACTGTTCCTAGGCCGTCATTGAAATAATAATTTTTGTTCTTAATAATAATTTGTTCTTAACTGACTTGCCTAGTTAAAAAAAAAATATTAAAAAAAAATTATAACCAGGGGCAGTAGTGACGCCTTTGGCACTGAGATGCAGTGCCTTAGACCGCTATAAGAGGATAATGGCATTACACAAATGTATCCCTATAACGTATACCATGTAGCCATATGCCCATGACTTATACAGTAGGAGTTAAGATCACAGTCGTGTCACAGAGAGGTAGGAGAAAGGAGAGGGAGGAAGGAGAAAGGAGAGGGAGGGAGGAGAAAGGAGAGGGAGGGAGGAGAAAGGAGAGAGAGGAGAAAGGAGAGGGAGGAAGGAGAAAGGAGAGGGAGGGAGGAGAAAGGAGAGGGAGGGAGGAGAAAGGAGAGGGAGGGAGGAGAAAAGAGAGGGAGGGAGGAGAAAAGAGAGGGAGGGAGGAGAAAGGAGAGGGAGGGAGGAGAAAGGAGAGAGAGAGGAGAAAGGAGAGAGGGAGGAGAAAGGAGAGGGAGGGAGGAGAAAGGAGAGGTAGGAGAAAGGAGAGGGAGGGAGGAGAAAGGAGAGAGAGGGAGGAGAAAGGAGAGAGAGGCGAGAAGAGGAGGGGGTGGTGATGTTAGCTCCCGGCTGCTCATCAGCTCAAGCTATCTCCAGGCCACTGATGGGGCTGATTATTCTGGATGTGCCTGAGCAGGGTGGGTCACCAATCAGCTAGTCGTGCCGGAGAGACACTTATGTCATCATTACTAGAGACGGGAGGGGATGACACTCTAGGTAGATTACACAGACCAAGGAGGTGTCAGATGGTACATTATGAAATACAGAGGGAGAGGTAGAGAGAGGGAAAGAGAGAAACAATCAGTGTTGCTCTTTTCCTTGAAACAGGAGGTAATTCAGGGTATTTGAATTGAAAGAAGAGGGGGGACGGAGAGAGAGAGAGAGGGAGAGGAGAACAGAGAGAGAAAAGGGGATACAGAAAAGTAAAAGGAAGAGATGGAAAGAACGAAAGAGGGAGAGAGGGGTAAGAGGGAAAAACAGAAAAGTAAGAGAGAGAAAGGCAGAGCGATGGTAAGATAAAGAGATGGAGAGAAAGATGGAGAGAGAGAATTTCATCTTTAGTGATGTGTTAATCTAATCTTGCTATTGTATCACCATTCTCTTGGTCCCATTCAAGGGCATTAACGGTTAACGTCCCTTGTTAAGATTGCCCCACTGTTAGCACTTAATTGAATTGTTGAATTGGTCTCTGTTTTTTTATATTACAAGGAGCAGTGGTATAGAGGCCCACCTGATAAACCAAGGAAAATAACATGGCGGCAAGGCTAACCTATATAATGACTTCATAACCCATACAAGACACATTCATAAGCAGTAAATAAGCATGTCATACCGTAAAAGCTTGTTGCCGGTCATCCTTTGTCACATTGTGTTTGTAATAACTGAAATACAGTTCAATATGATCCCTCTATATACATGAATGCATACAAATAAGAACTGTCACCTTATCAAAATAATAACAACGAACATATTCTTACTGACAATATCTATTTCCAGAAATCTAATTTAGAACCTGAGACGAAGCAGGGGAATGTGATGGGAAAAAGCATTCCAAATCGACATCTATTCATTCCCCCCCACCACCTCTCTCTCTCTCTGCCCCCTTCTCTATCTCTCTCTCTCTCTGTCTCTCCCTTTCTCTCTCTCTGTCTTCCTCTCTCTCTCTGTCTTCCTCTCTCTCTATGTCTGTCTATCTCTCTCTCTCTCTCTCACTCTGTCTCTCTCTCTCTCTCTCTCTCTCTCTCTCTCTCTCTCTCTCTCTCTCTCTCTCTCTCTCTCTCTCTCTCTCTCTCTCTCTCTCTCTCTCTCTCTCTCTCTCACGCTCTCACTCTCTCATTCTGTCTCCCTCTCACTCTCTCACTCTGTCTCTCTCTCTCTCTCTCTCTCTCTCACTCTGTCTCTCTCTCTCTCTCTCTCTCTCTCTCTCTCTCTCTCTCTCTCTCTCTCTCTCTCTCTCTCTCACTCTGTCTCTCTCTCTCACTCTCTCATTCTGTCTCCCTCTCACTCTCTCACTCTCACTCTCTCTCTCTCTCTCTCTCTGTCTCACTCTCTCTCTCTGTCTCTGTTCTCATATAAAGAACTGGTAATGTGTTTGAGCCCTTCCTAACAGAGGCCAAGATGACCATCAGTATGGTGGCAGTATAGTAGAATAGGAGAACCATCCTTATCTTCCTTCATTGTATTATTTGTTCATTTCCCTGTCGGCGGGAGTTTTTTGCATGCCAACCGTGTCCCTGTTACCGGCATCATTCAAATCCTTTAAAGGCAGCCGTTAATACCTGCATGCTGCGGCTCTATCACACACCTGCAGCCTCGGCCGCTGTTTGTCCGTGATTAGCTACACCGCTTTGCTTTTTAAACGCGCCGCATCGCACCATACCGCACCCTGTCTGGATTTACACTAAGTAGAGTGTTGAAATGGGAGAGAAAGGGGGCAGGAAGAGGGTTTATTTCAGTCTATAGACAGATGCTGGCTTAGTTAGGTAGCCGAGCGGTTAGCGCGTTGGGCCAGTAACCGAGAAGTTGCTGGTTCGAATATCCGAGCCGACAAGGTGTCGATGTGCCCTTGAGCAAGGCACTTAACCCTAATTTGCTCCAAGCGTGCCGTACTACTATGGCTGACCCTGTAGAAAAACACATTTCACTGCACCTATTCGGTGTCAGACTTTTCCTTCTAGCATCTAAGACAGGGCTGCCCAACCCTCTTCCTGGAGATCTACGGTCCTGTGGGTTTTCAGCCCAACCCACTTCCTGGAGATCTACGGTCCTGTGGGTTTACAGCCCAACCCTCTTCCTGGAGATCTACCGTCCTGTGGGTTTTCAGCCCAACCCTCTTCCTGGAGATCTACGGTCCTGTGGGTTTTCAGCCCAACCCACTTCCTGGAGATCTACGGTCCTGTTGGTTTTCAGCCCAACCCTCTTCCTGGAGATCTACCGTCCTGTGGGTTTTCAGCCCAACCCTCTTCCTGGAGATGTACCGTCCTGTGGGTTTTCAGCCCAACCCTCTTCCTGGAGATCTACCGTCCTGTGGGTTTTCAGCCCAACCCTCTTCCTGGAGATGTACCGTCCTGTGGGTTTTCAGCCCAACCCACTTCCTGGAGATCTACCGTCCTGTGGGTTTTCAGCCCAACCCTCTTCCTGGAGATCTACGGTCCTGTGGGTTTTCAGCCCAACCCACTTCCTGGAGATCTACTGTCCTGTGGGTTTTCAGCCCAACCCACTTCCTGGAGATCTACGGTCCTGTTGGTTTTCAGCCCAACCCTCTTCCTGGAGATCTACGGTCCTGTGGGTTTTCAGCCCAACCCTCTTCCTGGAGATGTACCGTCCTGTTGGTTTTCAGCCCAACCCTCTTCCTGGAGATCTACGGTCCTGTTGGTTTTCAGCCCAACCCTCTTCCTGGAGATGTACCGTCCTGTTGGTTTTCAGCCCAACCCTCTTCCTGGAGATCTACCGTCCTGTGGGTTTTCAGCCCAACCCTCTTCCTGGAGATCTACTGTCCTGTTGGTTTTCAGCCCAACCCTCTTCCTGGAGATCTACGGTCCTGTTGGTTTTCAGCCCAACCCTCTTCCTGGAGATCTACCGTCCTGTGGGTTTTCAGCCCAACCCTCTTCCTGGAGATGTACCGTCCTGTGGGTTTTCAGCCCAACCCTCTTCCTGGAGATCTACGGTCCTGTTGGTTTTCAGCCCAACCCTCTTCCTGGAGATCTACCGTCCTGTTGGTTTTCAGCCCAACCCTCTTCCTGGAGATGTACCGTCCTGTTGGTTTTCAGCCCAACCCTCTTCCTGGAGATCTACCGTCCTGTGGGTTTTAAGTCCAACCCTAATTTAACACACCTGATTCTACAAATTAGCTGCTCAACAAGACCTTAACTAGCTGAATCAGATCTGCTAAATTAGGGTTGGACTGAAAACCTACAGGACAGTAGATCTCCAGGAAGAGGGTTGGGCAGCCCTGATCTAAGATGTTAACATCTAGGTAGAGCATAAACAGATATTAGCCTAGCTACCACCTTTAGAGACGAACGCCAATAATACTGTCTCTACATTATCCCCCTATAGGCCTGTAAGAGCAGTGTTCTCTGTGTAACCCATTAGTCTACAAAAGAAGTCTGACCCCTGCACAGGAACAAGTCATTTTCCATTCCGGAGCCTATTATTCACACCGCAAACATTACCATACATCTGAGTTGGCAAAGACAATGAACCTCATTGTCCTATCAGCAAACAGAGAGAATGTCCGGGTTGGCCAATAAGTCAGTCATTTGGTGTCCTTGAGTGGGGCACACCTCCCCAAAGTCACTAATCACCACCTAAAAAAGTTGGAATCAGCACTTTTCCTCTCTATCTTTCCCCTCCCTCTCTCCCTTCATCGCAACACTTCTATCTAAACTCCCAGGGTGTCTCCCCTTCAAACTAATGGCCCAAATAAAAGTGACAGTGGCTGTATGAATGAGATGCCTCCCGGCCTGACCCGGCACGCTGTCTCTCTCTCTCTCTCTCTCTCTCTCTCTCTCTCTCTCTCTCTCTCTCTCTCTCTCTCTCTCTCTCTCTCTCTCTCTCTCTCTCTCTCTCTCTCTCTCTCTCTCTCTCTCTCTCTCTCTCTCTCTCTCTCTCTCTCTCTCGCAAAGGAACAGGACGCCAGGAGGGGAAATTAAAAAGTAGGGAGGGAGAATGTTTCAATGTTTCACCGCTGCTAGGCTTGTTAGTGTAAGTGATATGCGCCACCTAGAAAATGCTAGGGAGCTCTGGAGCTGGTTGGAGGGGTCTAAAGAGGTAAGAGGCGGGCCAATTCCCTGTACAATTTCCAACAGGAAAGAGAGAGATCTATCATGCCAGGTGTCCTTTGAGTGGTTTATTAATCAAGGTCATAAATCAACGGACTGACACATGGCATGGTTGCTACGGCGGCGGAGGTGACAAATAGTTATGGAAGGGGGGAAAGTTTTGCGATCCCAGCGGCGCTGCAGCGAGCCCGACAGCTCGTGATAAAGGGCAGCAGCCATGGCGGTGGGTAGGGTTCCTTCCTCCCTGCTACTTTGATGTTTCACAGGCTGGGGGATAGTCTTTTAAGGTGCTCTCTCTCTCTCTCTCTCTCTCTCTCTCTCTCTCTCTCTCCCCTCTCTCTGTCTAAACTGTCTTCGGGCGATTTCTCTTTGGGACCCACTCTCTCTCTCTCTCTTCCTCTTCTCTCCTATTCTCTCTCATCTCTCTCCCTCTCCATCAAGGCATAAAAAGAAGGATTGCTGAATAAGGGCGTTTAGCCTATAGAGCGTCTACCTGACCTCATCTGTCGGTCGGTCCATCAGGAGTTTAGATGCCTTCAAAGCCCTAGCCTTCTAATTTCTCCCACTGACCCCCATCACCAGCGTATAACTACACAGAGAAAGAAACTCAAATTATGGATGTGTCTGAAATCACCCCCTTGAAAACTAGTTCTTGAAACGTAGTCTGGGCAGGCTCCAGTTAAATAAATGATAAGAAATATAAGTGTTTTTAGGAAGTAGCAATTGCCATATTCTTCTCTTCGCTCCTGTGTTTTAATGAAGAGGCAATAAGCCCAAGTTGTCCCTGCACTTTAATTGCATCAATTTCTGTATTAATACTATTTTATACTAACTCGATTGTTTCATCTGTAAAGTTCAAATAGCTTAGTGAAGAAAGACTATCAGCCAGTGTAAAGAGTGTTGGATAATTATGGCTTGGCTACTGGCTACATTGGCAGCTCATACTCTTTGCAACACTGGATGGGTGTGTGTACAGTTTGAGCGTGCGTCCGTGTGTAACGCTTGTCGTCGTAAGGAAGAGTGGACCAAAGCGCAGCGTGGAAAGTGTTCATGATCTTTATTGTCAAGAATCACTCAAACAAAAATAACGAATACAAAAACGAAAGCGAACAGTTCCGTCAGGCACAGATACTAAACAAAAAACAACACGTCCTGGCTGGATACCCACTCCAGCTCGGTGAGTGTGGAGAGCTGGAACAGGACGCACTGGGCTATGAAGGCGCACTGGAGGCATAGTGCGTAGAGCCGGCTCTAACACTAGAGCACGAGAAGCATCATCAAAGATAGAATCAAATAATCACGAAGCAAGCCGTTGGCTCTATGCTCTGTTCACAGTATTAGCTGTGCGTATTTGAAGTGCGCAGTAAGCCTAGGCCCAGCCTGTTGAATAAGAAGACCCCCCCTTCTCCCCTTGTTGGCTTCAACTTACTCCAACCAGGCTTTCCTCTGGGACGACTGCGATGAACCGCCTTGAGCCGCTCATAAAGGCTTACCTCGCTCTGTACAAACAGAGATCAATGTTCCGACTCAATCCCAACTTATTACGTTCTCGCTTTTCTAAAGAGAAGAGAACAATGAGGTTCACTCGCTTTGGTTGAATGGAATCTTGAGGGATTCCATCAGGCGTAGATTCTAGAGCAAGGGAGAGGAGTAAACGTGTTCACGTGAGGGTGGAGTTGTTTGTGTAACTAGGCGCGCGAGGCTCCGATGTCCTAGTGGGAGCATGGTTGTTCATACCAATAAAGGAGAGGAAGGGCAAGATGGGGGAATTCTAATCCAGCTCTATCTTTTCATTCATCCTTTAACTAATCACAAAAGCCCCATTGAGATTGGAATCTCTCTTTCCGACCTCTGATATGGTGACCCTGAAACTGTAAAGCAAACGTGTTACTACAGTCCAAGTGTATGAAAAGAGAAAACAGTACAACATAATGCATGTAATGACGTGACTTTTTAAAGGTATGAGAAGTGTCTGGCGAGAAGCCTTTTCCATCAGTTACTGCTTGGCTATTACTGAGATTACATCATGTCACGGTGGTGAAAAGGCGAAGTGACTGCTAAATCTTAAGCACAAATTAAATCAGATAAGATTCACAACGTGTGCGGAGAGAGATCATGGTTAGTCCATGAACTTCTGGCCAACTCGACTAATAATTAACCTTGCCTCCCTCCGTTCCAATAAATCCTAAATGTTTTGACTGGAGCTTCGTATTTCACTTAGATTGACGTACTGTATTTTGCCATGGCATGTCCTTCACTACAACCTAAAAGCTCTGCCAGTTAAAAACTTTTGCTTGGTAAATCATTCCAACTTCCATATATTCCAAGGTCTTCTAATCTTCCTGAGAGAGGACTATTGTCCACACTCCTCCTGTTGTTTCAATCACAATCTATCTATCCTTTTACAATCCACAGTGGATGTGAACCTTCAACTTATGAAAGCAAATTGTCCTACAAAGAGTCGCTGAATATCTGTTCTCCTTGCGAAACTCTATTGACTGGCACCAGAGCACTCTGTTCCAACCTTGGTGAGGTTGATGCCTACTGGACCAATGTATTAAGGACAGGATGACACACAATGCCACATAACAACACAGAAAACGCTGATACATTTCTAAACACTTCCCCAGAACAACGGTCCCTTGCTTTAAAAGGTGAAACACCCAAGGAAGAGAATAGGATCCATAGACGTATGGATTTCCCACCCTGTAAGATCACCTGCAACAAGAAGCAAGAAGATCTATTGACGGGCGTTGAGATAATTGACATCCAAATGCCAAAGGTTGCTTGGTGAAGCGATGAGGGCTCCGGTTGTATCTTTGATACACACCGATCGTTAGAGATGGGGAACAAAGCCCACGCCTGGGCCTTATTGATCCGCTGTGTGTGTGTGTTGTGTGTGTGTGTGCATGTGTTCCCCTGCTCTTCGATGGGAGAAGATGACAGATGCCGCATATAATTGGCGAGATAAAGAGGCAGCGGGCGATGCAGCCGACGTATAACGCACCACACTGATGTTTGTCGCTAGCGAGGGTCTCGTCCAATCAAAAGGAGGCCAAGGGATAATTACCTGGCTGGGTTGGTGTAACACGGGTAAGACTAGTGAGGGGATGGTGGGAGGAAGGGGGAGAGGAGAGGTCACCCCATTAGTCGCTCCCCCGCTCCTATCGGAAGCAGTGGCTACTCTTTCATTCACTACGCTTGTTTACCACCAAGGTTATATGACATGGGGTCATTAATCAGCGCTGAGGCAGGTGTGTGTGTGTCTGAGTGGCTTTTCTAGCTCTTATCTTGAGAATTGCCCTTTATCAACACTGGGCTCTCTGTTCCTTCCCAGTGACTAAATAAACTACAGGTGTATTCTTTCTACTCAACTCAGGCATCTCGATGCCTTTGAGAACATCCGTTTCCATTATCGATGATAAAGTATTTAAGAAGGCATGGAGTCAGGCAGACAATACCAGCAAGGCAATGCTTTGTTTTGTAGTTTGACTTTGTCTCAATACATTAGCCTATGCAAAAGGTATAATGTCATGCAGAAGAAACCACTCTGACATGACCCGTCTTTGGAATTAGATACCATTTCCATCATGCCATGCTTATATGAACAATTATTTGTCGTTGACGTTATTAAATGAGTCTGCTAGACAATTCCTTCACCTTATACAACCCTCTTTAATGCACGATCACAATGTGTTTGGTACTTGTTCTATAGCCAACATGCTGCTAACCGACTACATATTATTATTTCTGAAGTCGCATTAATGAAGAAGTGCTGTTCAGTGCGATACAATTCCAAGGGTGGGAACGAGGGTTCTTAAGGTCCAGAGAACATGTGTAGTTAACTTAGGCCTTGGTAAAAAAAAAGGGCCTTTCAATAACAATTAAAAATGTCAGTGAAAAAAGAGAGGAATGGAACAGATGACTATTACAAGGAGAACGAGGACAATGACAGCTGCTAAAGCTAGTTTACTCTCTCTCTCTCTCTCTCTCTCTCTCTCTCTCTCTCTCTCTCTCTCTCTCTCTCTCTCTCTCTCTCGCTCTCTCGCTCTATTTCTCTGCTCTCTTGGGAGAAGAAAAGACAAATCTCCAACATAAGGAAGGACAACTCGAGGGAAGTAGATTTTGATGACTTCAATGAACCACTTTCTTTACCAAACACCTCCCTGCTTTGCAAAATCATCTTTGAGTAACTCCTTGAACAAATGTGAAACTTCTCTCAGCCCTGCAACCATCACAATGGATTTGTCACACAGCGTTTGCAACAGATAACAGATTTATCAGTCTGACAAACGCATAATTAAGATACAAAAAGATAAGTGAATGTTTGGAACAAAGTCAGCAGCACAGTGACTATGACCTGGAAAAACGATGGCTGTTGTTCTTCGATAGAAGCTGAGGAAGGAATCGCGCTTATTGAAAACGTTCTAACAACCTGGTTACTTTGAAGGGAACCTACATACGGACTTTGTAAGACATCCATACGACATAGCTAACACATTTATAAGAAGTAGATCAGCATTTATCTGCCGGGAAACAGATCTGTGTCTGTATCAAGACGGGAGTGGGCCGAAAGAGTCAAGGAAGTCTCGTCATGGCAACCAGTTATTATGACGCTGTTTGAAGTCTGGAAACATTGTCTGTTCTGTTGTTGTTGTTATCAGTGCTGTAGTGTACTCTCATAGGAAAGGTTCTTTATAGTGTGGAAGTCTCCTCCTTCGTTCTCTTTCTATTCCCTCTACAGGCTCCTGAACAACTTCGCCAAAGTCCAATCAACAGCTCACATGCACCGTGCTCCTGAAGAACACCCTCTACACACTCTCAGCACATTCCATAAAACCCCCTCACAATGACCTTACAGTGGAGGCTGAGCTGACAGAAGCAAGAACATCCCTGAAAGAAGTAAAAAAACAAAAAAAAACATGCCTCTTCTTTTGTCTAACACTCCACATTCAGCACTGGACAAACGTGTCTCCAGTGTAGCATCCATAAAGACTGTGTTTGAGTGCCTGCGTAGGTGCGCGTGTGTATATTTGTGTGTGTGTGTATTTGTGTGTATGTATCTCAGGGTTCCTTCGGGAGTTTGGGGAAGCAATTACACACTTGGCATGAAAAGAGATTCTGGCAAAAAAACATATCGGACAACGAAACCCAAGGAGGAGCACGGCTTTAAATTAGTCGGTGCATTTTAGACAGCCCTCAAAGTTGTCCAGCTCCTCCATTCCATCCTCTCAGAGCATACACTGTGCCTATTGAGCTGCCTATTTGTTCTTCCTCAAGTCATTAAATGTTTCCGTTCCCTGAAACTATAAATCAATGACTCACTTCACTTAAGCACAGGACAGTTAAGCCTTCTGACTCCCCCCCCCCCCTGCAAATGTGGTTGTTTCTGGAGGAGGGGTACAATGTGTCTCTCATCCTCATCTCATAATTGGAAACGTATGTTAAACCAGAACAGATCCTAAGCATATTTAGAACTGCATTGTGGGTAGACGATGGGGTTCTTACAGTAATAATGGACACACGTAGCCTTCTACTTTAACTGTCACTCTAATGCTCTGAGGGTAGAACTAAGGGTAGAACAATTTGACATAGATTACCCTCCAAGTGTCTTGGTGTATACCTGTCTATTTGCTTCAATACAGCCTTTTAGTTATTGGGGCCTTCTTGCTGTAATCATGTCGGAGTGTGGTGTCAGGGCAATGTCTCTCTGAGTGCACTTTATCCATACCTGGGTGAGTCACAGTGAAAACATAAGAGAAGGAAGTGCAGGACGCGCATGCAGGATGTGTGTGTGTGTGTGTGTGTGTGTGTGTGTGTGTGTGTGTGTGTGTGTGTGTGTGTGTGTGTGTGTGTGTGTGTGTGTGTGTGTGTGTGTGTGTGTGTGTGTGTGTGTGTGTGTGTGTGTGTGTGTGTGTGTGTGTGTGTGATAACATGCGAAGCGAGAACAATGCTAAATTCCTGTTTCTGATGTTACACAATAAATAAGGTACAATAAAAACATACGCACTTCGCCTAAATTCTTAATTTTTAGAGAACATCAACATTTTAATATTATGGAAGAGTGGATGATAATTATTATAATAACAGATGAATCACTGATCATTAAACAGGAACAACTGCCCTCTCATTGAAAGTAATTAAATGGATTGCGATGCTAATATTCCGTTAATATAACATTGGAGAAAAAGATCCCAATGTTTTAATATGGTAGGCAAATTAAATAAAAGAGCTCATAAAGGTTTAGTTTCACAAGCTTCCCTCCTCCCTTTCCCCCCTCTCCTCTCCTTCATCCTCCCTCTCTCCCCTCTCCCAATCCTCTCCTCCTCCTCCCTCTCTCCCCTCCTCTCCCTGCCTACTCCTCCCACTCTCCCCGCTTCCCAGGCAGATTGTACAGTACAGGACATTAAAGGTGTCCTCTATTCCAGTTCCATAATGGAACCGGGAATCCACTCCCCGGCCTCTGAGATGAAAGCGGCTGGAATTCTCCAGAACCCTGGGACCCTCTCTCTCGTTTGTGACATTCTACACTCGCCCGCTCTGAGGTCAGGATATGAATATTCCATTGGCAGTCGGCGGACTGATTGGAAGCACAGCGATGGTTTGGTTTCAAGAGGGATCATTAGTATGACGTACCACAACTCCCGCTTTGCCCCGGGGCCGACACCAACTGTCAATAGACAGGAGGAGACGGAGGAGAGCCGACTTCATTTCTCTCACAGAACATGGAGGATGGTCCTGTGGCTCACTAGTTACTGTGACTAGGTTGTAGAGGGACACTCCACCTATATAGTCCCCATGCATTCACAGTGTTCAGTGTAGAATGATATTCACATCCTTATACTGTATTTATGGGTAGATTTCCTTGTGGTATTCCAGTAGTCCAACTGCTTACGACCGACCAGCTGGTCTGTGGTTATTTGCAGTTATTTAGGTAAAAGGATAATGGCATTGTAGTCCCCAGGCTTTTTAATGCAGTGTTGGTTTCAATTTCTCTACTCCGACATTTACTTAAGTAATAAGGCCCGAGGAGGTGTGGTATATGGCCAATGTACCACAGCTAAGGACTGTTCATACACACGACGCAATGCGGAGTGCCTGGACACAGCCCCCGAGGTGCCTTATTGCTATTATAAACTGTTTTCCAATGTAATTAGAGCAGTAAAAATAAATGTTTTGTCATACCTGGGGTATACGGTCTCATATACCACGGCTGTCAGCCAATCAGCATTTAGGGCTCAAAGCACCCAGTTTATAATTATATTTATACCATGGCATTGTTGAATACTTGTTTCTGATTGGCTTGAAGGGCATTCTAGAGCGTGCATTATTTCCCTATAACGCACAGTATATTTGCACGGTAGAATTCAATGGCTATAGTTCATTCTTTCATGTTCTATGTTTGGGCTGCTTTTGAAAGCAAAAGTCGAATTGAAAACATTACTGGCATTTCATTTTCATAATGGCAAGCTAGGACTGATGGTTTGGTTAGCTAAACTAGCAAGTCTGTTTGTTACCATGGCAACTACTGTAGCTATCTAGTAAACTTGCAAGCTACTTCAGTGGATGTTGAACACATTTCTACCTGCAAATGTGTTAAATTATAGCCATGGTATTAAAGGGATAATCAACTTGGGCCTCTATGCATTCTACGGAACATAATGCAACTCCGTGGAAGGTCAGATCCACTCGGCTAGCGCGTCGTGGAAAACACCTTCAACGTCGTTCACTATTTTCCATAGAACGCATACATAGCACTTTGTTGAATATCCCTTACAAAGTATCCTCCTGCCCATTTACCATCGTAACATTCTACTAGTGTTTGAAAAGCAACAACATACCTAAAGTTTACCTTGAGTGATCGTGAAAAAGTCGAGCAGCTACAGCTGTGTGTGTGTGTGTGTGTGTGTGTGTGTGTGTGTGTGTGTGTGTGTGTGTGTGTGTGTGTGTGTGTGTGTGTGTGTGTGTGTGTGTGTGTGTGTGTGTGTGTGTGTGCACGAGTGTTCCTGTGTGTGTGTACATCACTGATGTTATTTATTCTACCTCTGTGACTGGTGGGAGAAGTGGGACCAGTTAAGCCATGCCACATCCTCCTACTGCAGAGACAGCGTATCACTATGGCTTATCATTATCACTGGCACTAGGTCCTTTAGCCCCAGCAGCTTTCTGACTGCAATCCTTTAGGGGTTTAAGTGGACTTGACTCTGTCCTATGGCGAGCAGGTTGCACGCTGTCACTGTCACTACAGCTAAGGAGGGAGAGGGGAAGGACATCTGTGTGGCACAACAGATTATGGGTTGTTAAGAAACAACTTCAGCCTCTACCTATTGGTTCCTATTGGTTCCTACTGGTTCACGTCAGATAGAGCGAGTGAAAAACACCCACCCACAAAAGCCTCAACCCACAGCACAGACATAAAACAGGGATATTGGGGAGGCAGAGATTTCAAATCATAAAACCAATACTTGTAGTTCAGTCAGACAGACGGAAAATAGAGAGTCAACACGATTAGGAGCAAAACAGCAGACAAGAGGAGTAAACCTACAGTAAATAGGCTGTTGTTTTGTCTAGCAAACGTACCAGTACGAGTCAGAGGAACATGCAGAGCTGCTGAGACATGATTATAGCAATGAATTAAGACAAACCACAAACACAAAACCTGTGAGTCACAAACAGAACGGAAGTGTAGTGTCTAACACAACAATAAAGCCATAAGGAGCTACTGCTTGTACAATAGGCCTGTCTTATCACGGCTGAGACAGGTTACTTCTCACAAAACGAAAAGAAAAAGGGATGTTTTGGGGAGGTATGACGGTTGTTCCTGTTTTTCTTAAACTTACGTCCCACCAACGAGAGAAAAAGAAGAGATGCTTTGTCTCCCAAACGAGAGGGAAAAGAAGGGGTGTTTGGGGATTTATGACGGATGTGCCTACTGTCCTCCTTAAACAATGCCTTCATTATCCTCCAGGTCTGCTGCTTCACTCAGACAGGGAGCAGATGGAAGTAGGACAAATAGAAGTCAGTAGAAGAGAGGGAGAGATGGAGAGAGAGGGGGGGGGAGAGCGATGTAACTCAAACCTTCCCCCGAAAATGTTTTATCCATGTGAAGATGTGAAAAGATTTGTAAAAAGTGTTTTTTAAACACGTTCCTATCTGTAGGGGAAGCAGCTATGGAGCGGGCCTGAATCATCAAAACATGTGGCTCGTGCCAAGGAGCCTTGACCTTTTTAACACCGTCCAAATATTCTGGGAGAGACTTTGAGCACGGAATACCCATATGTCTTCCTGCCCCGCTCTGCACCGGCTGGCTGGCTGGCTGGGTGGGGAAACAAAAAGACGTGACATACATTTGGAAAAAGCTGTTTCTACATAGATAATAGTGGGAAATCTACCATCCTAACCTCTAAAAGTCCGTGAGGATTTCAGAGTGAAGAGCAGGACTTCTAACCTTTGAATAAGGGCTGTTCAAGTATAATTAAGGAAGGATAGAAGTAAACGTTGTACTGAGGGAATTCAACTAATTATACATTCTCCTCAGGACTGAGAGTTGTAGTGTGAGTGTCACGCCCTGACCTTAGAGATCCTTTTTATGTCTCTATTTTGGTTTGGTCAGGGCGTGAGTTGGGGTGGGCATTCTATGTTTTGTGTTTCTATGATTTTCTATTTCTATGTTTTGGCCGGGTATGGTTCTCAATCAGGGACAGCTGTCTATCGTTGTCTCTGATTGGGAACCATACTTAGGTGGCCTTTTTTCCCACCTGTCTTTGTGGGAAGTTGATTTTGTTTAGGGTACATAGCCTTTGAGCTTCACGGTTTGTTTTTTGTAGTCTTTATTGTTTTGTTCGGCGTCATTTTGATTAGAATAAAGAAAATGTACGCTCACCACGCTGCACCTTGGTCCTCTTTGTCCAACGGCCGTGACAGTGAGACAATCTACTACAGGGATGCAGCCAATGATCTGAACTCATTAGTTTAATAAAAAGCGCTAATTTTTGTTTTCCATTGCAAAAAGTTTTGCCACAGTGTGTACATGGACTCGAACCTTCTTAGAAAGACATTACAGAAAGGAAAACGCTCTGAAACGGAGTGAAACAGGGAGGTACTATCTGAACTTGTCCAATAAGAAACTCTCATTTCAGGTTTTTCTAAAGTGTTCCCGTATGTACACGACCCTGTTTTAAGTCCTTCCAAACCTTAGGGTTGTTCAGAACACAACCGTACCTCCAGGTACACCTACATGTATAACATTAAGCATAATTAAGCATAACCTCTGTAATATGCAATTCCATAACTGTGAAGTGAAGCCGTAACAAGAAACCAAAGAAACCATTTAATTAATTCAGCTCGTACAGTGGTCTCAGCAGCAGAATATATAACTAGCTTTATCTGAGCCCAGGAATGAGTAATATCTCTCAGATAAAATAAGATCATTTCATTAAAGTAACTGTCACCGGTCTGAGTTGGTTGTTTGTCTTGACTGTACTCAAATAAATCATTCAACCAATAGGATTGGAAAGAGGAATGAAAGAGAGAAGACATCTCTGTCTTCCTTCCTCTCTGCTTCTCATTGTCATTTCCTGTGTGAAGCACCAGGGAAGACCCCCATGGCCCGGGCTTTATTTTAAGCAGTAAAAAAAATGATGATTAATGAACAGGGATGGAGGGGAATATGGTCCTTTGGAGATTAAACCTGCAGTAGGAGGGGAGGTGAGAAAGTGTGTGCGTGTGTGAGAGAGACAGGGAGCGAGAGTGTGTTTCAGTGTGTGTGTGAGAGAGACAGGGAGCAAGAGTGTGTTTCAGTGTGTGTTTGGTGTGTGTGAGAGAGACAGAGAGCGAGAGGGAGGGAGAGAGACTGTTTCAGTGTGTGTGTGTGTGCGTGTGTGTGTGAGAGAGACAGAGAGCGAGAGGGAGGGAGAGAGAGAGAGAGTGTGTTTCAGTGTGTGTGTGTATGGTGTGTGTGCGTACTTCTGTGTGTTTCAACAGTGTCCTCACGTAGCTGCATACGAGCTTATACCACACAAAGAAATGTTTCTCCTCTATGCCTTTTCTCAACCGACTTCTCCTGCTCTCCGTTCCCTGTTAAATCTAACTGAGATGGCAACGGGCCAGCATCATTAAGAGAAAAAATTGTGAAAAACTTTCACTCCGTACTGGATTTCCACTTATATTTGTATTAATTGAATCTGTTTTTATTTGCTCTCCATAAAAGCCCATTTGTATTTGCAGAAAAAAAACGAATTTCCATTTTAATTAATTCAGAATAATACTGCTTAAGTCCCCTGTTTTATTTAAAACTGGTTGCCTTGAGTTGTAAGCTCTGCAATGATTATAAGGCAACAGATGAGAGATGGATTGTAGAGTAGTAAGCTCCTCCATCCAGGCACCACAGCCCTTAACTAAGTGTTTGAAGAAGGCAGGGTGACAACACCAGCTGTCCTCCCTGCCTCTTAACAGGCTGATCCTCAGCTCCCTGCAAACTAAGTGGAAAACGAGAGACCCACTGAGTGTGAAGAGAGTGAGGAGAGACCAAGGGGGAGTACAGGGGTGTGTGCGTGTGTGTGTGCGTGCGTGCGTGTGTGTTTATGTGTGCCTACTTGAGTGTTGTGTGATAAAAGAGTTTGAGATTTTGATTGTATTATTATTATATATTTTTTTAAATTTTTACCCCCTTTTTCATGGTATCCAATTGTTAGTAGTTACTATCTTGTCTCATCGCTACAACTCCCGTACGGGCTCGGGAGAGACGAAGGTCGAAAGCCATGCGTCCTCTGAAACACAACCCAACCTAGCCGCACTGCTTCTTAACACAGCGCGTATCCAACCCGGAAGCCAGCCGCACCAATGTGTCAGAGGAAACACCGTGCACCTGGCGATCTTGGTTAGCACGCACTGCGCCCGGCCCGCCACAGGAGCGCGATGAGACAAGGATATCCCTACTGGCCAAACCCTCCCTAACCCGGATGACGCTAGGCCAATTGTGCATCGCCCCGACAGAGCCTGGGCGCGAACCCAGAGTCTCTGGTGGTACAGCTAGCGCTGCGATGTAGTGCCCTAGACCACTGTGCCACCCGGGAGGCCCCTTGATTGTATTATTGAGACTGGTTTTAAGCTACACTTTATTAACGGACAAACATTGCGTGACTAAGGTCACTTGAGTTCACTTGAACTCATTTACCAGGCGGGACTCTTTTTAGGCCCGAGGTACGGGACTTTTCTTGAGGAACCAGAGATCATTGTTTTGTGATGTTTTTATGTGTGTGATCAGTTGTTGTGGATTTCTAATGTTTTAAGGGTATTATGAAAAATGTATTTCCATCTGAACTTTTACATGAGTCCTCAGTATTGGTGTAGACTTGACGGACCAGACGGGACTCATTCCCTCACCAACAAAAAGGAGAAATCTATATTTTCTCTGGTAGGCACGACCTAACAAACAATAACCCCTAACAAACAATAACCTCAAGTCAAAAACCGCTACAATGTGTGTTTTCCCTCGGGCCTCGTGTCGCTAATGAATCACATATCTCAGGTATGCCATAACGCGCGTACATACAGGGCCACATTGTGTTCTGTAACAGCCTGAATTTAAAATGGATTCAATTGAGATTTTGTGTACATACAGATAGGAAACCGCTCAGAGATTTCACCATGAGACTTTAAAACAGTTACAGAGTTTATTGGTTGTGATAGGAGAAAACTGAGGATGGATCAACAACATTATAGTTACTCCACAATACTAACCTAAATGACAGAGTGAAAAGAAGGAAGCCTGTACAGAATACAAATATTCTAAAACATGCATCCTGTTTTCAAAAGGCACTAATGTAAAACTGCAAAAAATGTGGCAAAGACATTCACTTTATGTCCTGAAAAAACAAGTGTTATGTTAGGGGCAAATCTAACACATCACTGAGTACCACTCTTCATACTTTCAAGCATAGTGGTGGCAGCATCATGTTATGGGTATATTTTATTTATTTTACTAGGCAAGTCCGTTCAGAACAAATTCTTATTTACAATGACGGCCTACCCCGGCCAAACCCTAACCCGGACTCCCAATCACGGCCGGTTGTGATACAGCCTGGAATAAAACCAGGGTCTGTAGTGACACCTCTAGTACTGAGATGCAGTGCCTTGGACTGCTGCGCCACTCAGGAGCCAATGCATGTCATCAGCAAGGACTAGGGAGCTTTTTTATCAGAAAAATAAATGGAATAGAGCTAAGCACAGGCAAAATCATTGAGGAAAACCTGGTTCAGTCTGCTTTCCAACAGACACTGGGAGACAAATTCACCTTTCAGCAGGACAATAACCTAAAACACAAGGCCAAATATACACTGCAGTTGCTTACCAAGACGACATTGAATGTTCCTGAGTGGCCTAGTTACAGTTATGACTTAAATCGGCTTCTATCTATGGCAAGTCTTGAAAATGGCTGTCCAGCAACGATCAACAACCGTCTTGACAGAGCTTGAAGAATTTTTTTAATAATAATGTGCAAATGTTGTACAATCCAGGTGTGCAAAGCTCTTAGAGACTTACCCAGAAAGACTCACAGCTGTAATCGCTGCCAAAGGTGATTCTAACATGTACAGTTGAAGTCGAAAGTTTACATAGACTTAGATTGGAGTCATTAAAACTTGTTTTTTAACCACTCCACAAATTTCTTGTTAACAAACTATGGTTTTGGCAAGTCGGTTAGGACATCTAGTTTGTGCATGACACAAGTAATTTTTTCAACAATTGTATAAAGACAGATTATTTCACTTATAATTCACTGTATCACAATTCCAGTGGGTCAGAAGTTTACATACACTAAGTTGACTGTGCCTTTAAACAGCTTGGAAAATTTCAGAAAATTATGTCATGGCTTTAGAAGCTTCTGATAGGCTAATTGACATAATTTGAGTCAATTGGAGGTGTACCTGTGGATGTATTTCAAGGCCTACCTTCAAACTCAGTGCCTCTTTGCTTGACATCATGGGAAAATGAAAAGAAATCAGCCAAGACCTCAGATTCATAACTTCCGGCGCCGACAGAGATGGCTGCCTCGCTTCGCGTTCCTAGGAAACTATGCAGTATTTTGTTTTTTTATATGTTATTTCTTACATTGTTACCGCAGGAAATATGAGGTTTTATTACATACAGTCGGGAGGAACTTTTGGAAATAAGAGCAACGTCAACTCACCAACATTACGACCAGGAATACGACTATCCCGCAGCGGATCCTCTGTTTGGTCCACCACCCAGGACAATGGATCGGATCCCAGCCGGCGACCCAAAACAACGGCGCCGCATGAAGGGGCAGACGGAGCGGTCTTCTGGTCAGGCTCCGTAGACGGGCACATCGCGCACCGCTCCCGAGCATACTACTCGCCAATGTCCAGTCTCTTGACAACAAGGTAGACGAAATCCGAGCAAGGGTTGGCTTCCAGAGAGACATCAGAGATTGTAACTTTCTTTGTTTCACGGAAACATGGCTCACTCGGGATACGTCATCAGAGTCGGTACAGCCACCCGTCTTCTTTACGCATCGCACCGACAGAAACAAACATCTCTCTGGTAAGAAGAAGGGCGGGGGTGTATGCCTTATGATTAACGAGATGTGGTGTGATCGTAACAACATACAGGAACTCAAGTCCTTTTGTTCACCTGACCTAGAATTCCTTACAATCAAATGCCGACCGCATTATCTACCAAGAGAATTCTCTTCGATCATAATCACAGTCGTGTATATCCCGCCCCAATCAGACACATCGACGGTCCTGAAAGAACTTCATTTGACTCTATGTGTCACACCCTGGCCATAGAGAGGTTTTTATTCTCTATTTTGGCCAGGGTGTGACTAGGGTGGGCATTCTAGTTTTCTAGTTTCTTTATTTCTATGTTGGTGTGGTTCCCAATCAGAGGCAGCTGTCTATCGTTGTCTCTGATTGGGGATCATATATAAGTTGTCCTTTTTCGTTTGGGTTTTGTGGGTAGTTGTTTTCTGTTTAGTGTCTGCACCTGACAGGACTGTTTCGGTTTTCCCTCTTTGTTATTTTGTTCGAGTGTTTTGATTAATACCTTTATCATGAACACTTACCACGCTGCGTTTTGGTCCACTCCTTCATACGACGATCGTTACACTATGTAAACTAGAAACCACATATCCTGAGGCTGAATTTATTGTAGCTGGGGATTTTAACAAGGCTAATCTGAAAACAAGACTCCCTAAATTTTATCAGCATATCGAATGTGCGACCCGGGCTGGCAAAACCCTGGATCATTGTTATTCTAACTTCCGCGACGCATTTAAAGCACTCCCCCGTCCTCCTCCCTCCTATAGACAGAAACTAAAACAGGAAGCGCCCGTGCTGTTCAATGCTGCTCCGAACAATCGGATTCCACGCTTCAAGATTGCTTCGATCAAGTGGACTGGGATATATTCCGCATAGCGTCGGACAACAACATTGATGAATACGCTGATTCGGTGAGCGAGTTTATTAGCAAGTGCATTGGTGATGTTGTACCCACAGCGTCTATTAAAACATTCCCCAACCAGAAACCGTGGATTGATGGCAGCATTCGCGCAAAACTGAAAGCGCGAACCACTGCTTTTAATCAGGGCAAGGTGACCGGAAACATGCCCGAATACAAACAGTGTAGCTATTCCCTCCGCAAGGCAATCAAACAAGCTCTGCGTCAGTATAGAGACAAAGTAGAGTCGCAATTCAAAGGCTCAGACACGAGAGGTATGTGGCAGGGTCTACAGTCAATCACGGACTACAAAAGGAAAACCAGTCCCGCCGCGGACCAAGATGTCTTGCTCCCAGAAAAACTAAACAACTTCTTTGCTCGCTTTGAGGACAACACAGTGCCACTGACACGGCCTGCTACCAAAACCTGCAGGCTCTCCTTCACTGCAGCCAACGTGAGTAAAACATTTAAACGTGTTAACCCTCGTGAGGCTGCCGGCCCAGACGGCATCCTCAGCCGCGTCCTCAGAGCATGCGCAGACCAGCTGGCTGGTGTGTTTACGGACATATTCAATCAATTCTTATCCCAGTCTGCTGTTCCCACATGCTTCAAGAGGGACACCATTGTTCCTGTTCCCAAGAAAGCGAAGGTAACTGAGCTAAATGACTATCGCCCCCGTAGCACTCACTTCCGTCATCATGAAGTGCTTTGAGAGACTAGTCAAGGACCATATTACCTCCACCCTACCTGACACCCTAGACCCACTTCAATTTGCGTACCGCCCCATTAGGTCCACAGACGACGCAATCGCAATCACACTGCACACTGCCCTAACCCATCTGGACAAGAGGAGTACCTATGTAAGAATGCTGTTCATCGACTACAGCTCAGCATTTAACACCATAGTACCCTCCAAACTCGTCATTAAGCTCGAGACCCTGGGTCTCGACCCCGCCCTTTGCAACTGGGTCCTGGACTTCCTGGCGGGCCACCCCCAGGTGATGAGGGCAGGTAACAAAATCTCCACCCTGCTGATCCTCAACATTGGGGCCCCACAAGGGTGCGTTCTCAGCCCTCTCCTGTACTCCCTGTTCACCCATGACTGCGTGGCCATGCACGCCTCCAACTCAATCATCAAGTTTGCAGACGACACGACAGTGGTAAGCTTGATTACCAACAACGACGAGACGGCCTACAGGGAGGAGGTGAGGGCCCTCGGAGTGTTGGGTCAGGAAAATAACCTCACACTCAATGTCAATAAAACAAAGGAGATGATCGTGGACTTCAGGAAACAGCAGCGGGAGCAGCCCCCTATCCACATCGACGGGACAGTAGTGGAAAAGG
This sequence comes from Salvelinus alpinus, assembly GCF_045679555.1. NCBI lineage: Eukaryota > Metazoa > Chordata > Actinopteri > Salmoniformes > Salmonidae > Salvelinus > Salvelinus alpinus. Next base: position 134,743 of record NW_027255982.1, read on the forward strand.
TGGAAAGTTTTAAGTTCCTCGGCGTACACATCACGGACAAACTGAAATGGTCCACCAACACAGACAGCGTGGTGAAGAAGGCGCAGCAGCACCTCTTCAACCTCAGGAGGCTGAAGAAATTCGGCTTGTCACCAAAAGCACTCACAAACTCTTACAGATGCACAATCGAGAGCATCCTGTCGGGCTGTATCACCGCCTGGTACGGCAACTGCTCCTCCCACAACCGTAAGGCTCTCCAGAGGGTAGTGAGGTCTGCACAACGCTTCACAGGGGGCAAACTACCTGCCCTCCAGGACACCTACACCACCCACTGTCACAGGACGGCCAAAAAGATCATCAAGGACCACAACCACCCGAGCCACTGCCTGTTCACCCCGCTATCATCCAGAAGGCGAGGTCAGTACAGGTGCATCAAAGCGGAGACCGAGAGACTGAAAAACAGCTTTTATCTCAAGGCCATCAGACTGTTAAACAGCCATCACTAACATTGAGTGGCTGCTGCCAACATACTGACTCATGTCTAGCCACTTTAATAATGAAAAATGTATGTAATAAATGTATCACTAGCCACTTTAAACAATGCCACTTTATATAATGTTTACATACCCTACATTACTCATCTCATATGTATATACTGTACTCTATACCATCTACTGCATCTTGCCTATGCCGTTCGGCAATCGCTCATTCATATATTTTTATGTACATATTCTTATTCATTCCTTTACACGTGTGTGTATAAGGTAGTTGTTGTGAAATTGTTAGGTTACTTGTTAGATATTAGTGCATGGTCGGAACTAGAAGCACAAGCAATTCACTACACTCGCATTAACATCTGCTAACTATGTGTATGTGACAAATACAATTTGATTTGATTTGGGGGGGAAATTGTGGACCTCCACAAGTCTGGTTCATCCTTGGCAGCAATTTCCAAACGCCTTAAGGTACCACGTTCATCTGTGCAAACAATAGTACGCAAGTATAAACACCATGGGACCACGCAGCCATCATTCTGCTCAGGAAGGAGACGCGTTCTGTGTCCTAGAGATGAACGTACTTTGGTGCGAAAAGTGCAAATCAATCCCAGAACAAAAGCAAAGGACCATGTGAAGATGCTGGAGGAAACAGGTATAAAAGTATCTCTATCCACAGTAAAAACGAGTCCTATATCGACATAACCTGAAAGGCCACTCAGCAAGGAAGAACCCACTGCTCAAAAACCGCCATAAAAAAGCCATACTACGGTTTGCAACTGCATATGGGGACAAAGATTGTACTTTTTGGAGAAATGTCCTCTGGTCTGATGAAACAAAAATAGAACTGTTTGGCCATTATGACCATCGTTATGTTTGGAGGAAAAAGGGGGATGCTTGCCAGCCGAAGAACACCATCCCAACTGTGAAGCACAGGGGTGGCAGCATCATGTTGTGGGGGTACTTTGCTGCAGGAGGGAATGGTGCACTTCACAAAATAGACGGCATCATGAGGATGGAAAATTATATGGATATATTGAAGCAACATCTCAAGACATCAGTCTGGAAGTTAAAGCTTGGTCGCAAATGGGCCTTCCAAATGGACAATGACTCAAAGCATACTTCCAAAGTTGTGGCAAAATGGCTTAAGGACAACAAAGTAAAGGTATTGGAGTGGCCATCACAAAGCCCTGACCTCAATCATGTAGAACATTTGTGGGAAGAACTGAAAAAGCGTGTGCGAGCAAGGAGGCCTACAAACCTGACTCAGTTACACCAGCTCTGTCAAGAGGAATGGGCCAAAATTCCCCCAACTTATTGTGGGAAGCTTGTGGGAGGCTACCCGAAACGTTTGACCCAAGTTAAACAATTTAAAGGCAATGCTACCAAATACTAATTGAGTGTATGTAAACTTCTGACCCACTGGGAATGTGATGAAAGAAATAAAAGCTGAAATAAATCATTCTCTCTACTATTATTCTGACATTTCACATTCTTAAAATAAAGTGGTGATCCTAACTGACCTTAGACAGGGAATTGTTAATAGGATTAAATGTCAGGAATTGTGAAAAACTGAGTTTAAATGTATTTGGCTAAGGTGTATGTCAACTTCCGACTTCAACTGTATTGACTCAGAGGTGTGAATACTTATAGAAATGAGATATTTCTGTATTTTATTCAAATATATTTGCAAAAAAAAAAAAAAACATGGTTTCACTTTGTCATTATGGGGTATTGTGTGAACATGGGTCAGAAAAAAAATAATCTGTTGAATCAATTTTGAATAAATGCTTTAACACAACAAAATATAGAATAAGTCAAGGGTTATGAATAATTTCTGAAGGCACTGTAAACACACACACACACACACACACACACACACACACACACACACACACACACACACACACACACACACACACACACACACACACACACACACACACACACACACACACACAATGATCAGAAAATGTCTTAATCACTGCCAACAGCCCGTGGAGAGTCTGCTCCTTGCCAAGTCCCATCAACATCTGTTGAAATTCAATTACTTCACGAGAAAAAGCTGCACCCTCCTCTGATTTCCTCTTTTAATTTGAGCGCAAACTTTGAACCCCTGCATATCGACCAACCGGCCAACATCCAAAAACAGGAAGGATTCAAAATTAGCATGCGGGGCTGTCAAAAACAGTGAGGCATAAGTTAAATATTACAGAACGGCTGCCAAACAAATCCCCTGAGGAATCTGAGTAACGTGCCGACGGCGGCCGACTTTAATGGCGTTGCTGTCGCCGTAGGGACATCTCCATAACGCAGCGGTGACGGGGAGAGAAAGTGGGGCTGCATCTCCATTAGTAATGGGGGTCACATCTGGCTCTGTGCTGTAATCAAGCTCGTTTTATTGGGGGATTATGACATAATTAAAGCATAATCCAGCATGCCATGACACCAACAAGAGAGAGCCATTGAGAGGATGTTTTTCCCATCCGGAAAATGGTGGAGGATTCCATTTCTGGAATGACTGCATTACATGGACTAGAGAACACACACACACACACACACACACACACACTCAAAACTGCTTGCGAAGACACGGAGGTCAACGCATAGCTGAGAATCGGCACACATGCTGCACAGTGATAACTGATCATGTTTTCTTCGGTTAAGCTTACTTTAAAAGCCAGGGAGGGAGAGGGACAGAGAGTGAGAGAGGACAAAGAGAGAGATGGAGAGAAGAGCACCATTTCTAGTCCTGCTACTGAGCCTTGGAAAGGCTTTTCATGCCTTTCTCCCCTCCATGCCTTTTGTTCCATTTCTTATTCTACCATTCCTGAGAAAACAAGCCCTGCTTCATATTGATTGTAGCACTGAGGAGTAGAAGAAGAAGCTCCTTCTGGACGGGGCCTTGCTCTCTCTCTGCCTCTCTGCCTCTCTCTCTCTCTCTCTCTCTCTCTCTCTCTCTCTCTCTCTCTCTCTCTCTCTCTCTCTCTCTCTCTCTCTCTCTCTGCCTCTCTCTCTCTCTCTCTCGCTCTCTGCCTCTCTCTCTCTCTCTCTGCGACCTCGGCGGTAGTGATTACATCGTAATCACATCGAAAAGCGGTGTGTGTGTGTGTGGCTGCCTCACGGCCATGGGCTCCCTACGTCCATCCCTCCCTCCATCCCTCCTTACCTCCCTCCCTGCCTCCATCCCTCCCTCCCTACCTCCCTGCCTCCCACTCCAGTGTCCTCCTCTATCAAGGCCTTTATATCTGTTACATCAACTACTAGTGCTCTTTGTGCCGCTGCCCAGTGGCAGCATGTCTACACCCTGGATCTCTGTCTGCGCCACAAATGGCACCCTATTCCCAGGGCCCTGGTCAAAAGTAGTGCACTATATAGGGAATAGGGTACCATTTGGGATGCAATCACACTCTCTGTTGTGGGGCCTGAGGCCTGATCTACTAGTGCAAGTGCTTCTGCTTGCCTCTATAAACTGCCATTGTTTCTGCTGCTGCTACAGCTGCTGTTGCTACCTACCCGTGTTGTGTTCAGTGGCCCGAGGCCCGATCTACTAATGCAAGCCACTATGAATTGCCATCGATTCTACAACACATGATGTTGCTACATACACAATGAAAAATGACATTCAAATCTCTTTGTTGAATGTGGGTGGCGAGGTAGCGGGTGTTTCATCAATTCAAGTAAACTCCTCTGTCGACGAGTCACCGCAATTATCCTTGTCGTCCCGGCGCAGTGGGAAAACAAAACCCTTCAAGGTCTGTTTAAGAACAATCACCGTGCCTAATTGAATATGTCAAGACTGAGTGATGGGCCATGTTAAATAAATATAGAAGTGACTGGAAGGGAAAACAGAACACGGTAATGAACGCCAGACAATGTCAAAGAAGCACCAGGCAGTATTTAATGTCAGGGGATGTTGTCGTTTCTGCATAACGTGTCGCTGAATTGGAGTCATTTATCAATGAATGGGAGGGGTTTCCACAAGTGGATTCTTCTTGGGTTTCTTCTCTAAGTTTGGAAACCTAAAAGTTATGTCATTTTTTTAAATCAAAAGTTTACTTCTTAGGTATTCTACATGTTGTAGCAATACTATTTATTATACATTCAATGTATTCGTATGTGAAGACTACAGACAATTGGTTTAGGTCACCGTCAGAGCTTTGCTTCTGCTCCCTTTTTGCTGTGCAGGGGATTAAAGACAAATATTGCCAAATAAAGGATAGCAATCTTGTAAAGTAGAATTTCCTTATTCATCAGAACCAGAATGTGTGCCCAGGGGAGAGGCTCTATATTGCATTATTTCCATGCCTACAGAACGAATGGCTGCTCAAAGTCCTAAAGGTACCATACCATCTCTCTCTTCTGTCTCGCTCCCTCTGGGGTATAGTAAAACAGTAGCTAAGCAAATTCAGATCCCATCAGCTCTGGGCTCCAGATAAAATCCCGGTGACTACGCTGTTTTATGGCTCTTGGAATTGCTGTGACATTTACTATCGCTTGGCTTCTTCCTCAAAATGAAGGCTATCCTTTGAGCAAGATGTGCCTTTATTTTACTCTCTCCATCTCTCTCTCTCTCTCTGCCCCCCCTCCCTCCCCCCCTCCCCCCCTCCCTCCCTCCCTTGTCACCCTACCTGGTATGGGATTGTTTAAAACAAGAGAGAGAGCGAAAAAGAAAGAAAGACATCCCCATTGGGGTTTGTGCTCACATCTCTGACTATGACTCATGCCACTGAGAACAGAGAGAGGAACAGAGAGAGGAACAGAGGGAGGAACAGAGGGAGGAACAGAGGAAGGAACAGAGGGAGGAACAGAGAGAGGGACATACAGAGGGACATACAGAGGGACATACAGAGGGACAGACAGAGGGACAGAGATAAAGAGAGAAAGGGAATTGTTCTGAGAAGGAATGAGATTCTGTAACTAATATGATGTATATAAAGATAAAGCAGGGGAGACACCAGGTCCTCAGTGACTGGTCGTTAATTGCTTATGAGACTCCCCGACGCCGGTTTCCGTAGAATGGATCCCGGCAGGACAAATGTGGAAAGCGGGTTGCAGGAAATCTCCTTGTTCCTCCTGCCGAGTGTAATCATGGGTGTTAGAGGGTCTCGGTCTCCCGACGCATCGCTGCCAATATCAAACCCCACAACCAGATTGAAACACAGGGGACGGAGCCGTGAAGGTCAGACACAAGCAGGGAGTCAGGCACCCAGAGGCATTAGTAAGCTGAAGTAAATAGAAGAGATTTAGCTGAGACGAGGACAGGAGGCAGTGGCCATATAATCTCAAGGCTGGTGAGACAAGATGAGCACCAGAACTGGTCCTTTAGCTGGCAGTAGGAGAGGAGACTTGGTGTAATGTGTCATTTCACATTTAGCTGGTGCATGTATGAGATATGCTACAGTGATGGAAAGGGACTGGGGAGAAAACAGAAGTAATGTCAACCTTAATGCTTGAAGTGCCCCAGTTATCACAGAGACCGGGGGAACATGAGGGAGTTATTCACTCAGCAATGGGAGCTAAAGAGAAAATAATATTTGATAAACCTTTTTTCTCAAAGTTTCTCATTGGTCCTAGGAGATCATATCATCCCAAAGCCCCCTAATACCATGCATACAAACTAGTAGATAATAGCTGATCTCTCTCTGCACCAGCAAATACACCCACCCACTACTTGTCAACAGTCAAAGCTCTCTTTATCCCTGGGAAATATTGCTCTGAGTCGCTGCTCAATAAGACTGTACAGTAGGATCATGCCTTGATTCCATGGTTAGAAAAGGAAATATATATTTCAGTCGTTGCGCAAGACGATCTATGATCACACATTGATTTGATGGTTATATATAACTCAGACCATAACACGACCAGCCACCACAGCTTATCAACCACAACCCATAGTGTGGAGGGCCTAAAGCACCCAGGTTATGAACAGCAGCAGAGAGGCTGGGCAGTAGTAGTGCTGTCAGGGCAGCTTTATGACAGGTTAAAGAGGCGGCAGGCACCGGGGCTGGCCCCTCTGTCTCACTGACTGACAGCTTTACCATCCATGTGGGGATTACCACCACCGCAACCGGCCGGCAGTGGGGAATCAATTCTTCCTGGCTGCCGCTGAAGTCAGGAGTTGGTCCGTTCTCTCTCTCTCTCCCATTCTCTCACTCTCTCTCTTCACTTCTCTCTCTCTTCACTTATTTCTCTCTCTCTCTTCACTTATTTCTCTCTCTCTCTCTTCACTTCTCTCTCTCTCTCTCTCTCTCTCTCTCTCTCTCTCTCTCTCTCTCTCTCTCTCTCTCTCTCTCTCTCTCTCTCTCTCTCTCTCTCTCTCTCTCTCTCTCTTTCACCTCTTTCTCTCTTTCACTTCTTTCTCTCTCTCTTCCACCCTTCTCTCTCTCTCTTCCCCCCCTTCCCTCTGTCTCTGGTCTCACAGATTAGGACAGGGTACATCCTGTAAGGGTACATCCAAGGTCACACCACCAGGGTTGTTATGGGCGGTCATTCCCACTTGGCCACCTCTTAATGCTATACCCGAGACACTGTGGACAGACACCACGGGGAATACAATAAGTAGTCCACTGTCATAAAGAGACACTACAGCCCTCATACAGTATGCTGGCAGGATATACAGTATTGCGTCAATACAACTTAATATGATTGACCATTGTGTGCTTAAGTGAAACTTTTCTCCGCGCAGCTTAATAATAATAACAATTGACCCTGCCAGGCATAACCAAGCCTTATCATTCAAATCAATACGGCCTTGAATTGAATACAAGTAAATGGTGCTGCTGCTGCTGATGACTTGAAGGCATTTCATTTTCTAACTCCTGCCCAGAGGACAGGAAGGAAATAATCATTTGCTGTAGCTCTCTCGCTCGGCTCGCAGCGGGGACGGACTTTGCCATTGGTTGAAATCCAATAGAAGTGCTGTCCCCAAATAAATTGGCTTCTATTAATAAGGTAGTATGCCATTAACTGCACTGCTGTGCGCTGTTCAATCTGGACATGAGTGATTTACCCTGTCATGATGTCATTATGCAAGGTTAGCAGACCTAGCCCTACTCTTACTCTTCTGGGTGGATAACGCCAGAGCCAATGATATACACAGTACATGTCAACATTTCAGACACACATACTAATTTTGTCTTTTAACTACTTTCTACATTGTAGAATAATAGTGAAGGTATCAAAACTATGAAATAACACATATGGAATCATGTAGTAACCAAAAAAAGTGTTAAACAAATCCAAATATATTTTATATTTGAGATTCTTCAAAGTAGCTACCCTTTGCCTTGATTACAGCTTTGCACACTCTTGGCATTCTCTCAACCAGCTTCATGAGGTAGTCACATGGAATGCTTTTCAAACAGTCTTGAAGGATTTCCCACATATGCTGAGAACTTGTTGGCTGCTTTTCCTTCACTCTGTGGTCCAACTCATCCCGAAACCATCTCAATTGGGTTGAGGTCGGGTGATTGTGGAGGCCAGGTCATCTGATGCAGCATTCCATCACTCTCCATCTTGGTCAAATAGCCCTTACACAGCCTGGAGGTGTGTTGGGTCATAGTCCCACTGAGCGCAAATTAGATGAGATGGCGTATCGCTGCAGAATGCTGTGGTAGCCATGCTGTTTAAGTGTGCCTTGAATTCTAAATAAATCACGACAGTGTCACCAGCAAAGCACCCCTACTCAGCGTCTCACAAAGACACTGCGTTCGGAACCAAAAACTTCAAATTTGGAAAGGACAGATTTCCACTGGTCTAATGTCCATTGCTCGTGTTTCTTGGCCAAAGCAAGTCTCTTCTTCTTATTGGTGTCCTTTAGTAGTGTTTTTTTGCAGCAATTCGACAATGAAGGCCTGATTCACGCAGTCTCCTCTGAACAGTTGATGTTGAGATGTTTCTGTTACTTGAACTCTGTGAAGCATTTATTTGGGCTACAATTTCTAAAGCTGGTACCTCTAATGAACTTATCCTGTTCAGCAGAGGTAACTCTGGGTCTTCCTTTCCTGTGGTGGTCCTCATGAAGGCCAGTTTCATCATAGCGCTTGATGGTTATTGCGACTGCACTTGAAGAAACTTTCACAGTTCTTGAAATTTTCTGGATTGACTGACCTTCATGTCTTAAAGTAATGATGGACTGTCGTTTCTCTTTGCTTATTTGAGCTATTCTTGCCATAATATGGACTTTGTCTTTTACCAAATCTTCTGTATACCAATCCTACCTTGTCACAACAGAACTGATTGGCTCAAACGCATTAAGAAGGAAAGAAATTCCACAAATTAACTTTTAACAAGGCACACCTGTTCATTGAAATGCTTTCCAGGTAACTACCTCATGAAGCTGGTTGAGAGAATGCCAAGAGTGTGCAAAGCTGTCATCAAGGTAAAGGGTGGCTACTTTGAAGAATCTCAAATATAAAATATATTTTGATTTGTTTAACACTTTTTTGGTTACTACATGATTCCATATGTGTTATTTCATAGTTTTGATGTCTTCACTGTAGAAAATAGTAAACATGAAGAAAAACCTGCTCATAGATAATACTGCTCATAGATGATGAATGTATCAACTACACATTGACACATCCAGCCCAAAGCGGGAGGTTTAAAAAATATGTGCTAGCATGTCTTAAGTATCTGACCTGATCAATTTTCACCTGAAATGACATACCCAAATCTAACTGCCTGTAGCTCAGGACCTGAAGCAAGGATATGCATATTCTTGATACCATTTGAAAGGAAACACTTTGAAGGTTGTGGAAATGTGAAATGAATGTAAGAGAATATAACACATTAGATCTGGTAAAAGATAATACAGACACAGCAGTGGTTCGAACTGTAGAACCCAGTTCCAACATTTGAATATAAAAATGGATTTGATCAAACAAAACTACGCTACATTTTATCTCTGGGACAGTCAGGATGACAAATCAGAGCAAGATTACTGAATGTAAGTACATTATTTACCTTTAGAGGTGAATGTATTAAACCAGTTGCCGTGATATTTTTTTTATTTGCGCACTCTCCTCAAACAATAGAAGGGTACTTTTTCACTGTAATAGCTACTGTAAATTGGACACTTCAGTTAGATTAACAAGGATTTAAGCTTTCTGCCCATATAAGACATGTCTATTTCCTGGAAAGTTGGCTGTGACTTACAACATCATTCTAGTCACATTAGCGCACGTTAGCAACAACCGTCCCGGTATAGGGACACCGATCTCGTAGTGGCAGTGGTAGACACCACAATGTCAAGCTAAAAATGCCACCCATCTCTTCCCCTGAACCTACAGTCAGTTCTAGCATTACATTATAGTTAATTCTTTAGTTTAATTAATAGCATAATTGTTTCATACTCACAGGCCATAATGCAGAATGGGGGAAATAGATGAAACAGCACACAGATCAGACTGACGTATCATTAAGAAAATCAGTGCTTTTATGGGCAAATAATGAAATAATGAAACAGTAAAGCCTACTCAAAGCCTATACTCAAGCTACATTCAACTTTGTAAGAGGGATGCAAACCATATGCACACTTCATTGAAAAACCCATGAAAAACATCAGGGAACTGCAACACTATCTTAGAAAAATCTAGAACATTCAATCAAATATTAATGGAGTTGAGTGATTAAGGATGAGAAATGCTTACTTTCCTTATTAAGTATAAACACATACTCCCTCTGGTCTTGGAGGATACATGTAGACGCACACACACACACACACACACACACACACACACACACACACACACACACACACACACACACACACACACACACACACACACACACACACACACACACACACACACACACACACACACACACACACACACAGTCTCATTTCATGGTAGGTAATGCAACAGCTTGTTGAACTGACACTGAAGGCGGGCGGGTAGGCCGTCTGCTTCAAAGAGCAATTTCAAGGCTAGACAAACCATCTGCAATCAATCTATTAGCATTACCAAGACTGGTCTTTTCACAAATTACATGACATGGGAAAATGGACTGCTGAAAGTGTATTGCCTTGCATGATTGACATGCTGGGTAGGTGGACATACTGTATCATTTTGCATACACCCCTACAGGTAGAGTTTTGATATTCAAGCTCTCAAGGTATCAATTTCATGAATCACGGTCCTCCCCCCCCCAACTGCAAAGAATGAAAAACACACAAAATAAACAGAAAAATAATTATTCTATGATTAAGGGTACAATATTTCAAGGTTTTGCCACAGCAGGGTGGCAACCCACGTACTGCACCGTACAGCGCATGTTGATTAACTAAACAAAAGGCAAGATGACAAATCAAGAGTAATCACTACCTGGGTGATTCTGAACCTCACTGTGCAGCTCTCTAATCACCGGAGTGACAAGTCATTACAGACGGAGAAAGAGTGTTTTTGTCTAGTGTTTACAGAGGGAGAAGGACGAAGAGGTTGTCTGACCTCAAACAACCAAGGTTACGAAACCGAGTACTTAAGGAAAACATTTTTGCTGTAAAATCTATCTGTGAATATAACCAATCTGGTAAGGCTGGTATTAAGGTCAACAAGTTAGCAAAACACCAAAGTCAACATGTACTTTAGAGAAAGTTTAATTTCTCACTCTTTCCCAGACTATTTCTCTCTCTCCCTCTCCTTCGTTTCCTCCCTCTCCATCTAAGCTTATTTCACGCACAAACATGTGAATTCTCACCAGCCACACAACATGCCGAGCTCTTAAATAATACAGTGCCATCCAAATTGAATCACCGACACTTCCTCCTAAGCCCGGCCAAGAGAAGATGACCAGACAAGACAAGCAGAATACATTTAGTGTGAATCCCAAATGGCACCCTATTGGCCCAAACACTCTTAGAAGAAAAGGTGTTATCTAAAACCTTAAAGGGTTCCCATAGGAGAACCCTTTGAAGAACCCTTTTTGGTTCCAGGTAGAACTGTCACGTTGGTAACAATGATTCGGGAGACGGGCGTAGGAATGCGTAATAGTATAACTTTTATTACCTCCCAAATTACGACTTGCCGTGTAAGGGCACGGGGACAAAGACCAAACAAACACTATACAAAACACAGGGTTGAAACACAAACAAAAGAGCGAGGAGTACCTCGAAAAAATTACACACGAGACCCCTAATCATCTGCGCAATCCACAAGGGCACGAAAGCCCAAAACACACAGCACAGGTACTCACACGCACCAACGGACATTGTAACAATAATCGACAGCACCATGGTGAACAAAGAGCACACTTATACAAATACTAATCAGGGGGAATAGGGGCCAGGTGTGCACAATGAAAGTTCCGGAGGGATCCGTGACAAGAACCCTCTTCGGTTCCTGTAGAACAGAGGGTTTTACAGGGAACCACAAAAGGGTTCTTCCTGGAACCAATGAGGACAGGTGAAGAACCATTTTGGAACCCTTTTTTCCAAGAGTGTAGAACTCTCGTAAAAAATAGTGCACTATATAGGGAATAGGGTGCCATTAGGGACACAGCATATATTTTCTCTGGCGAAGCAGTTCATTGTGCCATCCACTGCACTTTATCCTCTTATGAAGCCTGATTCATTACGACACTAGATTACATGGGGTAGGAGACAGACCGCATCACATCTCCAGGATGGATCACGCCACAATGCTGCAGGCCAAGAGCAAACAGATACAATAGGACACCATGCTGAAATAAGATGGTCTGATAATGAAGTGATTAATGCATTGCGCTTGAGCGAGCACACACACACACACACACACACACATGTATGCATTACCCCATCCAGTCGTACTTTAATCTCTGTGATGACACATTCTCATTTGCAAACTAGTGGCTCAGAAAGGAGTTATACTGCTGTAAATGTAATTTACAGAAATAACTTCAGAAAACGCGATTCCCTTATCGACACCACGACTGGCAGTGAGTGATTATGGATCGATTCTTATATCTAGCTATGTGTCAGTCAAGAAATCTGATGAGAGTTGTGCGCTGATGATGAGAGTTGATGTCTCTGTAGTTGTGTGTGTGTGTGTGTGTGTGTGTGTGTGTGTGTGTGTGTGTGTGTGTGTGTGTGTGGGTGTGTGTGTGTGTGTGTGCGCGCTAGCCTATTAATACAAAGCCATGCACCTCTTGCTGTTCGTCTATGAACAGGTTAACACAGCAGTGTAATCAGCACAGGCAGATTAGTGTTACCATCAAATACCTCTGAGGGGTCATTGGGGCTTGAAAGGGATTACCGCCCTGAGATTAACAGCTGATGCATCTGGATCCTAACAATTTGCTTGACTTGGCTAATTAAAAGTGGAGTGTGTGTGTGTGTGTGTGTGATGCTGCAAAAAGCCGGTGAGGTCAGTCAAAGGCATAGTTCCCCTGCTTTCCTGCTCTCCCTTCAGATTAATTACCCTTCTATCAGACAGGCCCCCCTTTGAAGCCAATCATTAATTATACACGGACAAATAGTCAACTCCCTCCCCGGGAGCCTGTGTATCCCTTCAATTGCTTTCTGTAATCAAAGACAGCTTTTTTCCCTTTTTCTCCAGACAGACAGGATGAGGATGACATCTGTCATTCAGGGAGATGGACAGAGAAATTACAGAGAGGCGCACAGACACAATTACGGGGTTGGCGTTGGATCGCTGCCTCTGATTATAGGGGGATGGAAAAGAGAAAGAGAGTGAGACATTGTTATAACACTGTACATAGCAATAATAGGACATTTGGAACTTTTGTGAGTGTAATGTTTACTGTACATTTTTTATTGTTTATTATCTTTTTTACTTCCTTTGGCAATGTAAACATACAGTATATTTCCCATGCCAATAAAGCCCTTTGAATTGAATTGAATTGAGAGAGAGGGGAAAGGGGGGAGAGGGAGGGAGGGAGGGAGGGAGGGAGGGAGAAAGAAAGAGAAAGAGGGAGAAAGAGAAAGAGAGACAAAAGAGAGAGGGAAGCGATGGAGAGACTCCTCTGTGGTGAGACATGGAGAGGAGGTATGTAACCCTCCCATTGTCTAAGTGCCTCTACAGTAATAACACTAAAATGGCAAACATTTTCCTGTTCAGACAACAAAAAGAAGAGGAAAAAGGAACAGGAAAAAAGTCACTCTCGTCTGTCACTTCTTCTCTGACTGTCTGGAAAAGCTTTAAAGTCTGATCCGGCACCATTAAGAGACGCTGAGGAAAGGTTTTAAGTGAGCGAATCCAGAGACGTCCGCGGTGACAAAAGCTTTAAATGCTGAGCAGAACTCTATGGGCACAGCGAGGTTCAATTAAGACACAGATCTCAGCGGAGGCACTTCTTCCACGTCATGGGCTGCCTCCCAAATGGCACCCTATTGCCTTTATAGCGCACTACTTCTGAACAGCTCTGGTCAACAGTAGTGCAGTACGAAGGGAATAGGGTGCCTTTTGGGAGGCAGCCTGAGAAACTTTCACTTTCAACGCCAGCCAGGCAGACGCTTTGAGAGAAACACAGACAAAAGGACAACTCTTGCGGTTTCCCCCGTGCTCTCCAGTTTGCACACCCTCCGAAGCGATAAAGCGTGGATGATGTCACTCGCATTGAGAACGGGAAACAAGGGAGGGGCCAGTGATGCATTTAGTAAACATTCTCATTCATAAGGGCTTTCATTAAAACTATGAGGATGAAACCTAAGTGAGATGGGGTTTTTCCGGTTCCATCCAATCTCTCGAAGTCTCGACAACAAAGCCTTTAACTATATTCCCTGAATCCCTTTCATTTTATAATCAGATATAACATATTACAGATCCTCCTTGAAACCTAGATCCTTAGATCAAAGAGACTAAAGTCTCCCCCACTGCCCTCTTCTACAAAAAGGGTTTATGTTGCCTTTTTCATAACTTCTTCCTCTTCTTCACGCCCGACCTCGCCCGTTGTCTGGTACTGTGGTGGAACGGCCATTAATCAAGGAGCCTCCTCCGCGTGGCGCAATGATCTTCTCCCACTGGCCGGGGGAGGGATGGAGGAAGAAAGTCAAGGACACCACAGATTGATCCCTAGGCCCCTGTTCCGTTTCACTCCAGCGTCCAGGGTTTTCACAGTGTCCCTCTAAACGCCTGACCAGCAGCCAGCTGGATCCTCCGAGGCTCCAGCGCTAGGGGCGACCACATCCCACCCTCCTCCACTCCACGGGGGACACGGACGGTTACGGCTGGGAGCCTTTACCCAAGGAATGATGGAGTATTAATTATACCTCCATAGTTAATAATGAAGTCTGGCTTAATTAGCGGGGTAATCAACTGTGATTGGACGAGAGGACCTCCCTACTGAGCACGTGCAGGCCGCTCTCTCTCCCTTCTCAGAGCCTGGAGGGTGATGATGAGGGGAAAATGGAGGAGACGAGGGAAAAGAAGGAGGATGTTTAGACCTCTTTCAGACGACACTGAGGACTGGTAATGTCATAACAAAATGTACTATTAGCATAAATATTGGCGCCGTTGTGCAAAACAAGTTAATACAAGTTTACTTATATTCTGTGTCTCTCAAAGCAATTTTCTTTTTACTTCATTGGGAATGAGGACGGATCCGGCATCTCTATAAGTTTTTGTCTGTTCGAATCAAGCTGTGTGTGTGTGTGTGTGTGTGTGTGTGTGTGTGTGTGTGTGTGTGTGTGTGTGTGTGTGTGTGTGTGTGTGTGTGTGTGTGTGTGTGTGTGTGTGTGTGTGTGTGTGTGTGTGTGTGTGTGTGTGTGTGTGTGTGTGTGTTCGTATCAAGCTGTGTCCTGAGATATGCCAACAGCTTTCTTGTTGCAATGATTATACAGGACACAGCATTTGCTGTCAGATACGTTAACAAACACACAAACACATGACTAAACTAGACTGGGATGGATTCTCTTAATACTTGTTTGTTTATTCATGTATGTGTTTTCATCCCCATCACAACAAGGTTTGTTTATCTATGTGGAATTCAGTGACTACCTTTGATCACTACGTCTTCGAGAAGAATAAGAATATCATTTGTGTGCCACATCGTATGTTTGCTCTTGTCACGGCCGTTTAAAGGAGTGGACCAAGGCGCAGCGTTTTGAGAGTACCCCCCCCAAAGGCGCGGACTCCCGGCCGCAAACCTAAACCTATATGGGAGGGTCTGGGTGGGCATCTCCCCGCGGTGGCGGCTCTGGTGAGGGACGCAGACCCCGCTCCACCTCTGGCTTGGCCAACTTTGGTGGCGCCTCTAACTTTGGGGACCCTCGCAGCGGGCCCCGGACAGGAGGGAGACTCTGGCGGCGCCGGACAGGAGGGAGACTCTGGCGGCGCCGGACACTCCGGCGGCGCCGGACAGAAGGGCGTCGCTGGAGGCTCCGGACTGAAGGGCGTCGCAGGAGGCTCCGGACTGAAGAGCGTCGCTGGAGGCTCCGGACTGACGACTTTCTTTGGAGGTCTCGTGCCATAACTCCTCACTGGAGGCTTCGTGCCATGGATCCTCACTGGAGGCTTTGTGCCATGGATCCTCACTGGAGGCTTCGTGCCATGGATCATCACTGGAGGTTTCTTGCCATGGATCATCACTGGAGGCTTCGTGCCATGGATCACCACTGGAGGCTTCTTGCCATGGATCATCACTGGAATAGAGAGACACACTGGAGGCCTGGCTCTGGGAGAAGGCACCGGACTCACCAGGCTGGGGAGACATGCAGGAGGGTTAGCACTTAGCACAGGCACCGGATGCACTGGACCGTGGGGGCGCACTGGCGGTCTCGAGCGCAGAGCTAGCACCACTTATCCTGGCTGGATCCCCCCTGTAGCCCGGCAAGTGCGGGGAGTTGGAATAGGCCGCACTGGGCTGTGCTGTCGAACTGGAGACACCGTGCGTAGGGCTGGTGCCGTATACCCCGGGCCGAGGAGACGCACAGGAGACCAGATGAAAAAAAATTCTGGGGCTGCCTCTTGTGCACTTTTCCTCGCGCCAATTCCTCATAGCGTCGCCGCTCCGCTTTTGCTGCCTCCAGCTCCTTTTTTGGACGGCGATACTCTCCCGTGTCCAGTCCTCTCCTCCACGCTGCTTGGGCCTTTGGTGGTGGGTAGTTCTGTCACGGCCGTTTAAAGGAGTGGACCAAGGCGCAGCATTTTGAGCGTACATACTTGTTTAATATAAGAATTCGCCACCAAAACAATAAAACATCAAACGAACACGTGAAGCCAACGTAGTGCTCACAGGCAACTAAACATGGACAACTACCCACCAAACCAACATGGAAAATGGCAACCTAAATAGGCTCCCCAATCAGAGACAACGATAAACAGCTGTCTCTGATTGGGAACCCACTCAGGCCACCATAAACCTACAACCCCTAGACAATACAAAATCCCCATAGATAACAAAAAACCCTAGACAAGACAAAAACCCCTACACAATACAAAAACTAAACAAAACACCCCTTGTCACACCCTGACCTAACCAAATAATAAAGAAAGCAAATATAACTAAAGTCAGTGCGTGACAGCTCTCCCCTTCTTAATCTGTTTCATGGCATTTTGCTTTCTAAATTCTTCTAAAACTATTTTCTTATTTGACACATAGTTATCATAAGTTGAGAAAGCACGTATCCTAAACTTATCAAAACAAAAATAGCATCCTAAAATCGATTCAGAAACTGATTCCTAAATCATATTTAATTGTATTATCGAAGGTGAGTTGTTTAAATCGTTTGACACATAATAAGCATAACCACATGTTGTTTATCAAAACATACCTCCTACAGGCTTCGCCACACTTAGCCCAAAGCCAACACAGCATGCTGAATAACTTAATAAATAAGTCAACATGGGGACATACTCAAATCTGTGAGTCCAGCCCAAAATCAGTGGGGCAACATTCAAACCACGTAGCAAACTCTGGGTTGTCCAGGTAGGCTCTCAGATCAGATCACCACGTTTTCAGAGGTGAGGAGAGAAGTAAACAATAGCTCAAAGTAAAGACAGATATGAAGAGAGACAGAGAGAGAAAGAATGAGAGAGTGACAGAGAAAAAGAGAGAGGGGAGAGCGTGAGAGAGACAGAAAGAGTCAAAAAGAGAAGAGAGAGAGAGAGAGAGAGAAAGAAGCAAGAGAAAGAGCGAGGGAGAGGATTTGAAAGAGAAAAAGCGAGAAGCTGAAGGGTAGCAGACTAGAGACAGCTATACATATAGAAGCAGATTCCCTGCCATACCTGCCCCCCTCCTTGCAGAACCCCTGCCTGCAGCGTCTGCTTTTGAAGTGATGTCCACAATAAGGTTCAGGTAGTCGTACAGCCAGGTGTGCTGCAGCTTGAGGCAATGATGCAACATCCGGGCAACAAGTCCTCATACAGACATCAGACAAGGATGACATGATTATTTGTTATCGGTCTGTTGCTCACTGTTTCCTCATGCCATAAGTCTTCATGCATACAGTATGTGTGAAGAGATGCAGATTGATCAATATTACACAGTACAGGCCTAATCTCAGTGTGTATATTTAGCCTGACAGTCTAGCACCATATAGCACCAATGGTTCACTGTGAACAATGGTTCAATGTCTCAGGCAAAACCAATGAGTTGTGGCGTTCCGCAGGGGAGCATGCTTGGGCCTTTACTGTTTTTATTGTATATTAATGATATGAAAGATGCTTGTTCTTGCCGTCTTTTTATTTATGCGGATGACTCTACACTTCTGGTGTCTCACAAAAGTAAAACTATGTTGGAGAGCATACTTAGCACAGAGCTTACTAACATTAGCAAATGGCTTGGAGATAATAAGCTATCTCTGCACTTAGGGAAAACTGAAGCAATTATTTTTTGGATCCAGACCTAAATTGTGTAGGTTGTCTAAAATCAGAGTGGAGTTAGGGGGTGAGGTGCTGACTACTAAAACCTCTGTTAGCTACTTGGGATGTATCCTTGATGGAAGCTTGGGAGGTGTGAGCATGGCCACTAAAGTGCTAGGGAAGGTAAATGCCAGGACTAGGTTTTTGGCTAGAAAGTCCAAGCTGCTTGATAAGGACTCCATGAAAGTGCTAGCTACTGCACTCATTCAATGCCATTTTGACTATGCTAGTACTTCCTGGTTTGGGGGCTTATCTAAACTTATGAAGGGGAAGCTCCAGATAGCCTAGAATAAGTTGATCAGGGTAGTATTGAAGGTGAGTCCACGTACTCACATTGGCAGGAGCTGCTTTCAGGAACTAAACTGGCTGCCTGTTGAGGCTAGGGTGTCCCAGATTAGACTAGGTTTGGTTTACAGGAGTATTTATGGTCCTGCACCCAGATATTTAAGTGATTACTTTCCTCGTGTTAGGGATGCACACAATCACAGCACCAGATCAGGTGTTGCTGATGTGTGCTTATACAGGTTCAGGAGTAATGCTGGGAAATGTACTTTCTTGTATACTGGAGCCTCAGAATGGAATGAGTTGCCTCTGCCTATAAAAACAACGTCCTCTCTGGACAGCTTTAAAAAATAAAGTAAAAATATGTTTGATGTCCTCTGTGCCCATATGAATAACCCCTATGATGTAACTGGAATGATGAGATAGATGTTCTTCTTTTATGTTTATGTTTTATTATTTCACTGCCATACTGTGTTCAATCTTGTATAGCCATCTTGTCTCAAGAGGACCACAATGGAAATAAGTCCCAGACTTTATATTGTGTTTTCCTCTATGATTTTATTCATGTGCATGTATGGCTTTTAAGTTATATGTGTGCTTGTTTTTTTTAAATGGTCGAATTAATAAACGACACTAAACTAAAACACCAGTTGGCTTGGTGAGGGCCAACAACACGTCAGGGCTGGACAAAACCACAAGGCCTTCTTGACCCTGAGATAAGACTAAGTAGGGATTAACAAGTAGGGAAGAGAATATGACAGACGGTCTCTGAAATTAGATGAAAAGCTCCAGACTGATCTTATCTCTCTCTGTATCTCTCTCTGTATCTCTCTCTGTCTCTCTCTCTGTCTCTCTCTCTGTCTCTCTCTCTCTGTATCTCTCTGTATCTCTCTCTCTCTGTATATATATCTCTGTATCTCTCTCTCTCTCCTTGAGAAGCTCTCAGTTCAGCAGCAAAGTGAGAGGGTGACAGACACACACACCAGCACACCACGCACGCACGCACACACACACACACGCGCACACGCACACGCACACGCACAAACACACACACAAAGGGTGATGGATCACATGGCCAAAGGGGATTTACAGAGCTGTGTGTGTGTGTGTGTGTGTGTGTGTGTGTGTGTGTGTGTGTGTGTGTGTGTGTGTGTGTGTGTGTGTGTGTGTGTGTGTGTGTGTGTGTGTGTGTGTGTGTGTGTGTGTGTGTGTGCGGGGAGGGAGGGAGGGATCAGGCCAGGCAGGTCTGTATTGATCTGATAGCACGGGTACGTCCCAAATGGCAAACTATTCCCTATTCAGTGCACTCATTTTAACCAGGGCCCATAGGTTAGTGCTCCTATATACACTGCTCAAAAAAATAAAGGGAACACTAAAATAACACATCCTAGATCTGAATGAATGAAATATTCTTATTAAATACTTTTTTCTTTACATAGTTGAATGTGCTGACAACAAAATCACACAAAAATGATCAATGGAAATCAAATTTATCAACCCATGGAGGTCTGGATTTGGAGTCACACTCAAAATTAAAGTGGAAAACCACACTACAGGCTGATCCAACTTTGACGTAATGTCCTTAAAACAAGTCAAAATGAGGCTCAGTAGTGTGTGTGGCCTCCACGTGCCTGTATGACCTCCCTACAACGCCTGGGCATGCTCCTGATGAGGTGGCGGATGGTCTCCTGAGGGATGTCCTCCCAGACCTGGACTAAAGCATCCGCCAACTCCTGGACAGTCTGTGGTGCAACGCGGCGTTGGTGGATGGAGCGAGAGATGATGTCCCAGATGTGCTCAATTGGATTCAGGTCTGGGGAACGGGCGGGCCAGTCCATAGCATCAATGCCTTCCTCTTGCAGGAACTACTGACACACTCCAGCCACATGAGCTCTAGGATTGTCTTGCATTAGGAGGAACCCAGGGCCAACCGCACCAGCATATGGTCTCACAAGGGGTCTGAGGATCTCATCTCGGTACCTAATGGCAGTCAGGCTACCTCTGGCGAGCACATGGAGGGCTGTGCGGCCCCCCAAAGAAATGCCACCCCACACCATGACTGACCCACCGCCAAACCGGTCATGCTGGAGGATGTTGCAGGCAGCAGAACGTTCTCCACGGCGTCTCCAGACTCTGTCACGTCTGTCACATGTGCTCAGTGTGAACCTGCTTTCATCTGTGAAGAGCACAGGGCGCCAGTGGCGAATTTGCCAATCTTGGTGTTCTCTGGCAAATGCCAAACGTCCTGCACGGTGTTGGGCTGTAAGCACAACCCCCACCTGTGGATGTCGGGCCCTCATACCACCCTCATGGAGTCTGTTTCTGACCGTTTGAGCAGACACATGCACATTTGTGGCCTGCTGGAGGTCATTTTGCAGGGCTCTGGCAGTGCTCCTCCTGCTCCTCCTTGCACAAAGGCGGAGGTAGCGGTCCTGCTGCTGGGTTGTTGCCCTCCTACGGCCTCCTCCACGTCTCCTGATGTACTGGCTAGTCTCCTGGTAGCGCCTCCATGCTCTGGACACTACGCTGACAGACACAGCAAACCTTCTTGCCACAGCTCGCATTGATGTGCCATCCTGGATGAGCTGCACTACCTGAGCCACTTGTGTGGGTTGTAGACTCCGTCTCATGCTACCACTAGAGTGAAAGCACCGCCAGCATTCAAAAGTGACCAAAACATCAGCCAGGAAGCATAGGAACTGAGAAGTGGTCTGTGGTCACCACCTGCAGAACCACTCCTTTATTGGGGGTGTCTTGCTAATTGCCTATAATTTCCACCTGTTGTCTATTCCATTTGCACAACAGCATGTGAAATTTATTTTCAATCAGTGTTGCTTCCTAAGTGGACAGTTTGATTTCACAGAAGTGTGATTGACTTGGAGTTACATTGTGTTGTTTAAGTGTTCCCTTTATTTTTTGGAGCAGTGTACATAAGGGAGGGTGAAATGTTACCACCTGCAGTAAGACAGAATTTTGCCTGTTGTATCTTGTTGTGTCCTACAGGTCCGAGCTTTGTGTTATGCTATCCAAACGGTGATAGAGCAGCTCCAACACCAGAGCTGTACGCTGTGACTGTCAAAGGTGTCGAGACAACAGTCTGAAATAGATATTCTCTCGCGATGAAAAGAGAAACGTCCGACAGAGATATGACAGTGAGTCAGATTGATATCACTAACGAGGACTGGATTTTACAACCAGCGTGTCAAAGGAGACTTTTGAGAGGCTGTGCGTGTGTATGTGTGCGCATGTGTGTGTGTGTGCGCGTGTGTGTGTGTGTGTGTGTGTGTGTGTGTGTGTGTGTGTGTGTGTGTGTGTGTGTGTGTGTGTGTGTGTGTGTGTGTGTGTGTGTGTGTGTGTGTGTGCACGTGCATGGCTGGTGGATACCTGTCTATAGGATAATGATCTTGTGCACTGTTTATCCAACATGAATACAGACAACGGAAGAATCTACATTAGGAGGCAGAAGTTGTTCCCTGTAATGATCGTTAACATGTCCTGAGCTGTCAATCAAAAGCGTAAAATCAAATACTTCACAGATTGCCCGCCTGCTTTCCAGAATATTCATGGCAGGAGAACCACAGAAGTCTACTCCTGAATCCCAAATCAACTCCTAGTCCCTATCCCCTAGGCATTCTCAGTAGATCTGAGAGTATTGGGGCAATAGGGCTCCATCTTTCCCTCTGATAGGCCAGGTGGAATTGTTGAGATATTGTGCCAACAATTCTCCACAAGTGGAATGGAGCCTCGGGGTTGAGTTGAGATTCGGGTTAAAAGTGAAGAAAATGAAGCGGTGAGAGCAGTCTTGTGGTAGTTAGGGAACAGAATGGCCTCAGTGAATTCCAGGTTAGCGTTTCCTCTACTATCGGAGTCTGATGGTGAGACCTGTTAATTACATGCATTTTTAGACGGCTGAAGATAACAGGGTGTCTAATTGCAGACACATCTAAATCACTAACCAATTATTACATTTACATTTACATTACAATTATTTGCGGTAATAGTGATTATGCGAACCTGCTGTAATGTTGCTGCAATAATGACTGCTGCACGCTGGACCTCTTATGGTGGTATACAGTTGTGTCACGTGCAATGATGTACAGTGGTGTTACGGTGTTATGTCACCTCTTGAAATTGCGTGCCTGAAGGACATGAAAGGGTTGTTGAGGTAACGGAATGCTATCACAAGGTATTAATTATTTACCTGTGATAATATTAGCACCGCTAATAATTGTGGAGGTAAAATATTCCTGTGCAGACCCTCATTTTGAAAGGCAAACAGACAGATCACCTAGTCTATCTTCACTGATTAAAACAGATCTACGGTGGAAAAAATGCTGAAACCAGCTGCCGTTTTCTCTATCTGACAGAATTGCTTCAAGTTCACACTGGCAATTCCATAGCTGCAGTCATCATGATCTATCATTCATTCTACAGATAAATATACACTAAATATCATCATCAAAGGTAACTGTACAGTGTCTGATCAGTGTCTGATCAATGCTTGATCAGTGTCTGATCAAATTCTACAATGCCTTTTAAGGAATCCATGAACAGGATCTCAGCACACTCACATAATATCTCATTAGTCCCTGATCACACCTAGTCATAATGATGTATCTTAGCAGATGTTGCCTTACTACAGCTGGACCTCCTGAGGACAAGCAGTCTGAGACGGAGGCACGCATTACGCACACGCACACACAGGAGGATTCTGCACAGACAGCCGGATGGACACACAGGGGAAGGAGGCTTTCAGTACAGACCTTCAGAGTGTAACCTTTAATTAGCCTCATCATGACAGCCAAACTCGCCAGATCACTAAAAGAGAAATGCCATCCTAGTGACGTGGAGCCGTTTGACTAACAACGAAAACCCTGACCTGGATGATACTGTTGTAAAATGTGTGACAGGGTTGCACCCGATAATAAGTCCCCTTTGCAATATAGCTAACTTGTCTCATGTTCTTATTGGTGATCACAGAGCTATACGGCCTATGTTATGGTAAGTCTACTGCTGAAAAAGTAGGAGGCTGCAAACTGCTTATCAACAGTTTTATTGTGATCCTCTGAGCGTCTGGCCTTGTTAACTGACCTTTCCCCTTTGAAACGAGGGCAAACATCAAGTCTGACATGAAAGGAATCATCTAGTTAGCGCTGTAGATCCATCTGAGAGATTGGAAGATGTTTCTGAGATGAGTCTGACCTTTTGACCCCTGGTTGTTGACCCACCGCTGGCCCTCCTACACAGACTTCAGGGCAACTCCGAGACTTAGATTTTTCACTTTAAAATGTATACCAAACAATAACCATTGATTTCAAAGTAAAAACAAACCATGGAACTCCAAGCACAATATGTACTTTTAACAATTTCAACTGAACATTTTGCAAAAACACATTTACAGAAAGCACTGTCTGTGCAGATTTAACGTAATTCTGTTACCAAACTTTGGATCGGCACAGTTCTTCCGGTAAATGTGTTTTTCCATTTACTGTGCAAGTTGTCCAAAGTTATCATTGTGCATAGAGTTGTATGGTTTGTTAAACTTTGAACTGAATGTTTTTTGTTTGGCATACATTTTAAAGTGAAAAATCGGAGTCTCGGCGTAATCCATTACCATGGAATTGCCCTTCAGTCTATTTGTGTGTGTGAGTGTGTGTGCACGCACATGAGTGTTTGTTATGTTTGAGGATGGGGGGCCAATTTAATGATGAATCCCAGGGGTGAGAGTGTGTGGGCGAGTGTGCCTGTCGTTTTGGTAGCAAAGCAAAAGTAGCACCTCGTTCTTTCACCTCTGTCTCAGTTTTCTAACAGCCTGCTGACCTTCTCACCTGTGGTGTGTCGGGTTCTTCTGATATTGACGTCCAGAAACTTTTGTTCACTTTGAAAAACATATTTGGTGGATCACTGTCACTTCCTAAACTGCCTTCAATCTGACTACAAAGTAATTTCAGCAGCCATCAATTCAAACATATAATGTACACCACAACATCCAACTACCTCATCCCCATATTGTTTTTATGCTCTTTTGCACACCAGTATTTCTACTTGCACATCATCATCTGCACATCTATCACTCCAGTGTTAATCTGCTAAATTGTAATTACTTCGCTACTATGGCCTATTTATTGCCTTACCTCCTTACTCCATTTGCACACACTGTATATATATTTTTCTACTGTGTTATTGACTGTACTTTTGTTTTATTCCATGTGTAACTCTGTGTTGTTGTTTTTGTCGCACTGCTTTGCTTTATCTTGGCCAGGTCGCAATTGTAAATGAGAACTTGTTCTCAACTGGCCTACCTGGTTAAATAATGGTGAAAAAAAAAACAACAACATCCTGCCCTCTGGGCTATTCTGGCTCGGACAACGCTACTTCATTTATAAAACGTACTTTATAACAATATACTAAACTCATTTCTGTGTGAACATATTTGGTGGATCACTTTCACTTTGTAAACTGACATCAATCTGTAAACTGACCATGAAGTCATCTCATCAGCTCCTGCTCTATGGGCCATTCTGCTACTATGGATAATTCTGTCACTATGGGCCATTCTGCTACTATGGATAATTCTGTCACTATGGGCCATTCTGGTACTATGGATAATTCTGTCACTATGGGCCATTCTGGTACTATGGATAATTCTGTCACTATGGGCCATTCTGCTACTATGGATAATTCTGTCACTATGGGCCATTCTGGTACTATGGATAATTCTGTCACTATGGGCCATTCTGCTACTATGGATAATTCTGTCACTATGGGCCATTCTGCTACTATGGATAATTCTGTCACTATGGGCCATTCTGGTACTATGGATAATTCTGTCACTATGGGCCATTCTGGTACTATGGATAATTCTGTCACTATGGGCCATTCTGCTACTATGGATAATTCTGTCACTATGGGCCATTCTGCTACTATGGATAATTCTGTCACTATGGGCCATTCTGGTACTATGGATAATTCTGTCACTATGGGCCATTCTGCTACTATGGATAATTATGTCACTATGGGCCATTCTGGTACTATGGATAATTCTGTCACTATGGGCCATTCTGCTACTATGGATAATTCTGTCACTATGGGCCATTCTGGTACTATGGATAATTCTGTCACTATGGGCCATTCTGCTACTATGGATAATTCTGTCACTATGGGCCATTCTGCTACTATGGATAATTCTGTCACTATGGGCCATTCTGGTACTATGGATAATTCTGTCACTATGGGCCATTCTGGTACTATGGATAATTCTGTCACTATGGGCCATTCTGGTACTATGGATAATTCTGTCACTATGGGCCATTCTGCTACTATGGATAATTCTGTCACTATGGGCCATTCTGGCTCGGACATCACTACTTACTTACTTTAGAACGTCATACTCTTTTGCACACCAGTATCTCTACTTGCACATGATCATCTGATGATTTATCACCCCAGTGTTAATCTGCTAAATTGTAATTATTCGCTCCTATGGCCTATTTATTGCCTACCTCCTCATGCCTTTTGCACACAATGTATATAGATTCTCTTTTTTTCCCCGACTATGTTATTGACTTGTTTATTGTTTACTCCATGTGTAACTCTGTGTTGTTGTCTGTTCACACTGCTATGCTTTATCTTGGCCAGGTCGCAGTTGCAAATGAGAACTTGTTCTCAACTAGCCAACCTGGTTAAATAAAGGTGAAAAAAAATAAAAAATACAAATCCCTTTTTTTTTTCCTGTGTGTGTGTTTGCATGCATGTGTGCTTGCACAATGTGATATAGTACGCCAGCTGGGCGACAATACTCCTCATCTTATTAGAAGCCCTGCTATGCTGGGCATCACTCCCTCTCTCCTTCCCTCTTTCCCCCCTCTGTGTCTTGGCCTCCAGAGTACTGTCTCATTTCCATAGCAGCGTGGCTCCTCACCTCTCCATCCTTCATCTGAATTTCCGAGGCTCATATCCTTGAGCAGCCATGTAAATAAACAGCCTGGTGTTAAATATTAAAACCTCATTGTGGGTGAGTGACAGGACAGGACCTGGATCCTCACCTATTAGCCAGCTGGGGCCTCGGCTGGTTTGTGTGTGTGTGTGTGTGTGTGTGTGTGTGTGTGTGTGTGTGTGTGTGTGTGTGTGTGTGTGTGTGTGTGTGTGTGTGTGTGTGTGTGTGTGTGTGTGTGTGTGTGTGTGTGTGTGTGTGTGTGTGTGTGTGTGTGACCTCGACCCCGCCTCAAGCTGTGGACCAGTACACCAGGGACTCCAACTACTGTCAAACTACATCTGCTGTTGGGTACAGAGTTTCAGTATAAACACTTAGTGACATCTGCTGATGTAAATAGGTCTTCATAAATACATTTTATTCGATTTTTCAAGGTACCTTAGTTGCATTAGCATACAATGTCTATCCGTCACAGGCAATACATCTCCAATCATAGTCTTACAAGGACAAAATACAACAATGTGAATAGAGAATTTACCCACAACTATACAACTTAATGTGTATACCCTAGCATTGATACTTTGATACTTTGATACTGTGAACCATCAGATCCTCCTCTCCACCCTCTCCGAGCTGGGCATCTCCGGCGCGGCCCACGCTTGGATTGCGTCCTACCTGACAGGTCGCTCCTACCAGGTGGCGTGGCGAGAATCTGTCTCCGCACCACGTGCTCTCACCACTGGTGTCCCCCAGGGCTCTGTTCTAGGCCCTCTCCTATTCTCGCTATACACCAAGTCACTTGGCTCTGTCATATCCTCACATGGTCTCTCCTATTATTGCTATGCAGACGACACACAATTAATCTTCTCCTTTCCCCCCTCTGATAACCAGGTGGTGAATCGCATCTCTGCATGTCTGGCAGACATATCAGTGTGGATGACGGATCACCACCTCAAGCTGAACCTCGGCAAGACGGAGCTGCTCTTCCTCCCGGGGAAGGACTGCCCGTTCCATGATCTCGCCATCACGGTTGACAACTCCATTGTGTCCTCCTCCCAGAGTGCTAAGAACCTTGGCGTGATCCTGGACAACACCCTGTCGTTCTCAACTAACATCAAGGCGGTGACCCGTTCCTGTAGGTTCATGCTCTACAACATTCGCAGAGTACGACCCTGCCTCACGCAGGAAGCGGCGCAGGTCCTAATCCAGGCACTTGTCATCTCCCGTCTGGATTACTGCAACTCACTGTTGGCTGGGCTCCCTGCCTGTGCCATTAAACCCCTACAACTCATCCAGAACGCCGCAGCCCGTCTGGTGTTCAACTTTCCCAAGTTCTCTCACGTCACCCCGCTCCTCCGCTCTCTCCACTGGCTTCCAGTTGAAGCTCGCATCCGCTACAAGACCATGGTGCTTGCCTACGGAGCTGTGAGGGGAACGGCACCTCCGTACCTTCAGGCTCTGATCAGGCCCTATACCCAAACAAGGGCACTGCGTTCATCCACCTCTGGCCTGCTCGCCTCCCTACCTCTGAGGAAGTACAGTTCCCGCTCAGCCCAGTCAAAACTGTTCGCTGCTCTGGCACCCCAATGGTGGAACAAACTCCCTCACGACGCCAGGTCAGCGGAGTCAATCACCACCTTCCGGAGTCACCTGAAACCCCACCTCTTTAAGGAATACCTAGGATAGGATAAAGTAATCCTTCTAACCCCCCCCCCTTAAAAGAGTTAGATGCACTATTGTAAAGTGGTTGTTCCACTGGATATCATAAGGTGAATGCACCAATTTGTAAGTCGCTCTGGATAAGAGCGTCTGCTAAATGACTTAAATGTAAATGTAAAATTGTCCCTCAGACAAGCGGAGAAATTTGTCTGGGGAGGAAATACATCTATTTAACAACCCAGTTCTCATTCAACCTGTCCCTGAATCTGTTATCTATCTCATTGCATATGGTTTCTAGTCAACCTCATTTTTATCATAAATTAAACCAACCAACCAATTTTACTGCATGGAGCCTTTAACAACCAGCTAAGTCGCGGTCCATGAAATACAGCCCTTTGCCCATTGCTATGGATTTTACAGCCAGAAGTATCATCAGACAGCCACTTTCCATCAGTAGCTAGTTTCTGAAGCATTGGAATGCTATTACAGCTAGTCACTGGGAAGCCCTCATCCCAGTCATGAGTCTGTGAAGCCATAGACCAGAGAGAATGATACACACACACACACACACACACACACACACACACACACACACACACACACACACACACACACACACACACACACACACACACACACACACACACACACACACACACACACACACACACACACACACACACACACACACACAGCTAGAGGATGGATAATTTCCGGGCCCCCATCAGGGCTCCAAACTGTCCCTGCTGCTATACACAAGCCATCATACCCAAATCTCTTGTGACATGAAGGCTGGCCCCAAATGTAGACATTGATAAATGTGTGCGTGTGTGTGTGTGTGTGTGTGTACTGATCCAGATGAAAACAGTGAGGCCTGCAGTCATACTGTAGCAGCAGTGGAGATGGTTCTGATTGCAGTTATCATCACTACATTTCCCAGTGGGTAAATCTAGAAGCATAACCTCAGGGATTATTTCACAGTCAGGCACTATACAGGCACACCCATAAGATCGCATGCATACACGCGCACACACACACCTGAACTAACAAGATTTAGTTTATTATTTATTTATTTATTTGTCATTTTACCCCCTTTTCTCCCCAACTTCGTGATGTCCAATTGCGATTCATTTATGAACTCCCGAATGGGCTCGGGGGAGGCACGTTTGAGTCAAGCATCCTCCGAAACAGTTTCCTCATTCATAATCATAACAGCTTTTTTCCATTCATAATCATAACAGATTTTTTTCCATTCATAATCATAACAGATTTTTTCCATTCATAATCATAACAGATTTTTTCCATTCATAATCATAACAGCTTTTTCCCATTCATAATCATAACAGCTTTTCCCCATTCATAATCATAACAGATTTTTTCCATTCATAATCATAACAGATTTTTTTCCATTCATAATCATAACAGATTTTTTCCATTCATAATCATAACAGCTTTTTCCCATTCATAATCATAACAGATTTTTTTCCATTCATAATCATAACAGCTTTTCCCCATTCATAATCATAACAGCTTTTTTTCCATTCATAATCATAACAGATTTTTTTCCATTCATAATCATAACAGATTTTTTTCCATTCATAATCATAACAGATTTTTTCCCATTCATAATCATAACTGCTTGAGTGTTCCATCCTTCGATTGTGCAAATGACAATACTGTGAATGACTTAATTTGTCTGAATACAGTATGCTAACACTGTCCTATTCATATTCAAATCGTTGACTTTGTATGGCAGTAATTGGGATTCACACAGCTAGACTGACTGAGAATTGTAAGCACTGTGGCAGTCATTTAGGCAGATTTAAACCCTATACTCACCCAGACTTCTCACATTGTCAGAAAACAAAAGAATCCATCTAATTATCAAAATGGAGGTTATAGCATGTCAGGCAAATGTTTTTCTTTTCTCATTTTAAGCTCCCACCTTTCAAAACAGGAGAGAACAGCCAGGCGTGTTGCAAACAACATGGTTGTGAAGCCATAATGGTAATGTAGCGGCGTGTGCAGAACATGTCAGCGTCTCAGAAAAAAAATCTGTGGCTGATTACTCGCTCTGATGAGTTCTAGTCAGTCAAATGCAGTTCCTTCCCTCAGTCATTATGCTTAATAGGCGAACTTCCTGTTGAGTGCAGGCAGGCAGGATCACTGCTTTATTCAGACGACAGCAGAGAGAGAGAGTGATGGGAGCGGTAGAAAGAGGCAATGGAGAAAGAAAGTAAAAGGGTGGAATATGGTGAAAGAGAGAGAGAAATGCAGAGGGGAGAGGGGAGAGATAGGGGTAGAGGGGGAAAGCCAGAGAAAGGTAGAGAGAGAGAGAAAAAATTAAAATAAAAACATGCAGGAAATAGTGCTTCATGACAAGACATCAAAAACAAGACAGCCAATTAGTGGACAGAGCAGAGCAGTCGGGGAAGCTGAACTGACCAATCAGGGGCTTCGGTGGTGAATTGATTGTTTGTGTGTTGCATCCCGCTGTGTTTCTGCATGGAGACACTCACAGACAGACCCCGCTCTGCTCTGCTTTGAGGTGATTGATCACACTCCAGGTGGGATCCTCTCAAAATATTGGTGTGTGTGTGTGTTCAAAATGTTCAACAGGAAATTGGAATGTGGCCCTTCAAGCGTTGAGGGGGGAATTGGAAGTGACTTTGGTGACTAGCCAATTGACGTCTCTCTCTCTCTCTCTCTCTCTCTCTCTCTCTCTCTCTCTCTCTCTCTCTCCTCTCTCTCTCTCTCTCTCTCTCTCTCTCTCTCTCTCTCTCTCTCTCTCTCTCTGCCTCTCTCTCTCTCTGCCTCTCTCTCTCTGCCTCTCTCTCTCTCTCTCTCTCTCTCTCTCTCTCTCTCTCTCTCTCTCTCTCTCTCTCTCTCTCTCTCTCTCTCTCTCTCTCTCTCTCTCTCTCTCTCTCTCTCTCTCTCTCTGACAGCTGGTGCACATGGATGAGGAGAGGAAAGGAGAGGACATGTCCTTCTGATGGATGTGCCGTTTGATAAGGCCATCTCTCCCGGTGAATGAATGGTGAAACATAACAGCTGCTGCTGGCATCAGACAGAGAGCCCAGCCCACCTCACCAGTGCCTTGCCTACGACCGACCAACCAAGCTTGGCAGACGTCGAGAGAGAAATCTCAGACCGCTGACAGGTTTACTGACAAACCTCAAACATTTCACGCTTTGCATGCTGGATGGAGGACGGGCTGGATGGTGAATGCACACTCAATAAAAAGCACACAGACAGATATAAATCTTCCCCTCTGCCTCTGTAATGGCGTTTCAACATCAATACCTGAGGGATGGTGGGGTACATCCCTGCAGCCTCAGCTAAAGCTAGCTAGAGGAAGAGACACTTTTAGTGCATCTGCAAATACACACAGGTGGACATAGATGCACAGAGATGAGTGCACACACACACACACACAAGCAAGAAAGTATATAAGTGTAAATGCTCACACACACACAGGCAGGTAGGCTTGCTGTATTACCCTACAACACTTCCCGTTCAACAAATATGTTTGATCAACACAGTACTATGCAATTATTTCATCTCAGGGAACCCTTAATGACTATTGAGTACTGCTGTGAATACATTATTTCCTATCTATCTCTTCATGAGGTGCACAGTATCTTTCATTCCAGCTTGTACGCTATTTAATCAGAGCTCTATCCTCTCATTAAACTGTGACCTGGGCTGTTTAGCGTCCTGATGCAGAGTATGTGTGTGGGGCTCCCTGCTGTAAAGACTATGTATTCAGCTCAATATTGGCTGGATTAACCCCCCTGTTGTGATCCATATCTGATCACCACAGTAACTTTATCATTCACTTAGCTACAGCTGGACTGGACTCAAACCAATAGAGAGACAGAGAGACAGAGAGAGAGAGAGAGAGAGAGAGAAGTAGAGAGAGAGAAGTAGAGAGAGAGACAGAGACACACACAATGTATGACCATAATAGAGACACATATTTCCCTCAGATTACACAGATCCACAAAGAATTCGAAAACAAACCTGATTTTGATAAACTCCCATATCTACTGGGTGAAATACCACAGTGTGCAATCACAGCAGCAAGATTTGTGACCTGTTGCCACAAGGAAAGGTCAACCAGTGAAGAACAAACACCATTGTAAATACAACCCATATTTATGCTTATTTATTTTCACTTTTGTACTTTAACCGTTTGCACATCGTTAAAACACTGTATATATACATAATATGACATTTGAAATGTCTTTATCCTTTTGGAACTTCTGTGAGTGGAATGTATACTGTTCATTTTTATTGTTTATTTCACTTTTGTATATTATCTACCTCACTTGCTTTGGCAATGTTAACATATGTTTCCCATGCCAATAAAGCCCCTTGAATTGAATTGACACACAGATCAAGAAAGAGGAGAGAGAAAGAGAGAGAGAGAGAGACACAGAGAGAGACAAACAGATCAAGAAAGAAAGAGGAGAGAGAGAGAGACACACAGAGAGAGAGACAAACAGATCAAGAAAGAAAGAGGAGAGAGAGAGAGAGACACACAGAGAGAGACAAACAGATCAAGAAAGAAAGAGGAGAGAGAGGGAGAGGCTATACTATTGGCTTTATTATTCACTTAGCTACCGCTGGACTACAGATATACTGTATAGCTTATAAAGCATGTTTATTAATTATCTAGTTCATTCACTAATGGCTATGAGCATGTTCACTCCTAACCTCTAATTAATTTCCACATTGACACACTAAGATAAGAGTTGACAGGCTACACTAAGCTACGCAGACAGACTCGTTCTCAGACTTCCAAGTTGTGAAGTGCACACAAATTTAATTGATACAAACCACGGGCACTCAACGTCATTTCAATGTGTATAACTGTATAATAAGATTACAAGCTATATTCACCCAATCAAAAAGAGAATGAAAAGTTGGTTGAATGTCCAATGTATTATCACTGTGGATCTAAACGCACAACCAAATTCCAATGGAAAAACAATGTGGGATTTTTGGTTTAGTTGTCACCCGAATGTCCATCACTGTGCTTTCAACTATTTAAAAGCACAGCAAAGTTAAAATGGGAATACAATGTCAGATATTTTGGATTGCAGTTGAGAATACATTATAAGTACATGGTGCAAGTGATTCTGCACAGATGATTACAGTATTTGTGAAGGTCTCCACAGACCTACGTCGACTTACGACCTATAGCATCTTGAACATGCACGCGTTATATGATTACATAAGAAGACATTTATAGTTACAGTAACCTACATTTTTTAAATCATTTTTTAATTTTGGATTAGTGTGTGCTTGTTGACATTTACTGTATTGAGTAATAGGAACTAAGCACATAAGCATTTCGCTGCACCTGCCGTAACACCTGCTAAACGGTGTACACAACCAATAACTTTGATTTGAAAATACGGGCCATGGATGTGATACTCGTTTTAATGTTGATTGTTACATTCGTTTGTAAGATAACTTGAGGCTATTTATTGTATTTTGAAAGTGATATTGAATTGTGTTTTGTTATCAGTGCAACCAAATAGCAACATTTAAAGGAGATGTATCTTCTGCTTAGATAGTTCCATCTGAGCCACTGACTTAGTCTGGCGTTAAATCCAGTTTGTCTACAAATGAATAATTAACATGTTGGATTCACATCTCCATCCCAACCAAAAACCAAGGTTAAAGAGGACTATATCAAATCAAACTTTAAATGCACTTTAAATAAAGTCAATTTAGTCCTATTCTTTAACTTGTTTGGTTGAGATGGATGTATTCAACATATAAATGATTAATTTGTAGACAAACTGGAATTAAAGCCAAGAAGAAAACACATCTCCTTCAAATGTTGACATTTGGTTGCATTGACAACCAAACACAACATCCCTAAATAACCATTACATTTTAAATCAACCAGAGCTTGAAACCCTAGGCCTACTATATTGTACATTTTTAGTTGAATTCTGGGTTGAATTACAACAATATATGTTGTTGACTTTCTAAATGCTATATTAGAGGTCTACAGTAAATAGCATCTTTGATGATATATAAGTGATCAAATATGGTCACATTTCATTTGCTCGGTTTAACCTACCCTTTGGAATGATAGCAACAGTGAATGTATTTCGTTTTTAAATGGTGATCGCTCAACAATCATCCGCACAATAGCACATTGGTAATTAACAGATTAATAGTGAGTGACAAATATAATCGCTAAGCAGGGCTGGGATTGGTTAAAACTCTGGGTGGGAGAATTGGACTGTAGGAGGTGCTGCCCAGCCTATAGTTTATTTTCTGATTGTGGATATAACGTTGAAGATCTGACGTTTGAAAGGTATAAATGTAACATGTTTTATACAAGGTTTGTCTATGCTGAAATGTGGTTACCATGTTGAAAAAATCATGTGGTTGAAATTGCAGCCTCAAAACAACAGTTGATGGACTTTCGATGGACTTTTTTCAAATCCAATGTACTTTCCACATAGATTCCACATCACAATACACTGAGAAATGATGTTGAAATAACATTGATTCAACCAGTTTGTGGGGAAACTAGATACACGGCAGGTCTATTCACACTGTTAGGGTTTGCTATTGAACACGTGTGAAGCTCTATTTGTTTCACACATCACTGTAGAGAATATCTATCTAATCAGGGATGTCAGGTAACTGCCAAAATAAAGGAAACACCAACATAAAGAGTCTTAATAGGGCGTTGGGCCACCACGAGCCAGAACAGTTGCAATGCTCTTTGGCATAGATTCTACAAGTGTCTAGAATTCTATTGGAGGGATGCGACACTATTGTTCCACAAGAAATTCCATAATTTGGTGTTTTGTTGATGGTGGTAGAAAACGCTGTCTCAGGTCCCGCTCCAGAATCTCCCATAAGTGTTCCATTGGGTTGAGATCTTGTTACTGTGACGGCCATGGCATTCAGTTTACATCGTTTTCATGCTCATCAAACCATTCAGTGACCACTTGTGCCCATTGAATCGGGACATTGACATCCTATGGGGGCATAGCCATGGTAAGCAAAATCATTTCCAAAATGATGGCCCGCGCAACATTATACATAACCCTCAGCATTAAGGGATGTTCATTTCTTAATTAACTCAGGAACCACACCTGTGTGGAAGAACCTGCTTTCAATATACTTTGTTACCCTCATTTACTCAAGTGTTTCCATTATTTTGGCAGTTACCTGTACATTCCAGTTAGAATAAACGTGAAACACATCAGTCCAGACAGGAAAGAGAACCCGAGGGCATATTTGAATCATGTATGGTAACCGGGGTAGAGCAAAGGATTAGATGCAGGTGCTTTGGGGAGGGAGAGGTAAGGCTGAGGTGCTTGCCTGTTTTCTGAGTGACTGCACGCAGCGTGTCTATGTTAAATATTCCCTTCTTTCTCAACACAGTCATAGAGACTCATAGAGAAGCATTAAGGTTGCATGATGCGGTGCTCTCTCTCTCTCTCCCTCACTCTCTCTGTGTTGAGGAAATATTCATAGTGTACAAGAATCCCTCAACAACAAAAAACAGAAGAGCCTCCACTTTACCTCACTCAACATGGCCGCATTAATATTCATTAGAGAAAGAGGAGGAAAGTGCTTTATAGACTCAGATGAGATGCCACACAATGAGTCCTGCATTCCAATTAGGTGGGGATACACACAGAGAGACACACACACACACACACACACACACACACACACACACACACACACACACACACACACACACACACACACACACACACACACACACACACACACACACACACACACACACACACCGTTTCCAAGGGAACAGCAGATTGGAAGTCACCTGAATGAGCCCTGTCAAATTGTGCTTCCTATATAAAATGGAGGTCATGGCTACCAAGCATTCAGGGGACGCTAGCTAGCCTATGTAGTAGTAACATAAGCTAGCTGAACATTAAAAATAGACTTCTAAGACAATTGCACACACTAAGGATAGGGGAGAGCAGAACAAAGGGCAACTGGACACACTAATGCTAGAACAGACACATATAGTCTGACAAATTCCACTCAGGACACATACCAGAGACACGTAGGCGCCTAGGGAAATTGGACACCTAGATATATAGTCTGCTGATTCCCTTAAGTGCATGAGACTAGACATGTAGGCGCCTAAGAGAACAGCCACCATTATAAACTAATTGAAAGCAGATGGCGTTATAGGGCGTGAACAAGTAGGAAGCTTGAACTAAAGGATGATGGTGGGGAATGACTTCAGAAAGGAAACTTCATTTGCATAGGGGAGGGACATTATACTATGTGTGTATAAATATAGGAAATGGACTTCTGGGGGGTGTGTGTTCCGCGGGGTGTGTTCCGCGGGGACATGCCAGTGGGCTGTAAGTTGTAATAAAGAGCATGTTTGATTTTAAAAGTTCTGGTAAGCGTTGTATTTGAAAATGATTTTCCACGACACCTACAACACCTTCCTGCAGTGTTTTGACATAGATTAACATTACAACATTTATTTTGTAAGTGGTTATCTGGAAAGGGGGCAACATAATGCGGAACGAAAGGTATCGAGACCCCGGAACAATTCCCCCGTGTCACAAAACCCATTAGAGTGTAACAGACAGGGTGAGTAGCTCGGGGACAAAGACAGTAAGGATACTTCCTTCTGAGAGAGCAGTGAAGTGGAGTGCAGTAGAAGGACAACGTCATTGTTGGCAAAGTCAATCTCAATCCACAGGCGGGCGAGATAAGAACTCAGGAGCCCCTTGGCACTCAATGAAGATTTCAGATAGAATTGCTACAGTATTATCTCAATGAGAAATCCCTTCCCTGACTTAGAGAGCAGCTAAATCAATAGCCCATCAGAGCAGAGATAGGACGACGGCCTTGCTTGACTTTCGTGAGTACGGAGGAGCCGCTCTGTAAAACAGTAAGCGGTCAGAGCCACAGGGAGAGCAGAGCAGAGCAGCACTTCCTGAGGTTCTGACTCACAGCCCGAACTAATGTCACTAGTAGAGGTATGTCAAATGAATTTCCCAACTCGCAAAATATAGTTCAGTACTCTGATAATGAAGCAGCCACGACTCTCAAGAAGAGAAGTTATGAATTGGCTTGAAAGGAGCTGGGGAGCACCTGGAGAAAGATGATGGCAAATGGGTCTTGTCTGAGTCAGTGTGTCTGATGCCACTTTGGATATCCTTACCAAAAGGCATCCAATATGTCTCACACAATAACTTGGGCAAAGTGGGCTCCTCAAGTGACTTCTGTTGCTCCAGTGCCCCACGTAAATTAAATTAGACTTAAATTGTTTTTCATTTCAGTTCAATTTGATTTAATTTCAGTCTAGCTTTCCTTTTGGCATCTCTGAGTAAGAGATTGGGTATTTGTGTTTTTGGTTGGAAGGAACGATCAAAGGGAAAATACCTGGCTTTCAAATCAAAAGTGTTTCAGAAAAAGAGGCTTTGAAGAATGATGCATTCATGGCAGCCGAGTAGATAACCACCCACATTTCTCTTGGTGATTTTACTGAATCACAGTCCATAACGGATGGAAAGACCTGTTGACCTCCAGACCTGCTGTACTCTTTATCCTGTGACCTGCATGGTGGAGGAATAGATCTGCTATTGTATTCGTGGTGTGGGGAGTGTTTTGGTCTGTTTACTGCTGGCTCTACAACAAAAGCTCAGCATGGTTCTCTTTTTTCTATTTCATACCTGCTACCCCAGACGCTCTCTGGCTGCTGCTGTAAGTGGTGCAACCTTTACACATAAAATAACACACATTTTTCAGAAAGCGAGAAATAATTTAATGATTCATATGATTCCTGGATCATGCATTCAGTCTCTGTGCTGTACCAAGGCTACAGTACCTGCCAGCATGACTGTGTGAGTGAAGTAGAGGCTTTACAGTTCGATGCTTCAGGAATGAGAGATGGAAATATACACTGAACAAACACATCCACGCAACATGCAGCAATTTCAAAGGTTTTACTCAGTTACAGTTCATATAACAAAATCAGTCAATTGAAATAAATTCATTAGGCCCTAATCTATGGATTTCACATGAGTGGGGATCAGTGGTGACCCGTCATTCAGGGCAGGGGGGGCAGAGCCACACTTTTCGTTTTTTTGGGGTCGGGTTTGCCTGTTTTGCTTGTTATTTTGTCATTAATACGTGTCACATATCAGTTTGCAAACAATGTAAAAAAAAATACATTGTAATTGAGTTGATAAAGCTGCATAAAAACATGGTCTCTTTTTTGCTTTCAGCTCCAAAAGACAGGGGTTTCAGCCTAGCTCAGTGCTTTCTGTGGTGGTGGTGGGGCTAGCCAGCAGAATATACAGTGCGTTGCACCTGATTGGCTCAGTTTTCTGTCATGAAAATGAAAATGTTAGCCCCTTTGCTGAAGGTCACAGATAGAATGACATCAAATCACATTATATCTACAGTATTATTTTTTTTAAATTTAACTTGGCAAGTCAGTTAAGAAAAAAGTGTTATTTACAATGAGGGCCTACTGGGGAACAGTGGGTTAACTGCCTTGTTCAGGGGCATGATGACAGATTTTTACCTCAGCTCAGGGATTCGATCCAGCAACCTTTCTGTAACTAGCCCAAGGCGCTAACCACTAGTCTACCTGCCTAGTAGCTTGACTGATGTCAACATCTTACTTTCAAAGTCTTCGCTAGCAGTCATCAGTTGTCGACAATCTACTGGCAAATCCTTTTTAATCCTTGTCACATGAAGAGAAATAATGAAGAGAAATTATAGATAAAACGTATCGGCCATTGTACTGGCCACCCCTCAGAGCCTGGTTCCTCTCTAGGTTTCTTCCTAGGTTCCTGCCTTTCTAACGTTAGCCTGCTATTCAATGGAGTGGCTGTGTTTTATTTTCCAGAGTTCCCACCCATAAATCCAGAGAATGCCAGACTTTGATGACAAACTTTTCCAACAAAGGACCGCTGCGCCACCTTCACAAGGTGAACCCAAAAATGTTTTTTATGTTGCTGCATAAATTATGTAATATGCCAGGGAGATATGTATACTGTAGCTAAGAAAGTAATACTAAGTGTATGTTGTGTAGTAAGCTGTTAGCAGCCCATGTGCCTCACCCTAATAATTTGCTGTATTTTCACCAACGTGATATTGTAAACACATCGTTCGTGGCCTGGCGTGTGCTTGTTTGACTACTTTATTTTGTACAGCTTTGACAGTGCTACTGATAGTAGTGGTGGCGCTTAGCTTGTACGTGCAAATTCAGCACACACAACATTCTATAATATAATTGTGTTATTTGACGTGTAAAATAAAAAGCTTCTTTAACGCGTCAAATATGACGTGTATCTTTTTTGACACGCAAAAACCCAAACACCGTTCAATGTGCCTCACCCTAATAATTTGGTCTATTTTCACCTCTTCATTTTGCCTACTGTTCTAAACTTGGTGGTGCACAAATAGCCTATAACCTGTTTTAGAGAAATGTAATCATCGAATATTGTAAGAGCTTTCATTGTCTGTTTATATGCCCCATTGATTTATTATCCGGTTCTGACGTGTACAGGGAGAACACTGTAAGAACGGCCCATCCAGAGCATCCAAAACATGCTCAATGGGTGACATGTCTGGTGAGTATGCAGGCCATGGAAGAACTGAGACATTTTCAGCTTTCTGTTCACAATGTAGACGTCAGCAAACCGCTCACCCACACAACGTCATACACGCTGTCTGCCATCTGCCCGGTACAGTTGAAACCGGGATTCATCCGTGAAGAGCACACTTCTCCAGTGTGCAAATGGCCATCGAATGTGAGCATTTGCCCACTGAAGTTGGTTATGAGGCCAAACTGCAATCAGGTCAAGCGTGGTTACACGTGGCCTGCAGTTGTGAGGCCGGTTGGACGTACTGACAAATTCTCTAAAACGACGTCAGACGCGGCTTATGGTAGGGAAATTAACATTCAATTCTCTGGCAACAGTTCTGGTGGACATCCCTGCAGTCAGGATGGCAATTGCACACTCCCTCAAAACTTGAAGCATCTGTGGCATTGTGTTAAAAATAGGCATTTTAGAGTCCCCAGCACAAGGTGCACCTGTGTAATTATTATTATTTCTATTTTTTATTTAACTAGGCAAGTCAGTTAAGAACAAATTCTTATTTACAATGTTCAGGGGTATTTCTGGGATCTTTTATTTCACCTCATGGGACCAACACTTTACATGTTGCGTTTATATTTTTGTTCAGTATATTTCTAAATAAACAAAAACCAACACTTTACATGTTGCGTTTATATTTTTGTTCAGTATAATTCTAAATAAACAAAAATGGTTATGATCATTACAGATGCAAACATACTACATTCATAATGGTCCATTGCACTGAAAGCATAAAACATGCATACAAATGTTTGCATTATGTGGAATGGAGGACCGTAACTGATAACTGTACATACAATTCAAAAGGTTTACAATTAGGAGGGTGGCGAGTGATATTAGGAGGATAGTGAGTGATATTATGAGGGTGGTGAGTGATATTGGGAGGGTGGTGAGTGATATTAGGAGGATAGTGAGTGATATTATGAGGGTGGTGAGTGATATTATGAGGGTGGTGTGTGATATTGGGAGGGTGGTGTGTGATATTGGGAGGGTAGTGTGTGATATTGGGAGGGTGGTGAGCGATATTGGGAGGATGGTGAGTGATATTATGAGGGTGGTGAGTGATATTAGGAGGGTGGTGAGTGATATTAGGAGGATGGTGAGTGATATTATGAGGGTGGTGTGTGATATTGGGAGGGTGGTGTGTGATATTAGGAGGATGGTGAGTGATATTATGAGGGTGGTGTGTGATATCGGGAGGGTGGTGTGTGATATTTGGAGGGTGGTGTGTGATATTGGGAGGGTGGTGAGCGATATTAGGAGGATGATGAGTGATATTATGAGGGTGGTGAGTGATATTATGAGGGTGGTGTGATATATTGGGAGGGTGGTGTGTGATATTGGGAGGGTGGTGAGTGATATTATGAGGGTGGTGAGTGATATTAGGAGGATGGTGAGTGGTATTATGAGGGTGGTGAGTGATATTATGAGGGTGGTGTGTGATATTAGGAGGGTGGTGAGTGATATTGGGAGGGTGGTGAGTGATATTATGAGGGTGGTGTGATATTGGGAGGGTGGTGTGTTATATTGGGAGGGTGGTGAGGGATATTGGGAGGGTGGTGAGTGATATTATGAGGGTGGTGAGTGATATTATGAGGGTGGTGTGTGATATTGGGAGGGTGGTGTGTGATATTGGGAGGGTGGTGAGGGATATTGGGAGGGTGGTGAGTGATATGAGGGTGGTGAGTGATATTAGGAGGGTGGTGTGTGATATTAGGAGGGTGGTGTGTGATATTGGGAGGGTGGTGAGTGATATTAGGAGGGTGGTGAGTGATATTATGAGGGTGGTGAGTGATATTATGAGGGTGGTGAGTGATATTGGTAGGGTGGTGAGTGCAGGTGATATTGTGACACAGGATAAGGAAGGAGGGCTCATAGGACAGATTCTCTATATCTGACAGTGAAGTAAGATCAGAAGGGAAGGTCAAATATTTTTTTTATTTGTACAACAAGGCAACATGTAACTCAGGCACGCACCCACACCCACACACCCACCCTAACCACCCATGTGTGATATCATTGATTATCTGTACAGCTGGATGTGAGCCTGGGGCTCTGTGGGACATGAGGAGTGGATGTGTCCTCAGCAGGTGCAGCAGCACCAGGCTCTGACGAGGGTTCAGCCCCAGAGGATTTCACCACCAGCCGCTCTGCTCTGCCAGGGGATTCAAACCTCATTATTGCTGCGGCTCATTGGGGATACGTTCCAAATGGCACCCTTTCCACGATGAAGTGCACTACTTTTGAACAGAGCCCTACGGGCCCTGGTCAAAAGTAGTGCACTATATAGGGAATATGGTACCATTCGGGACGCGACATGGGACTCCATAACAAGAGGAATGGGAATAATAGGCTTTAGCTGGACATAATTAACCTTCACGCGGAGGAGGTATTTAAGCATGTTTAAGCTACTCTCCATCTCTGTAAATGTCACTGTGTGTATGTGTTCACTAAGAGGTCTGTCTGTCTGCCTGTCGGTCCACAGAGAAGGGTTTCACCTGCTAGGTGTCTAAACAGCCT
Source organism: Salvelinus alpinus (assembly GCF_045679555.1). NCBI lineage: Eukaryota > Metazoa > Chordata > Actinopteri > Salmoniformes > Salmonidae > Salvelinus > Salvelinus alpinus. The sequence continues at coordinate 177,062 of NW_027255982.1, forward strand.
ACAGCCTCTAGTCAGGAGAAGAACAACTCCAGAACACACTGATTTACAACGACAACCTCAACACAGAGCCAGGAGCATGTCTGAATACTGTACACACACACCATTACACCCAGCGCAGAGTAACTTCAGTGCACTAGCCCAAGGACGTGTTATGTATGAATCATTTATAATGTGAATGCATTTATACAGTAGGCTACCAGACTTATTTTAACTGAAACAAGCCCCACCCGCCTGTTCTCATTCAAATCATTCACACCAAAAGAGCTCAACAAATGAAAGTAATTCACACCAAAGAGCTCAGTGAAGGAAATTCACACCAAAAGATTCCAATCAAACCACTACACACATCTACAGAATGTAATGTAGCTCTACAGATGAACCTCCTCACAGGGTGGAAGGATATTTTAACCGGGCTGACGTCATCAGGAGAAGAACTGCAGGTCAGCAGGGGAGGGCCTATCAATTATTAATATCGCTATGGAAACGATAAAGGCCAGGATATAATCGTCTGAGGGGCAGAATGAACATTCATGTATTCTGGATGGATGGTGAGTTATTCTACTGCTAGTCTCCCTGTAGGAACTATTAGTGTGTGCCCTTGTTGCTCTGAGGGTTATGGAGTCAGCAATAGGCCCTACAATATACTGTAAAAGTCAACACTACAGCAGTGTACTGTATGCACTGCTAACACACAAGCACAAGTCATTAAAGGCTCACCATAGCTGTCTTTCAGTTGGTCGGATCAAGGCTGTTGGTCCTCACGTCTGTCTCATAGAAGTCAACAGCAGTATACTGTAGGCCTGGTGATGATGCATAAACACAAGTCATTAAAGGGACGATCCAAGCAGTGTTTCAGAACCCAGATCAAGGGTTTCCATTGACTGTAAGGGAATCTCAGACAGTAGCAGAACCAAGATGAAAAGCATGGCATCCTTCCTCCTGCCAGGGTTTGGTTCAATAGACCATCCATTTACTCCATGTTTCTCTGTGATCAATGTTTCTTCCTTTTGTCTCTCTCTCTCTTGCTCTTTCCAGCTCTTTATCTCTCTATTCTCTGTCTCTATCTCTCGCTTCAAATGTCATATGTGCTTTCAGATCAAGTGATGAATCGCGACGAGCTCTGAGCTGTCAGACTGTCATTTTTAAATCTCAGGTTGTTCTCCATTTGACATCCTCGTAATGGAGAATAAATGAATGCCTGTCTTGCCAACAACTGGTGGTTCAATTTAATACACATTGTTACCCCAATGATTTCTACATTCCTGTTGCTGCTGCTGCCACCACAAGGCAGTGGTACAATAAAACAATTTACAGTATGTATCAACGTAAAGTCATTCTTTTTATAATCCCAATAAATCTGATTGGCACGTAGATTAAGCCATAAATATAACAAACTAACAGAGTATCAATCTGCTCTCAAAGCAATTACCTTGTGTGTGGTACTGAATAAAGAGTATTTCTTTGCCACTATTAACAAGCGCCATTCTATTTACCTCAGAATACATTTCCGATTTTTTTCATGTTTATTTCCATCTGGGTAATAGACTGTGTGAAAGGAGAAGCTCTGGTCTTTGATGCAGCAGCTCTGTTTTGTTCTTGGTGTTCTGCATTTAATTATAACGCCACCTGACACTCCACTCTGGTAATAACGTGGATTCACATTCAGCAGCATTGTGGGAACTAAACTAAGAGTGGAAATGTTCATATGTTCTAATCCCCCCTGAATCTGCCACCCAGATCTTACTTTTCACCAGTCAATAGACTAGATACATCTTCTCTTTCTCTCAGCTCTTCCCTCTTTTCTTTCTAGTTCTCGCTAGAAAGACACAAATAAAAAGAGAGCCTGCCTGGACATGAATTAGACACAGGTGCCAGATGGGCCAACAACCACTACCTCCATTACCAAGCAACACACACACACGATACACAACTCATCTTCATCAGAAAATGACCTAATTCTGTCCAGAAAAGCATTCTGGTGGCAGAAGACAAGTCTTCAGATCCTGGTTATTGGCAGGACTGGTACTGTATATTATTCATAGTTGTCTATAGATAACCCCCTTACAGTTGACCTTTAGAGAGGAAAGAACTGTGATTATAAGATAAAGGAGTAGCCTCCAATGCATGTGTTGAATGAGTGACACCTACCGTATGCAGGGGGATGGATACAAAAATAATTGCAACTTAGATATTTTGATATATTATGTTCCAACCATATATTTTCCTTTGGGATTTGGCCATGAGTCTTTATATTATCAGATAAGATATGGCATTTAACATATTTGAGGTCTTGCATGAGGTCTGACGTGGACATGTAACACCATGATTGCTGTTGCTTATTTCACAGCCTATGGTCCAGTAGACGAGAGCATTCCACTACATACTGTATGTCCCCATGAGGTATATAGCCTATTAAGGTGTGTGTGTGTGTGTGTGTGTGTGTGTGTGTGTGTGTGTGTGTCTGTATTCCACTCCAGATGTCCCCAGGAGGGCTCTAGCCTATTAAGATGGTGGTGTAGCAGATAGATTGAATTGGATATAGCAGGCAACAGAGCAGACAGGCAGTAGTACCTGGGCCTGACAATGAGTTAGTGAATCACTGGACAGCATCATGCCTCGCCTTAATAAGACAAGGCCTGAGAGAATAAAATAAAAACAAGTTTTCACATTCTCATCACCCACCATAAGTTAGACTCTGGTTACACTGTGGTTACATTATGGTTACACTCTGGTTACACCCTGGCTACACTCTGGCTACACCCTGGCTACACTCTGGCTACACCCTGGCTACACTCTGGCTACACTGTTTATAATGAGACATGTGATACAAAAATGCAAGACTACTTGTATCACAACAACATGAGGCTAATTATTATACACCACTCACAGCCCACTACAAATGTCTTAAAATATGTATTTGTATTTATTAGGGATCCCCATTAGTTCCTGCCAAGGTAGCAGCTACTCTTCCTGGGCAGTAATATCGATAATAATACAATTTTAAAACATTAAAATACATTTTCCCACAGATTTCACAATACATTAAGTGTGTGCCCTCCGGCCACTACCCCTACTACAATACACAATCCAGATGTACGCGTGTGTATAGTGTGTATGTTATGTGTGTTTGTGTGTTTGTACCTGTGTGTGTGACTCTTCACAGTCCTGGCTGTTCCATAAGGTGTATTTTTATCTGTATAACATATTGTAGCCCTATATATGATGGGATATAACCTGATCGTAACTAACACAAACATCTGGTACAAAATGGTGGCTATACGTCAGTACAAGCCAAAAGAAAAAATGATCAACTGCTTAAATGGTAACTAATCTAAGGACAACAAAACACAAACCCTCTGCATTATAATACATGATCCATTTTTCATACAGTTGATTAATTTTTTATGTGAGAAACTTCCACTTGTATAGCTGATGGATAGCCAATCATCTAGTCATTGTGCTTCTCACTGGGAGGATTTAAAAGACAAACTCGAATTAAAAATCTATTAAATAAGACTTAACCAACATCGTCTCCCAGATGGTATTTGGGAAAAGGTTAATGCTTTGTGTGTGTGTGTGTGTGTGTGTCTGTGTCTGTGTCTGTGTCTGTGTGTGTGTGTGTGTGTGTGTGTGTGTGTGTGTGTGTGTGTGTGTGTGTGTGTGTGTGTGTGTGTGTGTGTGTGTGTGTGTGTGTGTGTGTGCGTGCGTGCAAGTCTCAGATAGCCCTTATTTTAAAAAGCACATTGTTTATCCACTGCTATTACTAGAAGGTGTGTGCTCGGGTGAAACACTATAATTGGATTTCTCTGTGAAGGAGACAGAGAACATTTCATCGACACGGGCGTTCACCGGGGGGAGGAGGAGGAGTATCGACATATCACAGTTAGCAGTGTTATGCGCTGGTTGAAAACTGAGGAGTTGCGCATCGCAACGTTGTATAGTAGTTAAGCGTGCTGTGTGTGTGTGTGTGTGTGTGTGTGTGTGTGTGTGTGTGTGTGTGTCCTTGATAGGTAGAGATACTGGTCCTCCTCCAACACGGTGCTTCGATAGTGTTTCAAGCACTTGACCCCAATTGCTTGGGCTTGTTCGGCTTGGTGATTATCGCTCTTGTTATATGGGTCACACACACAGAGGTACACACGTGTGTACACTCTCGAACACAGGTACTCACGCACACACACAAAAGATTGAACACACACACAAACACACACTCTCTACCATCATTTTCCGCTCTCCTCTCAAGTAGCTCCACACGGAGGAGGAAGGGCACAGGGAAGGAGTGTCTTGACTTGCTGTCTCACACGCTTTCATTGACTACAGTACATCAGTGTACTACACGACTACAGCGTAGTAGTCTCCACGCAGTCAAACTCTCATCCCAATACAACCCTGTAGTACACAGTCTGGTCTGGTAGCTGAAGGCTGTATCAGTATGTTAATAGAACATGTCCCCAACCTGGGGTTCGTTCCCAGTCCCACAGTAGCAGAGCTGTAGAGCCGTCTGTCTGTCTGTCTCTTATTCTTGTCCTAAATGGAAATGTGGTGCTACACGAACTTCTGGGGAAATGACAGTCCGCTCCCAGACCTCCACTCTGCTCCCCAGAGTCATCTGAGTCAGTGAATTAAATCACGTCATGTTCACCGTTTCCAATAAAGGTAAAGTAGCATGCCTCTCCCTCATGGGGTGTTGCTATTTTCTCTCTCTCTGTCTCTTCTTCTCCCTCTCTCTCTTTGTCGCTCTCTCTCTCCCTCCATCTCCTCCATTGCTCTCAGTCTCTCTCTCCACGTTCAAATATCAATTTAGTTACTATTACCATGGGACGTGGTTGCAAATGGCTCTTGCTTCTGCAGATTAAACAACATGGGAAAAGAATGAAAGGCCATTTCCCAGATGCAGCAGCACCTCAAATTAATGAGAGCCATCTATCAACTCGAGATATTTCCCACGGCAACAGGCTCATTATTGGATGCGATTTATGGGCTGTTCAGATAAGGTGTATCATAGCAACCCTTTGGCTTTTTGTCTTAAAGGGGTTGTGTGTGGGGCTAAAATAACACACTTTTGAAAATGGCCGGTACAATATAGTTAAAAAGACCACGCATTAGAGTCTCTCTCTCTCTCTCTCTCTCTCTCTCTCTCTCTCTCTCTCTCTCTCTCTCTCTCTCTCTCTCTCTCTCTCTCTCTCTCTCTCTCTCTCTCTCTCTCTCTCTCTCTCTCTCTCTCTCTCTCTCTCTCTCTCTCTCTCTCTCTCTCTCTCTCTCTCTCTCCTTCCCAAAAACATTTGTCTCTTGCCGAGATATCAAAATAGCTCCTCTAATTGTGAATCCTCAGCCAGCAGTTACAGTACATTTACTTGTAAGTAATACGAGTAAATCTAGTTTCTTGTTTCCACCATGCTGATTGGCACTGGTGATTTTTTGCATTTCGCTTCTCCGCCTATACACACACACACACACACACACACACACACACACACACACACACACACACACACACACACACACACACACACACACACACACACACACACACACACACACACACACACACACACACACACACACACACACACACACACACACACACACACACACCTCTATCTATTCCCTATGCCTCTCTGTCTGTTTGAACTCCCATCCCTCTCTGGTCTCCCCAGCCAGCCTCCATCAGGCCCTGTGATAGTTTAGTGACATAGTTAATCTGTCTCCGAGGCCCTCAGGAGCAGATCTGTTTAAACCACAGAGCTCAGAAAACAGTCACACCCCAAAGAGCACATGCATACTCTGGCTGTGTTTCAAATAGCACCCTATTCCCTATATAATGCACTACTTTTAACCAGTTCCCATAGGGAATAGGGTGCTATCATTCCTATCCAGCTAATGAAAACCAAACAGGCATGACATGATATGGAGGCCCCATGCCTTGTTATGGTTGCACTCTCACACCTCCAACTACAGTAGCATGGCTCATACTGAGCATTAAAGTGGAAGTGAAAGCGTTTTAACTACTTTGCAGAAACAAACAGACAACCCTAATATCAGTCATAATATCATACTGAACATTAAAGACTATGGCCCATTGCACTATTTGGGGAGATCTCTTCTATGATATCCTACTCCAAATACCGCGATATCCGATATAATCGTTTTGCGGCGTTAATGACGCAATAATTCCAGACTGTGCCATTATTATTTATGATATTATAGTCGCTGTCTTTATTATTTTTGTTAGGTCAGGGTGTGACGAGGGTGGTTTGTTTAGTTTTTGTATTGTCTAGGGTTTTTTGTATGTCTAGGGGTTTTTGTATGTCTAGGGGTTTTTGTAAGTCTAGGTGTTTATATGTCTATGGTTGCCTAGATTGGTTCTCAATCAGAGGCAGCTGTTTATCGTTGTCTCTGATTGGGGACCATATTTAGGTAGCCATATTCCTTGGGTAGTTTGTGGGTTCTTATGTCTATGTGTAGTTGCCTGTCAGCACTCGTTTTATATAGCTTCACGTTCGTTTTGTTACTTTGTTAGTTTGTTTAGTGTTCTTTCTTCATTAAAAGAAGAATGTATGCATATCACGCTGCGCCTTGGTCTCCTCCTTACAACGAACGTGACAGTCGCATTGTCATTAAATTATCTTTGTATGGTGAAACAATAAGGCGTAGTTCATTAATTTACACTTCATGGTCAACATATTGATAAAACTGCACTGTTTTGATTTGTAAAGTTCAAATAGAGTATAGTTTGCACTTCACGATATATCATCAATGTCAAATACCACCATATTCGATGTAATCATATATCGGCCCAAGCCTAGGAGAAACATGTCTTGGGGGATCTCAGGAACCCTAGGTACAGGTACGTAGTGAACTCAGTACGTACACACACACACAGTATGCGCAGCTACAACAGTCTGAACTAAGCCATCCTGCACTCCTCAGTTCATCCACGTTTTCCTTTTTTCTTTAACCTTTGTTTATCTAGGAAATGTCATTGAGGTCAACTCTTTTACAAAGGAGACCTACATGACATGACCCGGCAAAACTCTGCTCCCTATAGGTCTGATGGCCTGATTATCAGGAATAACTGGTAGTCCTATCCTGTGTATACACTCTTAGAAAAACAGGTTCCAAAAGGGTTCTTCAGCTGTCCCCATAGGAGAACCCTTTTTGGTTCCAGGTAGAACAGTTTGTAGAAACCCTCTGTGGAAAGGGTTCTACACAGAACCCTTTCTACCTGAAACCAAAAAGGGTTCTTCAAAGGGTTCTCTTATGGGGACAGCCAAAGAACCTTTTTAGGTTCTAGAAAGCATTTTTATTTTCTAAGAGGGCTGTCCCCCTTACTCACAGCTGATCAGGCTTTCAGGATAACGTTCCTCCCTGGTCCCATTCCTACTCCTCAAACAGCCATAGAGGGACCACCCCACCTGACCCCACTTCTCTTTTTAACTAACATATACAGGTAACTGCCAAAAAAAAGAAAACACTTGAGAAAATGAGCGATACAAAGTATTTTCAAATCAAATCAAATGTATTTATCAAGCCCTTTTTACATCAGCAGATGTCACAAAGTGCTTATACAGAAACCCAGCCTAAAACCCTTAACAGCAAGCAATGCAGATGTAGAAGCACAGTTGCTATGAGAAACTCCCTAGAAAGGCAGGAACCTAGGAAGAAACCTAGAGAGGAACCAGGCTCTGAGGGGTGGCCACTCCTCTTCTGGCTGTGCCGATTGAAAGCAGGTGCTTCCATACATGTGTGGTTCCTGAGTTATTTAAGCAATTAAAATCCCATCATGCTTAGGATCATGTATAAAAATGCCTAGTTGCTCATTATATTGGCTACCATGGCTGGAAGAAGAGATCTCAGGGACTTTGAAAGAGAGGTCTCAAAGGAGCATAGGGGGTTTAAAGGGTGTGTGTGTATGTATCAGTCACCAGAACTCAACCCAATGGAACACTTACAGTATGGGAGATTCTGGAGCGGCGCCTGAGACAGTGTTTTCCAACACCAAACACCAAATTATGGAATTTCTCGTGGAAGAACGGTGTCACATCCCTCCAATAGAGTTCCAGACACTTGTAGAATCTATGCCAAGGTGCATTGAAGCTGTTCTGGCTCGTGGTGACACCATGCCCTATTAAGACATTTTATGTTGGTGTTTCGTTTATTTTGGCTGAATTTCTCAGTACACATCGTTAACATCAGCCTTTATTACAGTGATTTCCCCCTTAGCTTTCCTCAGCCATTTATTTTCCCAGCACCCCTGGAGCGTGTCAAGGTTAGGAGGACTAGGCTTCCCGCCACTGGCCTTAAATAAGAAATTTCCTTGATAACAGCGACATTGAAGTGTTTTACGGTCCTATTTGTCATCTCTAGGCACTTTAATGGAGTAAATTAAAACCATTCAAAGCCATTTAGTCTTAACCTTTGAACTGACTTGACTGTAGCCTCCATCTGAGAGTGGAGCACTCAAATCAAATCAAAGTTCATTTGTCACGTGCGCCGAATACAACAGGTATAGTAGACCTTACAGTGAAATGCTTACTTATAGGCTCTAACCAATAGTGCAAAAAAGGTATTAGGTGAACAATAGGTAAGTAAAGAAATAAAACAAGAGTAAAAAGGCTATATACTAAGTAGCGAGGCTATAAAAGTAGCGAGGCTACATACAGGCACCGGTTAGTCAGGCTGATTGAGGTAGTATGAACATTTGGATATGGTTAAAGTGACAATGCATATATGATGAACAGAGAGTAGCAGTAGCGTAAAAGAGGGGTTGGCGGGTGGTGGGTGGCGGGTGGCGGGACACAATGCAGATAGCCCGGTTAGCCAATGTGCCGGAGCACTGGTTGGTCGGCCCAATTGAGGTAGTATGTACATGAATGTATAGTTAAAGTGACTGTGCATATATAATAAACAGAGAGTAGCAGCAGTGTAAAAAGAGGGGTCGGGGGGGCACACAATGCAAATAGTCCGGGTAGCCATTTGATTACCTGTTCAGGAGTCTTATGGCTTGGGGGTAAAAACTGTTAAGAAGCCTTTTTGTCCTAGACTTGGCACTCCGGTACCGCTTGCCATGCGGTGGTAGAGAGAACAGTCTATGACTGGGGTGGCTGGGGTCTTTGACAATGTTTAGGGCCTTCCTCTGACACCGCCTGGTGTAGAGGTCCTGGATGGCCCTCAGCCCCAGTGATGTACTGGGCCATACGCACTACCCTCTGTAGTGCCTTGCGGTCAAAGGCCGAGCAATTGCTGTAACAGGCAGTGATGCAACCAGTCAGGATGCTCTCGATGTTGCAGCTGTAGAACCTTTTGAGGATCTCAGGACCCATGCCAAATCTTTTTCGTTTCCTGAGGGGGAATCGGCTTTGTTGTGCCCTCTTCACGACTGTCTTGGTGTGTTTGGACCATTCTAGTTTGTTGCTGATGTGGACACCAAGGAACTTGAAGCTCTCAACCTGCTCCACTACAGCCCCGTCGATGAGAATGGGGGCGTGCTCGGTCCTCCTTTTCCTGTAGTCCACAATCATCTCCTTAGTCTTGGTTACATTGAGGGATAGGTTGTTATTCTGGCACCACCCGGCTAGGTCTCTGACCTCCTCCCTATAGGCTGTCTCGTCGTTGTCGGTGATCAGGCCTACCACTGTTGTGTCGTCTGCAAACTTAATGATGGTGTTGGAGTCGTGCCTGGCCATGCAGTCGTGGGTGAACAGGGATTACAGGAGGGGACTGAGCACGCACCCCTGGGGAGCTCCAGTGTTGAGGATCAGCGTGGAAGATGTGTTGCTACCTACCCTTACCACCTGGGGGCGGCCCATCAGGAAGCCCAGGATCCAGTTGCAGAGGAAGGTGTTTAGTCCCAGGATCCTTAGCTTAGTGATGAGCTTTGAGGGTACTATGGTGTTGTCAATGAATAGCATTCTCACGTAAGTGTTCCTTTTGTCCAGGTGGGAAAGGGCAGTGTGGAGTGCAATAGAGATTGCATCATCTGTGGATCTGTTTGGGCGGTATGCAAATTGGAGTGTGTCTAGGGTTTCTGGGATAATGGTGTTGATGTGAGCCATTACCAACATTTCAAAGCACTTCATGGCTACGGACGTGTGTGCTACGGGTCTGTAGTCATTTAGGCAGGTTGCCTTTGTGTTCTTGGGGACAGGGACTATGGTGCTCTAAGCTGTAAGCTCCACGATAACACTGAGCAAAGGTAACCTACAACCACAATATCATCCACAGTATCAACAGGTGATTCAATGTCAACTGACGACTGTTCACAAATGAGAAGCAATGTCACAATTGAATACCCCCAATATCATTGTCATATTTGATCATGACAACGGGTGATTCCATGTTTGTGACAACTGTTGTAATAGGACCGGTGCTGCTCTGATTTCAACATGGAAAACATGATAACAGTAACTAAACTCTGATACAACAAGCACCAACACCACGTCGACCAAAGCAAAAGCCACATCATTTCAGAGAGAAACTGTGAAATTGCACTGAGTGAAATTGCAAAACTATAAATACATCAATTAATCAATCTGCAATGCAGACACCCTTGAGCAATACAAGCAATCCTATTCACAGTTAGCAATAATAAACACAGCTCTTTGACTAAAAGCTTTTTCGAAGGCTGTGTGTTTTGACGAATCAATAGCCATTCTGTCAAGAAGCCACACAGGAGGATGCTGTTGAAAAGATCTCACAGTGACCCCACAGCAATTTGACTGTCTAACAGCGAGAGAGCCCTCCCTCAATGACTAACAACAGGATAAAACTGCACTGAGTCACACACCCCCAAGACACTTCTAGAGAGGATGATACATCAGCATGGTGAGGGTTGGTGTCTTTCGGAAGGGGAATGACACACACACATACTTGCCAGGTAATGACAGTCTTCCTGATCTCACTTGGTGCAGCGTGTCAGCTGTAATCTCCTGACACGGTCAGATGAGGTGTCCTGTTCTACTGGGAAACGAATGACTCAAACACAACAACAAGTTGAGTGCCTCATCCTCAGACAGCAGCTCCAGACATTATACCGCTCTGGCCCCCCGGGGATACAGAGGAAGTCAGCGGGAGGGAAGACTGTTCCATATTCAGCAGAAACAAACCAGACAACATGGTGGCCTAGCAGTCAGACTGATGTCCTGATCCTTGGTTCATCCATCAACCTGTTGAGTCTGAGTGTGTCTGGGCAAGAGTGTCCGGGTGTTTGTGAATGTGTGTGTGTTTGTGTGTTGGTGGTGGGAAGCAACTTAAACAATACTCAGTGACTGTGTTAAATAACAGTTTTATCTGAATGTATTTTTTATTATTCTGTAACGTACTGACTACAGCATTCAATATAGGCCTGCATCCATAGCTTTTTTCTATACTGTATATACAAAAGTATGTGGACACCCTTTCAAATGAGTGGATTCGGCTATTTCAGCCACACCTGTTGCTGACAGGTATTTTAAATTGAGCACACAGCCATGCAATCTCCATAGACAAACATGGGCAGTAGAATGGCCTTACTGAAGAACTCAGTGACTTTCAATGTGGCACCGTTGCTAGAGCTTCCCCGGTCAACTGTAAGTGCTGTTATTGTGAGGAGGAAATGTCTAAGAGCAACAACGGCTCAACCGTGAAGTGGTAGGCCACACAAGCTCACAGAACGGAGCAGTGGATTCTGTGCTTCCAACTATGTGGCAACAGTTTGGGGAAGGCCCTTTCCTGTTTCAGCATGACAATTCCCCCGTACCAAAGTCAACAAGAAGCAGCAGCAAAGAAATTATTTTGATGAAACTGTTGCTATTTTGTACCATTTCATGTGTCTGAAGGCACAAACTCCACCTTCCCTGCGGGCCCAGAGAACAAATCAGGTGCACTATAGGTCTACCGCTGGCCAATCGCCTGGCTCAGATGACCGTGTCTGCAGTAACGTAGTAGTCATAAAAGAAAGCTACAGCAAAATTGATACTGTGAGATTGCGAGAGAGAGACTGTCAACTAATACAGCAAAGAGCTGCTGTTTTTATGAGTGAGTTCATGTTTAAGTTCTTACTCAGCACTGTCAACACTGTATTCAACACTTTTATAAACCATAAAATGCACGTTCTTCCTATTTCCACTCAGTGCTACAACAAGCACTGCAGCAGTAATGAATGAGTAGGAAAGTGTATCTATAGTCTTGCGTTGCTTTTATTATTACTGGCTTGGGTCTTTTTCAATATCAAAGAATATTTCACTTTCTCTGTTCATAAGAGTAACAGCATGGATTTGTGAATGATGCAGAAATAATGCGGTGCGACTCGAGCTTCCCCATCAGTGTCCCTTTTTGGTCAGTGTCAACAGAGGAAAGGGAGAGCAGAGGGATGTTGAGAGGCAGACCCTCAGTCTGCTCTCTCCCTCCGCTGAGACTGACCATCAGATGCAGGCACCATCACCCCAGTAAAATTAAAATCAAATGACTTCAATGTATGATCATTCAGCTGTGCTTCACAAATAATACATCAACAGATCACATAGCCTACCTCAAATTTTAAAATATAATTTTTGAAAATGGCCAGAACAACAATACAATGGCAGGTAAATTCAAGCAGAGGCAAAAAGCGGTGGTAATGTATTGGGCCTATAGTTTACTGTACAAACCTCATTGCTACAGTACTGTTTTTAATTTGTTAATGTTGCATAGGCTTACGTTTTTTAAGTCATGTTAAAAAGAATCTGAGCGGAAGATATTAGCTTGCAAGTGATCTTGACTCAGAAAATGGTGGTGACCACTGTTCTAGAGTTTTCCCTGTTAAAACTATCAACGTTTCTCTTTTACTGTGGCAATTGTGACATGCAATATTAGCCAACTTCAATGCAACATACCGAAACAAATGCAACAGATTTTGTTGTAGGCAGAACGCATCGGAGTAGGACTCTTTTGCATTTACACTCACTACTCAGCCGGCATAAACGGAGATGCAGTAGGTTTATTTACAAATCAAACATTGCCATATATGAATCTGTGCCAACTGGACTGTGTTGACAGCATGAGCGGTCATGAATAGATGCGCTTGTTTTGAGATCAAAGCGAGAGCTGCATGTAGCCACATGTGCACATTTTGTTCATATCTTTGCTAGTTAGTGAGTTATTAACCTAGTTATAGATCATTTGTAGTCAGTAATAGGGGAGTGATTGCTTCCTACAAGAGCACAAAATGTATACATTTCTAGACATCTTTGAAAAGCAAGTCAGGTAAAGAGCTTTTGTTTTGTCTTAAAGGGGCAGTGTTATATTTTGAGACAGGCTTGAATAAAGTAAGTAGCCAATCAGCACAATTTGTCTGATATACTTTGTTCACATACTTTTGGTTATGTAGTATATGTACATGCCATTCCAGAGCATACACCATTCAAAAACTGAGCCTCACATCTAATACATTCCTCATGTTTAGTAGGAATAACATTAGCAATGTAGAAAATACAATTGAGGAAAGGAACAATCTTACGTATCATTTCTCCACCTTTCAGACCACCTGTGGCCTCCCTCTATCCTCTTCTGCCTCCTGTCCTCCACCTTCTCGATCCTCTACCTCCTCTCTTCTCTCCTCTATTTCCTCTCTCCACCCTCCTCTCTCCTTTCCTTTACCTATACTCTTCTCTACATCCTATCTCCTCTCCTCCACCTCCTCTCTCCTACCTCCTCTCTCCTCTCCTCTACCCCAGGTGACTACCTCATGAAGCTGGTTGAGAGAATGCCAAGAGTGTGTAAAGCTGTCATCAAGGCAAAGGGTGTCTATTTGAAGAATCTCAAATATGAAATATGTTTTGATTTGTTTAACACTTTTTTGGTTACTATATGATTCCATATGTGTTATTTCATAGTCTTGATGTCTTCACTATTATTCTACAATGTAGAAAATAGTAAAAATAAAAGAAAAACCCTTGAATGAGTAGGTGTTCTAAAACTTTTGACCAGTAGTGTATCTCCAGTCAGATAATCATCATGACTGCGCCTGGCAGGTTCGGTTCCCCTCCCTCCCTCCCTCCCTCCCTCCCTCCCTCCCTCCCTCCCTCCCTCCCTCCCTCCCTCCCTCCCTCCCTCAACTCTCTGCTTCCATCTGTTCTCTGGGTCTGCAGGAGAGCAGCTCAAGCCCATTACGAGTGTTGGGAGAAATAACCTCCTTTGAGAAAAAAAAAGCCTCAAACCTGATATGGTGAGAAACGGGAGGGAAGCCATGTGGATTGGAGAACCAATCATGTCTGTGACATCCATCTCAGCTACTAATGCCCTGGCGGTTATATAGAGTATAGTATTAGAGCTGTGGAAGAGCTATTTGTTGTTCTAGGTGAATTAACCCTGTGAGTACAGCATTGTTTCCCCTATGTTTTCTCTCCAAGATGGGTCAAAGCAACATCTGTATATTCTAAAAAGAAGAAAGCCAAAATGAGATGGTTTAAGACAAAACAATGGACTATGTGGGAGCTCATTCAAGACTGTTGGAAAAGCATTCCAGGTGAAGCTGGTTGAGAGAATGCCAAGAGTGTGCAAAGCAGTATTCTATTTACATAGAAGTCATTTACCAAATGTCAGTCCACCAGGAGAGGCAGTGGAAGGACATTTCAGCAAAGCAATTACTGAGAAAGGAAATTGTAGGAAATTCTAAATCCATTATGGCTTTCATTTCTTTAGACTTTTTGACTTGGCTTGTTTTTTAAAAACTTTTATCCCCAGGTTGCCTCATTTTGCAGTTAAAAAGTAAAGAGCATTTTTCCTGCCCCCTCCCAGCGATGATCTTACTCCAGCCATTCTTTGGTAAATGACTCCTATATGAATAGAATACTGCTCCTGCTCTCTCCTGGCAGGTAGCCTAGTGGTTAGAGCATTGGGCCGTTTGAATACCTGAGCAGACAAGGTGAAATAAAATCTGTAGATTTGCTGTACTACCATTGCTGACACTGTACAACAACACATTTCACTGCACCTATCCGGTGTATGTGACAATATATATATTTTTTTCCTTTCTCTCTCTCCCTCTCTGGAGCAGAAAGAAAGGTTGATGGTGGTGAAAAGTGATGCATCCGTTGATTAAGGTGACGCATCCGTTGATTTAGGTACCACACATACAGTAGTCAAGATGGAGGACTGTGGAACTGCAGGACTTGGTATCGATTGATCATCCCGACTGCTAGAGGATTTAAAACCTTTTCAACAGCAGGAGGAACATTTGTCATGTTAAAGTACAGTACAGCTACGTATAAAAGCCTGCTACAACTGCTCCCGGCCAGACCTTGGGACCCGGTAATGCGCTGACAAGATATTGATATACAGGGCCTTCAGAAAGTATTCACACCACTTGACTCTTTCAAATGTTTTTGTTTTACAGCCTGAATTTAAAATCGATTCAATTCCGACTTTTTTTGTCACTGGCCTACACAATGTAAATGGGACCATATTTTCATGTTGCACACCTTTAAGTTGTCTCACTAAATGCTTTTAATATTTGTATATGGATTTCTACAATTTATAGTTGGTTTGAGTTTTTTTAAGTCATTGAATTTTAAGCTTTTGACCTTTTAAAATATTGCTCCATGTAAATTGTGTAATTAACTGATGGTCCCTAACTAGCCCCATAGGGATATCGAATGTCAAACCAAATTGACAGACTTGACGAATGGGTTGCGTGCAGCTGTGCTCCGAATTGATGATTACTTGGGTGCTGCCAGCTGTGGGCAGGGTTGAAATAAACCCAACCAAAGGAAAACTGTTATGGTACCCTTAATTCCGTGACATACAATTTTTTCTAATTATCTCTCAAATCTCTGTTTTGGACGAAAATGAATTTATTACCAAAAATATCCTATTTACATTTTGTAATAAATTTTGACACTGGAACATTTTTTTCTGACTAATGTCAATATTCTACCAGAGAAGTTGTTTATTGCCTTCACTTGTCTTTGGTCTGTCAAGAGGGGATTTGCAGTGCCTTCAGAAAGTATTCACACCCTGGGATTTTTTCCACATTTTGTTGTGTTACAAAGTGGGAATTGAATTGATTTAATTGTCATTTTTGATCAACGATCTACACAAAATACTCTAATTTCAAAGTGGAAGATTTTTTTTTACATTTGTAACACAATTATGAAAAATAAAAACACTCATATATTGATTAGATAAGTATTCACTCCCCTGAGACAATACATGTTAGAAAGAACTTTGGTAGCGATTACAGCTGTGAGTCTTTCTGGGTAAGTCTCTAAGATCTTTGTACGTCTGAAATGTACAATATTTGCAAATTTTCATTTTTTAAATTCTTCAAGCTCTGTCAAGTTGGTTGTTGATCATTACTAGAAATCCCTTTTCAAGTCTTTGACACATTTTTTGCAGTATTACCTAAGTGTGTCACGCCCTGACCGTAGAGAGCTTTTTATGTCTCTATTTTGGTTTG
Organism: Salvelinus alpinus; assembly: GCF_045679555.1. NCBI lineage: Eukaryota > Metazoa > Chordata > Actinopteri > Salmoniformes > Salmonidae > Salvelinus > Salvelinus alpinus. The sequence goes on from NW_027255982.1 coordinate 193,476, forward strand.
GTCAGGGTGTGATTTGGGTGGGCATTCTATGTTCATTTTCTATGTTTTGTATTTCTTTGTGTTTGGCTGGGTGTGGTTCTCAATCAGAGGCAGCTGTCTATCGTTGTCTCTGATTGAGAACCATACTTAGGTAGCTTTTCCCCACCGATGCTTTGTGGGTAGTTATTTTCTGTTTTGTATTTCTGCACCTGACAGGACTGTTTCGGTTTTCATTCATTCTCTTTGTTATTTTTATTTTTGCATGAACACTTACCACGCTGCGCTTTGGTCCACACCTTCTTCAACAGACGACCGTTACAAAGTGCCTTGTTGCATGTTTTGGAATATTTTTAGTTCTGTACAGGCTTGCTTCTTTTCACTCTGTCATTTAAAGTGCATTCTGAAAATACACACAATACCCCATAATGACATAGCAAAAACAGGTTTTTAGAATTTTTTGCAAAAACCAAGCGATGAGGTCAAAGGAATTGTCCGTAGAGCTCCGAGACAGGATTGTGACGAGGCACAGATATGGGGAAGGGTACAAAACTATTTCTGCAGCATTGAAGGTCTCCAAGAACACAGTGGCCTCCATCATTCTTAATGGAAAAAGGTTGGAAACCCCAAGACTCTTCCTAGAGCTGGCCGCCCGGCCAAACAAAGCATTTGGGGGAGAAGGGCCTTGGTCAAGGAGGTGACCAAGAACCTGATGGTCACTCTGACAGAGCTTCGGAGTTCCTCTGTGGAGATGGACAACCATCTCTGCAGCACTCCACCAATCAGGCCTTTATGGTAGAGTGGCCAGACGGACGCCACTCCTCAGTAAAAGGCACATGACAGCCCGCTTGGAGTTTGCCAAAAAGCACCTAAAGGATTCTCAGACCATGAGAAACAAGATTCTCTGGTATGAAGAAACCGAGATTGAACTATTTGGCCTGATTGCCAAGTGTCACGTCTTGAAGTAACCTGGCACCGTCTCTACGGTGAAGCATGGTTGTGGCAGCATCATGCGGTGGGGATGTTTTTCAGCGGCAGGGACTGAGAGACACGCAGGATCGAGGGAAAGATGAACGGAGCAAAGTACAGAGAGATCCTTGATGAAAACCTCCTCCAGAGCACTCAAGACCTCTGACTGGGGAGAAGGTTCACCTTCCAACAGGACAACGACACAGCACACAGCCAAGACAACGCAGGAGTGGCTTCGGGACAAGTCTTTGAATGTCCTTGAGTGGCCCAGCCAGAGCCCGGACTTGAACCCGATCAAACATATCTGGAGAGACCTAAAAATAGCTGTGCAACAACGCTCCCCATCCAACCTGAAAGGTTCTGCAGAAAAGAATGGAAGAAACTCCCCAAATATACAGTGGGGAGAACAAGTATTTGATACACTGCCGATTTTGCAGGTTTTCCTACTTACAAAGCATGTAGAGGTCTGTCATTTTTATCATAGGTACACTTCAACTGTGAGAGACGGAATCTAAAACAAAAATCCAGAAAATCACATTGTATGATTTTTAAGTAATTAATTTGCATTTTATTGCATGACATAAGTATTTGATCACCTACCAACCAGTAAGAATTCCGGCTCTCACAGACCTGTTAGTTTTTCTTTAAGAAGCCCTCCTGTTCTCCACTCATTACCTGTATTAACTGCACCTGTTTGAACTCGTTACCTGTATAAAAGACACCTGTCCACACACTCAATCAAACAGACTCCAACCTCTCCACAATGGCCAAGACCAGAGAGCTGTGTAAGGACATCAGGGATAAATTGTAGACCTGTACAAGGCTGGGATGGGCTACAGGACAATAGGCAAGCAGCTTGGTGAGAAGGCAACAACTGTTGGCACAATTATTAGAAAATGGAAGAAGTTCAAGATGACGGTCAATCACCCTCGGTCTGGGGCTCCATGCAAGATCTCACCTCGTGGGGCATCAATGATCATGAGGAATGTGAGGGATCAGCCCAGAACTACACGGCAGGACCTGGTCAATGACCTGAAGAGAGCTGGGACCACAGTCTCAAAGAAAACCATTAGTAACACACTACGCCGTCATGGATTAAAATCCTGCAGCGCACGCAAGGTCCCCCTGCTCAAGCCAGCGCATGTCCAGGCCCGTCTGAAGTTTGCCAATGACCATCTGGATGATCCAGAGGAGGAATGGGAGAAGGTCATGTGGTCTGATGAGACAAAAATAGAGCTTTTTGGTCTAAACTCCACTCGCCGTGTTTGGAGGAAGAAGAAGGATGAGTACAACCCCAAGAACACCATCCCAACCGTGAAGCATGGAGGTGGAAACATCATTCTTTGGGGATGCTTTTCTGCAAAGGGGACAGGACGACTGCACCGTATTGAGGAGAGGATGGATGGGGCCATGTATCGCGAGATCTTGACCAACAACCTCCTTCCCTCAGTAAGAGCATTGAAGATGGGTCGTGGCTGGGTCTTCCAGCATGACAACGACCCGAAACACACAGCCAGGGCAACTAAGGAGTGGCTCCGTAAGAAGCATCTCAAGGTCCTGGAGTGGCCTAGCCAGTCTCCAGACCTGAACCCAATAGAAAATCTTTGGAGGGAGCCGAAAGTCCGTATTGCCCAGCGACAGCCCCGAAACCTGAAGGATCTGGAGAAGGTCTGTATGGAGGAGTGGGCCAAAATCCCTGCTGCAGTGTGTGCAAACCTGGTCAAGAACTACAGGAAACGTATGATCTCTGTAATTGCAAACTAAGGTTTCTGTACCAAATATTAAGTTCTGCTTTTCTGATGTATCAAATACTTATGTCATGCAATAAAATGCCAATTAATTACTTAAAAATCATACAATGTGATTTTCTGGATTTTTGTTTTAGATTCCTTCTCTCACAGTTGAAGTGTACCTATGATAAAAATTACAGACCTCTACATGCTTTGTAAGTAGGAAAACCTGCAAAATCGTCAGTGTATCAAATACTTGTTCTCCCCACTGTAGGTGTTTCAAGCTTGTAGCGTTATACCCAAGAAGACTTGAGTCTGTAATCACTGCCAAAGGTGCTTCAACAAAGTAATGAGTAAAGGTCTGAATACTTATGGAAATGTCACATTTCCATTTGATTTATTTTTATAAATAAGCCCCAAAAAATCTAATAACCTGTTTTTGCTTTGACATTATGGGGTATTGTGTGTAGATTGATGATGGGGAAAAAATATAATTTAATCCATTTTAGAATAAGGTTGTAACATGACAAAATGTGGAAAAAGTCAAGGGGTCTGAATACTTTCCAAATGCACTGTATGTTAATATTGTGGAGTAACTCAAATGTTTTTTTTCACATCTACCAATAGGTGCCCTTCTTTGCGAGACATTGAAAAACCTCCCTGGACTTTGTGGTTGAATCTGTGCTTGAAATTCACTAATCGATTAAGGGACATTGCAGATAATTGTATGTGTGGGATACAGAGATGGGGTAATCGTGTTAACCTCTATTATCGAACACAGAATGAGTCCATGCAATTTATTATGTGATTTGTTAAGCACATTTTTACTCCTGAACTTATTTAGGTTTGCCATAACGAAGGGGTTGAAAATGTATTGACTCAACACATTTCAGCTTTTAATTTTTTAGTAATTTGTAAAAATTTCTAAATCCATAATTCCACTTTGACATTATGGGCTATTGTGTGTGATTTATTGACGGTCCCTAACTATCCCCGGAGGCTATCAAGCTGAAGCTTATTGGCGAACGAAGTTGGCTAGCACAAGCTAGCCTAGGCAACTTCAAGACACAAGAATGGTTAGGCTGTTTCAAGTTATCTAGAAGGTGAGTGACTGTAACTGTGTACTGTTTTGGCAGAGTGAATGTACAAACGCCACGTGCAAACACACACACACACACACACACACACACACACACACACACACACACACACACACACACACACACACACACACACACACACACACACACACACACACACACACACACACACACACACACACACACACACGAGACACACACACTAAACCACCTTCCCAAGACAACTCTCGTTTGTCTTCAGTCATGGCCGCTGCATTTCTTAATGAGTAAGCTAAAAACAAGGTCAAATCAGTAAGTTCAACCCCCCTTTAACAATTCCCTCATGTACACATTATAGAAAATAATGAACATTTAAAATGTGGGGAGTTTTAACCCATGAATATTATCATTGATTAGTGTGATAGTTTCCAGGGTCCCTATTGGTACCTTGAATTGAGTTGCTTCTGGAGTACATCTGCAGCTTCCAGCGTACTGCAAATTGCAAAGTGGTAAATGGTTTTTGTCACCAAGCGTCACCGTGACAAAACGCAACATTCATTGTAATCATGTTTGCCATTTCGGAGTCACATCTCCCTAACTATTGAAGCGATGTGAGCTGACAACATATCATGATGATGTGAATTAAGGCAATAACCTTAAACTCTGTCAGCCCGCAAGTCTTTCTCTCCTCCCCCATTACATTGCAAACTTCTTCTCTTTGCCAGCTCCGAAACCCACATGTTTCAATATGTCCCTGTTCTTATGTATTAAAGGAGAGCTGGCATGTCAGAGTCACAGTCCCTGGGCTTTGCATATCTTACACGGCCCCTGATTACGACAGTCAGTGGCAGCAGCAGCATCAGCCAGCCGTCCGTGAAAACCGCAGCAGGCTCCCAGATTTACACCACGGCCCCGGGGCAATGGCATTACACGAGACATTGGCAGGAAAAGCCTGGTCTACATGAAAGACAGCGTCCACGGGATCCCTGCTGCAGCCAACCGAAACCACTAGGGTGCCGTCAAAACCGCCGTTGACGGCGGTGTAATGGTGGTACTGAGCCTAATGGTGGCTCCTGTTGCCCTTGGACTATGTCGTTCCAAACATTTTAATTGCTCTGTCTTGTTTAAGACACAAGACAAAGAATCGTGTTAGCATAGAGAAAAAACATGTATACAGTAAAGTATTTAGCATTTGTACGATTTTGCTAAACAATGTGCTACTATGGCAACTGTAACAGTTCGATTTCTAGTCAGAGACTACACAAACACACAAAAACACAAATTGTATTATTGCGCTGTTGCTTTAAGAGGGGAGGTCAGTTGAATAAGTGAGATGTCTCATTGGTTAGTCATGTAGTCTTACTCGATTACCACGGTCTCTGCAATGGGGTCATGCAAGTGAGCACAGATGAACAGCTCTCTAATGGCTTACTACTGCAGCCTTAGCAATAGATGTTGATGTAGTACTGAGCAGAACAACGGTCCTATTGAGGGGCGTTTTACACCTTCCCATGTTTGTATGATAGTGCTGAGCCATTAGTGCTTTTTTCGGTCCGTTTCGGTTCGACTATTAAAAAAATCATCACCGTTTACGATTTCTACAGTGGGGAGAACAAGTATTTGATACACTGCCGATTTTGCAGGTTTTCCTACTTACAAAGCATGTAGAGGTCTGTCATTTTTATCATAGGTACACTTCAACTGTGAGAGACGGAATCTAAAACAAAAATCCAGAAAATCACATTGTATGATTTTTAAATAATTAATTTGCATTTTATTGCATGACATAAGTATTTGATCACCTACCAACCAGTAAGAATTCCGGCTCTCACAGACCTGTTAGTTTTTCTTTAAGAAGCCCTCCTGTTCTCCACTCATTACCTGTATTAACTGCACCTGTTTGAACTCGTTACCTGTATAAAAGACACCTGTCCACACACTCAATCAAACAGATTCCAACCTCTCCACAATAGCCAAGACCAGAGAGCTGTGTAAGGACATCAGGGATAAAATTGTAGACCTGCACAAGGCTGGGATGGGCTACAGGACAATAGGCAAGCAGCTTGGTGAGAAGGAAACAACTGTTGGCGCAATTATTAGAAAATGGAAGAAGTTCAAGATGACGGTCAATCACCCTCGGTGTGGGGCTCCATGCAAGATTTCACCTCGTGGGGCATCAATGATCATGAGGAAGGTGAGGGATCAGCCCAGAACTACACGGCAGGACCTGGTCAATGACCTGAAGAGAGCTGGGACCACAGTCTCAAAGAAAACCATTAGTAACACACTACGCCGTCATGGATTAAAATCCTGCAGCGCACGCAAGGTCCCCCTGCTTAAGCCAGTGCATGTCCAGGCCCGTCTGAAGTTTGCCAATGACCATCTGGATGATCCAGAGGAGGAATGGGAGAAGGTCATGTGGTCTGATGAGACAAAAATAGAGCTTTTTGGTCTAACTCCACTCGCCGTGTTTGGAGGAAGAAGAAGTATGAGTACAACCCCAAGAACACCATCCCAACCGTGAAGCATGGAGGTGGAAACATCATTCTTTGGGGATGCTTTTCTGCAAAGGGGACAGGACGACTGCACCGTATTGAGGGGAGGATGGATGGGGCCATGTATCGCGAGATCTTGGCCAACAACCTCCTTCCCTCAGTAAGAGCATTGAAGATGGGTCGTGGCTGGGTCTTCCAGCATGACAACGACACGAAGCACACAGCCATGGCAACTAAGGAGTGGCTCCGTAAGAAGCATCTCAAGGTCCTGGAGTGGCCTAGCCAGTCTCCAGACCTAAACCCAATAGAAAATCTTTGGAGGGAGCTGAAAGTCCGTATTGCCCAGCGACAGCCCCGAAACCTGAAGGATCTGGAGAAGATCTGTAGGGAGGAGTGGGCCAAAATCCCTGCTGCAGTGTGTGCAAACCTAGTCAAGAACTACAGGAAACGTATGATCTCTGTAATTGCAAACAAAGGTTTCTGTACCAAATATTAAGTTCTGCTTTTCTGATGTATCAAATACTTATGTCATGCAATAAAATGCAAATTAATTACTTAAAAATCATACAATGTGATTTTCTGGATTTTTGTTTTAGATTCCGTCTTTCATAGTTGAAGTGTACCTATGATAAAAATTACAGACCTCTACATGCTTTGTAAGTAGGAAAACCTGCAAAATCGGCAGTGTATCAAATACTTGTTCTCCCCACTGTATATATTTTTTTAACATGAAATATATTACAAAATAATGAAATATATGATGAAATAATTAAATATATGATGAAATAATTACATGATTTTAGAGCTTTTTAATGGAAATTCCAAAGCCAAAAATGGTGAACATTCAATTACCAAAACATTGAAAATATTCCGTTGTCAATGTCAGCTCCACATTGGGTACACATCGATAGAAAAATAGGAAATTACTATGAAATAATAAAATATTCCAGTATTATTTGAATTCCTTAAAGTAATAATCTCATCTCTGCTCAGGCAGTAGCAGTCCGCCAGCCAGGCCATCTAACGTTATGTGCTCCCCAGACTGTACAGTTTTTAGTCATCCTAATTAGCTAGCCTAAGCATGCTGCAGAGTTGTCTGACGAAATAATTTAACTAGTTCTTCAAAGTAGATAAGGTATACTTTCACAAACTATCTCTGTCCCTCTCGTTTTGTGTTGTGTACATTACTCTCATGCGGTCTATGCAGTCTGTGTGTATCTAACCTAAGATAGTAAAAGCGTAAAAGTGTATCCGTCCAGCGATCTGTACACAATGATGAGATGCGTCACTACAGTCCCTGGTTCGATTCCAGGCTGTATCACATCCGGCCGTGATTGGGAGTCCCATAGGGGGTGCACAATTGGCCCAGCGTGAAACCAATTTGGCGAGAGTGAAACCTCTTGCTTTGCCTCTACCTGTCAGATCAGTCTGATCAGTCTCTGAGCTTGAAAAAAATGGCGCAATAGATTATGGTCATTGTAGTTAATTACCACGTTTATGTGCTGAACTAGGTTGAATATTAGCTTAGTGAAAACTACAACTCCCTTCAGCCAAGTGTCCCATAGTTCTTAACTGATTTCTCCAATTTCTCTCTAGAGAAACAGCACGTTGGGCTCACAAAAAACCCGAACTAAATGATATTCAAGTAATTGAACCTACGTCGGTCAATTAGTTGTTTAATAACCGAAAACCGGTTAATCGCTCAGCATTATTGCATGATGACAATTTTAGTATACAGACTGTAATATAATCCGTAAACACTTTCCACACAGAGATAGACTGAGGACGGAAGTGCTCGAGGTGTATAAAAACACACAGAAAAAAAACTGCAGATTGAAATGATGTACTAGCAGCCTATTTCCTAGTGTTTCACTTTATATCCATTGTGTTCCAAACACTTTTTACACAACAGGGATTTTTAATTAACTATGGATTGGAGTGGGTGAGCAGTAATGAGAGAGAACCGAGCAGGTCTGAAAAGGGGAGAGAAACATTTTCTCGATTAGTTTTTACAAGTAAATTAGGAGTAAATTTGATTTGTGCCTGACGTTTTGAAGACGGGGTAGTCATTGTATTTCTCAGCTATATTATACTGCTCTAATTCTTTACCAACAACCGGGGTCCTTCATCCTATCTTCTGTCTCTTCCCAACTGTTGACACACCCATACAATCAGAAAGTTACTGAATATATTCTGCTCTACCACCAGAATATAGTATTGCATGACCATACTGACCAACATGTGTTTTTTTCAAAATCTCAAGTCTATTTAAACTGGTATAGCCCTACATACCCTGACAGAGGTGCTTAATTGGATTCACCTACTTTTAAATAGGGTGAGTTTATATAATGAACCAGGAAATTGCTGTCTGTAGGAACTGGAAGTTTCTTAAAAAAAAAATATATCCTGAAATAGAAAATGCACACAAGCCCAATGTGAATGCTAATGCTTTCTCTTTCTTATAAGAAGTTAACTTCCTGATTAATAAGGAGATGATGGACAGTTTCTGTGTTGTACATGGTACTTTAGCATTAAACTCTTCTTGTGTATTGAAGAGCTTTCAGTGCAGCTTTCCTTCCTGTCTGGACAACCATGGTGATTCCTTTCCACGGCTGTGACCTCATTTTCCACTACAATTTGCTGATGATAATTCATGTAAAACCTAACTGAGGGAAGAGGGCTGGTATACAACTTTCAACATGCACTACGACTAATGTGAACTGTCACGAGTGCTGTCTGCCATTAAATACGACAGGCCCCTCTGTTGCACTGCCACCCAGCCCAGTTAAATACCATCTGGCATCACGCTGCATTAGTGACGCCACATTAAACCAGGTAGGACATGAATCTTTCACAGCTCCAGGTATACTGGGGAATGTGCAGCTCTGGTCTGGCAACACACTGACTCTATGGCCTTTAACTCTCTGCAACAACACCACCCTGCACATTTTATTATCTGCGAACTAGGAGAGATAATAATGTCTCCACTCAGACCAATGATTATCATACAGAACCCATCCAGTACAGTACACAACCCTGGGTGATACTTACAGGAAGAGAAACAGTCCACAGTGATACAGCTCATCTGACTTGGAAAACATGTCAACTCAGCTCCACTTTAAGACCCTGTAGTAGTACCCACTGGTGACTGTACTGTAGCTGCCACCAGGAGAGGAATAGAGTTTAGAGGCAGGAGAGAGAGGAGAGAAACCCATCCATTTAATCACCAGCAGTAAGACTCACGGCGATGGTGATTAAAGTAAAACAAAGAGCCATTTCCCCTCCACCTCTGGAGTAGTGATGGCCAGAAATAGAGAGAGAGAGACCAGAGAAAGAACCAGAGAGATTAGAGAGATACTTTTTTGAAAGAGAGAGTAGAGTCTCTTTATGGCCCCGCCTCTCCCCTCCCATCTCCTCTCCTCCCCTCTCCTCTGGTCTGTCTGCTCTCTGGTCCAGCTGCTCTGCTCCCATTAGAGCCTCTCCTCCCTGGCAGGTGTCACCCTGTACCAGATGCATGGCCGTCTCCCAGAGCCCTTCCTGTCCCATCATTAAGCCATCGACGCTGCATCACTGGGGACAGAGAGAAAACAGGCTGTGGCAGGAATAATCCTGCTGCTAGCCTGTCCAGATGAATACCACATGGGCCTGCCAGACAAATGTTAAACAAAGCAGGAGCAGACAACCAACAGGCCGCTACCGCAGGAGAGAGATGAAGAGAGAGGTGGAGAGAGGGATGGAGAGAGAGACCAGAGGGAAAGAGAGGGATGGACTCCTCCTCGTCAACTTTAGTATGTAGGAAGGTGCTCTCTCTCCTCTCCTCTTCCCTTTGTGCTGACCTCAACCTTGTTTGGACAGAGTGGTGGGTCCTCAGGGCTGACTCCTCCTATCTGTTAGGATAGAGAGGTGGGTCCTCAGGGCTGACTCCTCCTATCTGTTAGGATAGAGAGGTGGGTCCTCAGGGCTGACTCCTCCTATCTGTTAGGATAGAGAGGTGGGTCCTCAGGGCTGACTCCTCCTACCTGTTTGGATAGAGAGATGGGTCCTCAGGCCTGACTCCTCCTACCTGTTTGGATAGAGAGGTGGGGTCCTCAGGGCTGACTCCTCCTACCTGTTAGGATAGAGGTGGGTCCTCAGGGCTGACTCCTATCTGTTAGGATAGAGAGGTGGGTCCTCAGGGCTGACTCCTCCTACCTGTTAGGATAGAGAGATGGGTCCTCAGGGCTGACTCCTCCTACCTGTTAGGATAGAGAGGTGGGTCCTCAGGGCTGACTCCTCCTACCTGTTAGGATAGAGAGGTGGGTCCTCAGGGCTGACTCCTCCTACCTGTTAGGATAGAGAGATGGGTCCTCAGGGCTGACTCCTCCTACCTGTTAGGATAGAGAGGTGGGTCCTCAGGGCTGACTCCTCCTACCTGTTTGGATAGAGAGGTGGGTCCTCAGGGCTGACTCCTCCTACCTGTTAGGATAGAGAGATGGGTCCTCAGGGCTGACTCCTCCTACCTGTTAGGATAGAGAGGTGGGTCCTCAGGGCTGACTCCTCTTACCTGTTTGGATAGAGAGGTGGGTCCTCAGGGCTGACTCCTCCTACCTGTTAGGATAGAGAGATGGGTCCTCAGGGCTGACTCCTCCTACCTGTTAGGATAGAGAGGTGGGTCCTCAGGGCTGACTCCTCCTACCTGTTTGGATAGAGAGGTGGGTCCTCAGGGCTGACTCCTCCTACCTGTTAGGATAGAGAGATGGGTCCTCAGGGCTGACTCCTCCTACCTGTTAGGATAGAGAGGTGGGTCCTCAGGGCTGACTCCTCTTACCTGTTAGGATAGAGAGGTGGGTCCTCAGGGCTGACTCCTCCTACCTGTTAGGATAGAGAGGTGGGTCCTCAGGGCTGACTCCTCTTATCTGTTAGGATAGAGAGGTGGGTCCTCAGGGCTGACTCCTCCTACCTGTTAGGATAGAGAGGTGGGTCCTCAGGGCTGACTCCTCCTATCTGTTAGGATAGAGAGGTGGGTCCTCAGGGCTGACTCCTCCTACCTGTTAGGATAGAGAGGTGGGTCCTCAGGGCTGACTCCTCTTACCTGTTAGGATAGAGAGGTGGGTCCTCAGGGCTGACTCCTCCTACCTGTTAGGATAGAGAGGTGGGTCCTCAGGGCTGACTCCTCCTATCTGTTAGGATAGAGAGGTGGGTCCTCTGGGCTGACTCCTCCTACCTGTTAGGATAGAGAGGTGGGTCCTCTGGGCTGACTCCTCCTACCTGTTTGGATAGAGAGGTGGGTCCTCAGGGCTGACTCCTCCTACCTGTTTGGATAGAGAGGTGGGTCCTCTGGGCTGACTCCTCCTACCTGTTAGGATAGAGAGGTGGGTCCTCAGGGCTGACTCCTCCTACCTGTTAGGATAGAGAGGTGGGTCCTCAGGGCTGACTCCTCCTATCTGTTAGGATAGAGAGGTGAGTCCTCAGGGCTGACTCCTCCTACCTGTTTGGATAGAGAGGTGGGTCTTCAGGGCTGACTCCTCCTACCTGTTTGGATAGAGAGGTGGGTCTTCAGGGCTGACTCCTCCTACCTGTTTGGATAGAGAGGTGGGTCCTCAGGGCTGACTCCTCCTACCTGTTAGGATAGAGAGGTGGGTCCTCTGGGCTGACTCCTCCTACCTGTTTGGATAGAGAGGTGGGTCCCTTGGGCTGACTCCTCCTACCTGTTAGGATAGAGAGGTGGGTCCTCAGGGCTGACTCCTCCTACCTGTTAGGATAGAGAGGTGGGTCCTCTGGGCTGACTCCTCCTACCTGTTTGGATAGAGAGGTGGGTCCTCTGGGCTGACTCCTCCTACCTGTTAGGATAGAGAGGTGGGTCCTCAGGGCTGATTCCTCCTACCTGTTAGGATAGAGAGGTGGGTCCTCTGGGCTGACTCCTCCTACCTGTTTGGATAGAGAGGTGGGTCCTCTGGGCTGACTCCTCCTATCTGTTAGGATAGAGAGGTGGGTCCTCAGGGCTGACTCCTCCTACCTGTTTGGATAGAGAGGTGGGTCCTCAGGGCTGACTCCTCCTACCTGTTTGAGTTGAGCAGGATGGATTTGATCCTTCTCAATCAACTACTTGTCTGTTTTTCTCTCTGCTGCTAGAACAGTACGTTCTCTCTCTCTCTGAGTCAGCCAGCTCTGCCTGCCATACCCTCAGGCTCCACGGTAGAGTTGGGACCAACACACCATAACACCACCATCAGCGATGGGAGTATGGGAGAGGAATATACTAGCGGTACCAGACCTGGGTTCAAGTAATAATTGGAATAATTTCAAATTCTTTAGCTTTGCTTGATTGAGCTCGCCTTGTTATATATAGCCATGTTATTTTTTTACCCGTTATTGTTATTCATTATTCACTGTGTATTTATCCCTCATGTCTCTATATTGTTGAAAAAAGGAAAGTAAGCATTTCACTGTTGGTCCACATCTGTTGTTTACGAAGCATGTGACAAATACAATCTGATTTGACTGCCTGGCGCAATGGAACCAATAGAAATGTCCCAAAAGTGCCAGCCACACCCACCTGGCAATCCAGCCAGGCTCAATCAAACGCAAAAAAAGTATTAGAAAGATGTGGGGAAAAACACAGCACACCAGCGATGGGGAGATGGGAGATGGAGAGGAATACAGTAGCAGTACTAACACAGGTAGGTACACATGTACAGGAAGCCCTGCGTTCCCAACTGTCAACCGCATGCAGCATTTTAATGGAGCTGCTCAGAGCGCCGAATCTAATTAACAAAGTCGTGCTTGAATAACACTGATAGACACCATTATTGTAATCACTGTCAGTTGTCATCTGAGAAACTAATTAAAAATCCAATTAGTTAAACTAGCAAGTAGCTAGTGCAGTGAAGTCACTTCAGAACAGAGATGAGCTTTTTTCATCGCATGAGGCTGCCAAACTGTAGGCTAATAACTGAGCAGAGTGGATCCTCCAGTCCTTCAGTGTTGGTCAAAACCTGGCTGTTACCCAAAATGGCACCCTATTCCCTATATATTATAGTGCACTACCTTCGACCAAAGCTGGTCAAAATGAGTGCACTACAGTATATAGGGAATAAGGTGCTATTTGGGACACTTCCCCCCCTCTCACCCTCCTCACTGTTGTCCACTCTTGCTGCATGTAAAGTACACTATTAAACACGCCTACAGTGCACCACGTTGGGAGTTGAGTCAAGGGGAGTTTAATCAAAGCCGAAATCAAAGCCAAAACTGAGAGAGGAGAGGAATATTTTCATTTAAAGAAGATATCAGATCAAATGGGAAAATGTAGTGAGCGTAATTCGAGTAGAGATGCATTATTTAAAAGGGAATGGGTGAGTAGGACAGTAGAACTGCCATGCACTGTACCAGAGCAGAGCTCATGCTTTTTTCTTAACACTGCCTTTCTAAGTTCCTTTGACAAGTGTTGGGGAGAACTACATGTAGCTCAACTAGCAATTGAATTGCATTTTGCTATAAAAGCTTGGTGGTAGCTGAATTCAAATCTCGGTAATGTTTTCAGTAGTTAATTACTTTGCCATGTAGTGGTGTAGCTCAGTGGTTCTCAAACGGGGGGGGGGGGGGTACTTCAAAGTGCAGTACTGCAGAGTACTTTACAGTCATACATCTAACACTCTTGATGTCTGGATTAATCAAGTCTAATTCATGCAGGAGTCGCTAATGCAGGATCAAATGTGGTAAAGCACCATCCTCGAGCGTGCCCCTACTGCGCCTCTGCATGGCGGATGTAGGCCCTAGTAGCCCATTTAAAATACAGCCCATCCATACTTCCAGCAGCTTCAAGCACCATGGGGGTTACACGGTGGGGATGGCCTTGCAAGCCCATAAAAGAAATGGCAGGCATTAGGAGTTATCTATGGCTCTGTTGTGCAGAGGTGGCCAAGTGCACCAACTAGCCCCGTATTGCCGTAGCTATGATTTGTCATCTGGGCCGGGTAACAAATGGGCCCATCTCGGAGAGCAGGCATATTCATCAGTCTCAGGCAGGCAGAAGTACTGTAGCACTGGGCAGAGCTGGGTTGCACAACACAACTCTACCCCCAGTTTTACTGTTTCACTGGACTAGATTTACCAGCTCTACCATCTAGACAAGTTCCCCCTCCCTCTGCACCACCAAATGATCAGGTCTGGGAAAATGTCAAATGTATCACGGATACACACACAGGCTACGTCGCCATACACACACAGACACAGATATTAGACAAACGTACAACTGCATTGCTACGAAAGTGATGAAATGCTAAATGAGCCATATGCTACAAAACCTACATAATGCATGTCATCATAATATGTCTTTATATCAATCAATCAATCAATTTACATCAGCAGATGTCACAAAGTGCTGTACAGAAACCCAGCCTAAAACCCCAAACAGCAAGCAATGCAGATGTAGAAGCACGGTGGATATGAAACAATCCCTACAAAGGCACGAACCTAGGAAGAAACCTAGAGAGGAACCAGGCTCTAGAGGGTTGGCCAGTCCTCTTCTGGCTGTGCCGGGTGGAGATTATAAGAGTACATGGCCATTTAAGGCCAGATTGAAGATGACTACAATGATCCAGCTGTCTAAACCGCTGCCTCCATATCACATATACCGCTGCAGCATGAGTTTGAATCTGGCCTCCATCTTTCCCACTGTCTCTCCTCTATCCAATATAGCATACGATTCAAAAATATATAAATATACTGTACCTTTAAAATAAACAGGCCATGTAAATACAATGCGTGAGGCACAGCTGGGGTTTTATGCTGCCTTCTCATAAAAAGGACATGATTGTGTACTTGTGTGAACCATTGTTGATCTACACAAAAGGCGTAATCATCTACCATTGATGAACAGAGGTATAACACAACACACTGGTAAACTATAGTTAAAAGGCATGATTGGCAAGCCCTAGCTGGCTGGTGGTGGCTTATCAGTCCTCTGTTGCTCAGTATTTTTTCTCTCTGGCTTTCTCTGTACCTTAACCACAGTAACCATAGTGCAGGCCTGATTCATGGCTTCATTTGTCCACTGTTGTCCATACAGGGTGGACGACAAAATAGTATTTTCTCTGTCTTTTTCTGTTCTGTTTTCGTCTCCTGTTGTGTTCTGACGTGATGCTCTTCACTCTGCCAGGACTGGCATTAGCAGCTGGACTGGATTCACCACACAAACAACAACTGCTGTTTGTAATTAGCTCCGTATTACACAATTAGACTCACTCCCAGGCCCTCCCTTTTTCTTGTCGTCTGCTCAGAGTAAATGAAGTAACAGGGTGGGCAGAACAGCTCCTTAGTTCCCATGTAACTTCCTTTGTAAGATTTAGTTGACGGTTATGCAGATGATGTGTTCAGAACATATTCTGTAAGCTTACAAGTGAAAATAGGAGTAATTTAGCCACCAAAGAAATGTATTACAATGTTCCAACAATTGACATTATACCCCCACTAGATAAAATGCATTCTCTAAAGGGCTATGACAGTGTTGAATTGAACACCCTGACAATTGCAGTGAATGGGCAGAATAATTGCCATGGATCCTTCAACGCAGACAAGAAAATAGAAAATGACAGAAAAAGAAAGCTTTCAGTTTGTCTGGGCGTATTCTTCCACCCCTGTATTTTTGTAAAGGATTGGGGAATCGATCCACAGCGGTGATATGATAATTGCAATGTTCTCCCTCTAGTCTGACTGCTCTCAGCGAGATAACCAATCCTCATTTATAGAGTGATAGAGGAGGTCCAATCTTGTTAGGTTGGAGAGGAGGGGGAGAGGAAGGAGGAGGAGAGGAAGGAGAGAGGAGGAGGAGCAGAGGAGGGGGTTATCTGTCTTAAGCCAGGCTGATAAAAGTGCTCTGTTCTGGGGCCTGGTCGTCAGGTTATCAGGCCTGCTGGAGGATCAGATCACTACTGGCTGAATGGAGCTGGATGAGCTGCTGTATCTGGTAGGTCACTGGGACACTGTTATCACACAACTCCTCATTGGAAACGGAGCAGTTAGATCCAAGTCTCATCAGTACAGTGTTATCACACACAGCTTTTCATTATTGGATTTTCGCTGTGATGGAAACAGGTCCAGCAGCATCATATACTGCCCTCAAACTCAAACCTGGACCTTGGAGCCAGTTCCACTGCTTGTTTTCATTGTTCCCCTCTAATCAGGAACTGATTTAGACCTGGGACACCAGGTGGACGCAATTAATTATCACGTTTGAAAAGAAAATCAGCAGGCTCTGGACCTCATAGGGTAAGAGTTGAATACCCCTGAAATACTGTATAGCCCAGCAACCTTTCAGTTGTATACAAAACAAATAATAATAATAATATCCCAATGCCCCAGGGCAGTGATTGGGGACATTGCCCTGTGTAGGATGCTGTCTTTTGGATGGGACTTTAAATGGGTGTCGTGACTCTCTGTGGTCACTAAAGACCCCATGGCACTTATTGTAAGAGTATCGGTGTCCTGGCTTATCGGTGTCCTGGCTTATCGGTGTCCTGGCTTATCGGTGTCCTGGCTAAATTCCCGATCTGGGGCCCTCATACCATCATGGCCACCTAATCACTCCCAGCTTGCAATTGGCTGATTCATCCCCCCTCTTCTCCCCTGTAACTATTCCCCAGGTCGTTGCTGTAAATGAAAATGTGTTCTCAGTCAACTTACCTGGTGAAATAAGGGTAAAAAAAAAGAAGAAAATGTATATATACATACAATAATATATGCCATTTAGCAGCCGCTTTTATCCAGCGCGTCTAGTCATTTGTGCATACATTTTACATATGGGTAGATCCAAGTCTAATCAACTGGGAAAAACAGTACAGTGTCAAGTCCACATACTCCAGTCCATAGTCCAGTTACATATGAGCTAAGCATGTACAGCGAACAGTAGGTGCATTCCAAAGTCTCTATGAGCAGGAGACATTCTCTGTGATGTCCATAGAAGCCTATATGAAAATGTACAGACAGCAGTGTTCTATCTATTAAGAGCAGTAACCCCCAGTCCATAGTTGTACAGTAAGTGCACTCTAAAGGCTGTAAGAACAGGTACGACATTCTCTATTAGTTTCATAGAAACCTGTTATAATGTACCTAGAGTACAGTACCTAGAGCACGGAGTAGTGCTTCACTAACGAGCACAGGGCTTTATTTAGAATCGACTTACATTCACGGCACACTGGCATGGCTGACAGAGGTAGGACTTCTGGTAATGATGCAAATAATACAGCGGGAAATGTGCCCGTAATGATTGATTAATTGCAGTGCCATTTGGAAGAGTTTCAAGGCTAATTTCCATGGTACCTACCCCAACCGACGACACACTTTAAAGTTCCGTGGGGATAATGGAAGACTGCGAAACACCGAGAAAATGGTTCAAGTCAAATTAGGTGGGGACAAATATATCTAAAAACAGGGACTTACGTAGACATCTCCATAACCAGTCAAAACAGACAGGGAGTCAAGGGGGTTCAGTACCAAGAAACGAACCTGTAAACCAGGTCTACAATAGGTCACAAAGTACAAGCTCACTGCTCCTGAATGAAATGACTAACATGCTGTCCTGTCTCAACCTAATGACTTTGGTGATGTTGTTTACTGAAGTTTGAGGACGAAAGCCAAAGACTGTCGTGCATCATCTTCATCAGAGAGAGTAGCTCATCTGCGAGCAATAGTCTGGGATAATTTGTCGGTGATGGAGACAGCAGTGACGGTGACAGAGTATGTGTGTGTGTGTGTGTGTGTGTGTGTGTGTGTGTGTGTGTGTGTGTGTGTGTGTGTGTGTGTGTGTGTGTGTGTGTGTGTGTGTGTGTGTGTGTGTGTGTGTGTGTGTGTGTGTGTGTGTGTGTGTGTGTGTAAGGTTTGGGGAGGGTAGCTCAAATCGGTCGTCTCGGGTGTCCAAAATGAGCGATGGCTCGGCCAAGAGCACGGCCATCAATCACGGAGGACATTTCTCTTAAGGATGCGGTCATGTGGCGTCGGTGTGCGTGTGTGTTAAGGTTGAGAGTTATGCTGAGCAGAGGGCCAGGAGGGCAGCCAGAGACACCAGCCAGCCCCCTGGGGAGTGCAACACGTCAGTTTGCAGGGAAACGTGGAGAAATACAGCTCCGGAGCTACGGAACCAAGACAGCTTCTTTCATTGACCTTTACCTTTCATTGACTGGTACTTACAAAAGAGCCTGGCTGTCAGCGTCATGGAGAGGCAAAGCAACTTTGGATGGAGTTAACTTGACTTCAGCAATTAGGGCTGTGTTGTTTCCGTTTGGATCTCAGACAGAGACAGTGGTGAACGGGGGGGGGTCTGGTTTGGGAAGTTAAGTAGCTAGGGATGAATTGACCGTTTGTTGGTTGGTTCGGTTGGTGTGTTTTAGTTTGGATCTCAGATATTAGAACTGGGGGTCTGGTTGCCAAGTCAACAGGCCACCTAATCAGAATACAAAGTGTTTCATCCGCGTTGTCTGAGAATAATCATTTCGTTGAGCATATATTGTGACAAATGAATTAAAACAAAGTGGGTCTATTTAGTGTGCCAAATCAAATGGGGCAGACCGAGAACAAGACAGAAGGGTACAACCAAAATTGCACCCTTTCCCCTATGTAGTGCACTACTTTTGACAAGGCCTGCATAGGGCACTGGACAAAAGTAGCGCATTATGTGGAGAATAGGGTGCCATTTAGGGTGCAGACAGGGTGTGTGTCTGATCTCTTGCCTTGTTGCCCAGAGCAGTAGGTCTTTGATCTGCAGTGTGGTCAAGGTGGGCCAGAGAGATAACTTTATCCTTGGAGGGACCTGGGACTTAGCCAGTCTAAGCATGGCTGGTTGGCACTCTCCTATTAAGATGTAATGGCAAGGTTGGCAAGGTTGACCCTGACACACACACTCACACGTGTTGCACACATACAGATTTGTGTGTAGACACACACGCACACACACATGCACACACACCGCCAGCTAACTCTGCAGTGTATAGAGGATTTAGAAGAGAGGATAGAGAGGCTACTCCATATAAACTTCATACAGTGTGTGTGTGTGTGTGTGTGTGTGTGTGTGTGTGTGTGTGTGTGTGTGTGTGTGTGTGTGTGTGTGTGTGTGTGTGTGTGTGTGTGTGTGTGTGTGTGTGTGTGTGTGTGTGTGTGTGTACAATGCCAAAATGAGAACTTCAGAAAGAAAGACATCACTGTGGCTCTCAGAACTGATGGAGAATTCTCATCATTTAATAGATTCTGTGACCTGCCTCTGCCCTCTATCTCTGAGCCAGAAAGAAAACAAAACGCACGCACGCGCACACACACACATACACAGACACACACACAAAGGAAACACCGATGATCACAGACAGCTTCAAGATGTTCAGTGTCTGGAAGAAGTACTAAAAACCACATAATACACAGGAATATTTCAAGTCCTTCCAAGAATTTACGTAACAGCACTTTGGTATTATACTGTATATAAATGATTAATATTATTTGCCAAGGCTATCAGCTGAAGAGGCTTCAATGAGGCTTCCATTTATCTCAGAACTGGGATGCTGCTATTGACGTGCAGAACGAGAGAGTGATGCAGGCAGCCAAAATCTGCCAGAGGAAGTTTCACTGACAAGTGACACATTCCGGAAGGACTCTCTCTCGCTGAACTTCAACAGTAAAGTTGGCCGCTTATGAGTATCGACAGGCACGCCTGGAGGACGCGGACAAGACGATTGATTTTGCCTTAAACGTTTTTGCCGAAGGAAGAAAAGCTGGTCGGTTTTGGAGAAGCGGGGAAGCAGGCGGGTGGCAGGGACAAAGTGTACATCACTCTCTCTTTTGCCTGCTCCAATCAATCCCATCTCCATCCACTCTCCCAGGAAGGGAGTGTGTGGCTTATTCTCCCCCCCAAGAAACGCAGCCTTGCAGAGGCAGCAGAAATACTGGCCAAGGGCATCTGACTCTGGATGGCCCTGGTTCCATCTTCGTCTTATCTCATCTCATCCCAGCAGGCTGAGCCGAGTCCGGTCCGGTTTCCGCCCCCACAGTTCGAGATCACAGCGAGCCTAAGTCAATGGGCCATTGCTGGCCTGAAGCAAGGTTTTATCCCTGGCCCTTGTGACACACCGGTTACTACTCCACTTCACAAAGCACTTCTACCAGAAAATGCCGATCACAATCTATTATGAATACAGTGGGCAACTGTGTGGGTACTTAAAGTACTTAAAGCTTTTGATGACGGTCCTGAAGTGTTCCCTGTACAATTTCATTTCAACAGAAAAACTATAATTATACCGAATGGTGAACGCTGCATTGTCACTTAAGTTTCTATTTAAAGAAAGGGTATGTTTGATAATGGTTAATGTATCAGAAACCATGAAGAGCATATTTTTTAAATGTGTTAAGGCAACACACTGTACACTGAGTGGACATAACATTAAGAACACCTTTCTAATATTAAGTTGCACCCACTTTTGCCCTCATCACAGCCTCACTCCATCGGGGCATGGACTCTACAAGGTGTCGAAAGCATTCCACAGGGATGCTGGCTCATGTTGACTCCAATGCTTCCCACAGTTGTGTCAAGTTGGCTGGATGTCCTTTGGGTGGTGGGCCATTCTTGATAAACACGGAAACTGTTGAGTGTAAAAAACCCAGCAGCGTTGCAGTTCTTGACACACTCAAAACAGTGCGCCTGGCAACTACTACCATACCCTATTCAACGGCACTTAAATCATTTGTCTTGCCCATTCACCCTCTGAATGGCACACATACACAATCCATGTGTATGTATTTTGTTCACTCAGTGTACAGTAGACAGATCAATGGAGCCCGGGTTGAATTAACATATTTCAGTCGCTGCAATTAGTCTGGCCAAATAAAACAAGGACATAGCTTTGAGTTGGCTTACTTCACATTGATCCTTAAAGCTGATCCTGAGCCCAAAACGCTTAGTCTACATTAGACGCGTCCTGTGCAGTATAAGTCTTTAAGACAATGGATTTTCCTCTTACCTTGATTCTATTTATTGCTAAGGTACCGTAATCGAGGCATTTTAAGGCGATTTACAACACCGTTCGGAGGTCTTAATTAGCTTAGATAATTAACACGTAACATTAGAGAGGGGTCCTAAACCCACCTGTCTTGTTAGGGGAAGAAATACAGGTATATGTCCTCTGTAGCTCAGTTGGTAGAGCATGGTGCTTGCAATGCCCAGGTAGTGGGTTTGATTCCCGGGATGCTGCTGCTTTGAGATCTATTAACAGCAAGGGTTGCATTTTACAGGCACAATATATTTTACTGATGCATTTGGCAATATTAAATTAATCCGCACAAAACATGTGAACAAAAGCATTCACTGTGAAAGTTGTTACATGTAGGACATTCATATGTAGGCTATGCACAGCACTTCGTTCAATTGATCAAATCAGTTATAGTTTTCTTGCTCAAACCGCGATCAAACACCTGTCAAACTCAGACATTTCTCTCAATAACACAGGGATGTCGATTCACACAGGACTAGTATTATCATAAGACTTCGGAGTTTGCCAAAAACAGTAGTTTATTCTGTCTGGAGTTATTACTCTCCTGCCACGTAAAAATGACAGACGTGGCAGATTCGGACCGGACTAAAATGACAGATGTGGTGTTTTGTGCTCGTGCACATAATTACATTACCCAACCTCCCCCAGTAAAACTAATCCCGTCTCAATAGGGCTTTAGTTTCTTTGGATAAAAGCGTCTGCTAAATGGCATATATTATTATATTAGGTATTGACCCCAAATGTAGTAGACAAGATACAGTACTGTAGATACCTATACATTTGGGGTTGACTGACACCTCTATCGCCGGTGGGTTCAATTCCATCTAAAGCACAGTCAATTCTGTAATTTAATTGCATTCTTCTGGATTAATTCTAGGTTCAATGCAACACACCAGATAAATTAACCAGATGTTTCAGAATTGTACATGGTAGAAGTCAGAACACTCCCAAAGCAACTTTTAAAAGGATGTTTGATTTCATTTCAATTGAAACTAAGTGGTTGACGCTACTGTAACCGTGTCAAGGTTTTCTGGGAAAAGTGAAATTCGAATTATTATACAGCCCTTAATTAAAGTGGCTGCTCAAGTCATTTTATGTCAGAGCTTCCTTGTTTGAATGTTTGAATATGGAATGGAATGGAGACTTCCAGAGGGAACTTCAGTAATGTAAAGTAACTTTCTACATTTGATTGATATACAGGACAGTGGATAAATGAATAATTCAATAATATTCCAAGGACACGCCCTTCTGAATTGGCAGAGAATATGTTTCGCTTGCATTCATTCTCTGTTCTCTCGTCACACACAGAACGGAACAGGTGGTAATTATTCATTGTCAGTCTGATACGGCGTGCTAGACTGTGTGTGTGAGAGAGAGAGGGAGGGAGGGAGTGTGTGTAGAGAGAGTGTGTGTGTTTGTGTGTGTGAGAGAGAGAGAGAGAGAGAGAGTGTTTGTGTGCGTGTGTGTTCATGAGTGCATGCGTGGTCTCAAGGGCTCCCTGTTGGCTTCCAATCTCATAAAGCCTGTTTTGGTTTATCCAAAAGGCAGAGTAAAAATGTTCAGTAATTACCCCCAAATATAGCTCCCTAAAGGTAAATCCCACATCCACAAATCCCAGACCGTAGCTTTAGCCAAAAGCTAAAACAACTCTACCGCTGAGCTGTCGTGACCCCTCACCACTCAGCTCTCCCAAAAGGCAACAGAGAATTACATTTCTGTATTTTTTGCTACACACCATTGGCTTTAAGTGCCTCCAGGACTTCCATCACTAGCATCTGTTGAGACAAGGCGTCAGTTGGATCTATGGGGAGGGTTAGAGAAGAGAATTGGGGATGAAATCTAAAGTGCAGGCTGGTGTTTCGCAGGTTAGCGGTTTTTGTCATGAATCTTGTTCTGGAGGCAGCTCAAGTGGTCAATAGCTGGTCAATAGCTGGCACAGCCATAAAGGCATAAAATCTGATTTAAAACCTGACCCTAACCTTAACCACACTGCTAACCCTGATGCCTAACCCTAACCTTAAATGAAGACTGAAAATAAATAAAAAATTCTTGAATTTTTACAATATAGCCAATTTGAGGCTGGTCCATCAGATATCGAGCAGTTCTGCCTCAAGGACGGTTTATAAAAATGACCTATTCCTCACCCATTAAAATGTCTGCCTTTCAAATACTATATTTTGATAATCCATTAAGCTCATATACAGTCACCGTTAAGGCTAGGCTACCTCATCATCAAACAACCAAGTGAAGTAAGAACTCTAATTACTAGTTTCAATGTAATTAAGGTTTATTGTATAATGTATCTATACTAGGACTGACCACATTTAGTCGACAGGCCGGTCATTTCTGTTAATGCATTCAATATATTATTATTACAGTTGTTTACCGTTTTCATTGTCTGAGTGGATACGTTGTTTGCAGAACTCACAACCTATGCTACACTTGTGAGAGACAAGTTTTTGTTCATTTCATTCCATTTTCGAGTTTTGTCAATTTATTAATCGCCGTTGTTGAGTAAAGACTAGAGGTCGACCGATTATGATTTTTCAACGCCGATACCGATACCGATACCGATTATTGGAGGACAAAACAAAGCCGATACTGATTAGTCGGCCGATTTTTTTGTTGTTGTTGTAATAATGACAATTACAACAATACTGAATGAACACTTATTTTAACTTAATATAACACATCAATAAAATCAATTTAGCCTCAAATAAATAATGAAACATGTTCAATTTGGTTTAAATAATGCAAAAACAAAGTGTTGGAGAAGAAAGTAAAAGTGCAATATGTGCCATGTAAGAAAGCTAACGTTTAAGTTCCTTGCTCAGAACATGAGAACATATGAAAGCTGGTGGTTCCTTTTAACATGAGTCTTCAATATTCCCAGGTAAGAAGTTTTAGGTTGTAGTTATTATAGGAATTATAGGACTATTTCTCTCTATACGATTTGTATTTCATATACCTTTTACTATTGGATGTTCTTATAGGCACTTTAGTATTGCCAGTGTAACAGTATAGCTTCTGTCCCTCTCCTCGCTCCTACCTGGGCTTGAACCAGGAACACATCGACAACAGCCACCCTCGAAGCAGCGTTACCCATGCAGAGCCAAGGGAACAACTACTCCAAGTCTCAGAGCGAGTGACGTTTGAAACGCTATTAGCGCGCACCCCGCTAACTATCTAGCCATTTCACATCGGTTACACCTATATTTGAAGCATTGCGAAGAGCTGCTGGCAAAACGCACGAAAGTGCTGTTTGAATGAATGCTTACGAGCCTGCTGGTGCCTACCATCGCTCAGTCAGAATGCTCTGTCAAATCACAGACTTAATTATAACATAATAACACACAGAAATACGAACCTTAGGTCATTAATATGGTAGAATCCGGAAACTATCATCTCGAAAACAAAACATTTATTATTTCAGTGAAATACGGAACCGTTCCATATTTTATCTAACGGGTGGCATCCATAAGTCTAAATATTCCTGTTACATTGCACAACCTTGTTATGTTATGTCATAATTACGTAAAATTCTGGCAAATTAGTTCGCAACGAGCCAGGTGGCTCAAACTGTTGCATATACCCTGACTCTGCGTGCAATGAATGCAAGAGAAGTGACACAATTTCACCTGGTTAATATTGCCTGCTAACCTGGATTTCTTTTAGCTAAATATGCAGGATTAAAAATATATACTTCTGTGTATTGATTTTAAGAAAGGCATTGATGTTTATGGTTAGGTACAGTCGTGCAACGGTTGTGCTTTTTTTGCAAATGCGCTTTTGTTAAATCATCCCCCGTTTGGTGAAGTTGGCTGTCTTTGTTAGGAAGAAATAGTCTTCACACAGTTCGCAACGAGCCAGGCGGCCCAAACTGCTGCATATACCCTGACTCTGTTACAAGAGAAGTGACACAAAGAAATTCATGTTAGCAGGCAATATTAACTAAATATGCAGGTTTAAAAATATATACTTGTGTATTGATTTTAAGAAAGGCATTGATGTTTATGGTTAGGTACACGTTGGAGCAACGACAGTCCTTTTTCGCAAATGCGCACCGCATCGAATATATGCAACGCAGGACATGCTAGATAAACTAGTAATATCATCAACCATGTGTAGTTAACTAGTGATTATGATTGATTGATTGATTGTTTTTTATAAGATAAGTTTAATGCTAGCTAGCAACTTACCTTGGCTTCTTACTGTATTCGCGTAACAGGCAGGCTCCTTGTGGAGTGCAATGAGAAGCAGGTGGTTAGAGCGTTGGACTAGTTAACCGTAAGGTTGCAAGATTGAATCCCCGAGCTGACAAGGTAAAAATCTGTCGTTCTGCCCCTGAACAAGGCAGTTAACCCACCGTTCCTAGGCCGTCATTGAAAATAAAAATGTGTTCTTAACTGACTTGCCTGGTTAAATAAAGGTGTAAAAAAAAAAATATATATATATATATATATATATATATATATATATATACCGATTTCCGATTGTTATGAAAACTTGAAATCGGCCCTAATTAATCGGCCATTCCGATCAATCGGTCGACCTCCAGTAAGGACTCGCACCTAATTACGCATCATCCACATGCACAACTAAATAGCTAGCTAGGACTAGTCTACCTGGCCTGCGTGCAAATGCAGGCCTATAAATATGCCCATTTGGGGATGTATAAAAGTATCTTTGATTATCTTAACATATCACCACTAATGAGCTGTGGACCTCAAACAGCAACTAAACAAAGTATGTTTTTAGACTCAATTGAGAATGCAAATATTTCCAGCTCTCTCCATTTCGATAACCACTCGGCATTGAAAGGAAAAATGTAATGCTCTGTTCCAGTCATAAAATACTTGATTACTTCTTATCCCTTTCACAAATAACCTACAGCTGTGTCTGTCCCGAGCTGACTGTCACGGGAAACTCTGAGGGCCCAGAATATGTTTTGGCAATGGCAATAAAAGTTACTTTTAGATTTGTATCATTAACCACAGACAATGATTTTGATATACCAAGACTATTATAAATTAAATGAAACTGTACCACAAAAATGTGCATATCAAAATCATAACAGGCACACAGATCAGTAGGAATGGTAAGATAAATTGGCACTCCAAATGGAAAAGGTTGCCGACCGTTGGTGTAGCCTAGCAACTCCAGGAGCGTAAAGGCAGAGGCGGAACTATAGTTTTATATATGGGGTGGCCAGGGGGTGGCCAAGGTTACTTCAGGAGGTCCATAGACCATGACAGAAAATGTGTGTGTTACCCTAACCTGGCATCTAAGGAGCATGAATGAATCCTATGATTAGGGCTGGGCGATATGACGATATACATGTTGTGTGACGATAGAAAAACGTCTACCGTTTCATATTATGCTCTATCGTTTATTTCGTTGTGTCCCAAGTCACACTCTTTACGGCAATATTTTTTGTCAACGTGCCGTGTGGAAGGAAATTTACAACACAAACAAACATGGAGGAGAGTGAACGTGACACAGAGCACGGAGACCATAACTAAAAGAAGGGCTACTTCGGTCGCATGGACGTGGTTTGGGTATGAAAAGTCTGACACGGACCAGACGTCCTCTGCAAAATATGCCGCAGGCCAGTCCCAACAACATGCTCAAACACCACTAACCTATTTGACCACCTACGCAAGAATCATGTGAAACAGTACGGAGAGGGTCTACGGATGAGACCCAAAAAAGTACAGTTGAGTGCTCAAAACAGTGGCTATATTTTAGGCCTATATTTATTTTGTTTGCAACTATAGTTGAAGTGTTTTCTGTCTACCTTTTTAGATTTTATACATTCATATTTTATATTTGTTACCTGCTGAATTGAAAATTTGCACAAAAGTTCTAAATAAAAGGAGAAATAATCAAATATGAGTAAGTACTTTTTATTAGTTGAGTATAATTCAACATGTAATAAGAAATAGGCCTTTACATGTGGTCATTTTCTATAGACAATTTATTCATTGAATTTACAGAAAATGTGTATATTGTGATATGTATCGTTATCGGGATATGAAATGACCTATATCGGGATATGAGATTTTGGCCATATCGCCCAGCCCTACCTATGATTGCTGATTAGAGGTAGAAGTGATAATTCACTTAACCTGGAGTTCTTCAATGTGGTAGACAGTGTGGTCCAAAAGGTTACTTCACTAGAGTTGAACATCCCCAAACATCCCCAAAAAATTCTGAAAAAAAGCTCAAGCACCAAGGAGATAAGATAGCATGTGTGTGTTACATAAATTGCATAGTTTATTTACTAAAAAGTACATTTACAGAAAAACACACTGCAATTTGACATACCAGGTATCATGCAGAAACAGACATGAAAAATATAAATAATTTTGGTGCCCATCAATATTACAAACTTACAGTATCATATTTATGCTTATATACAGTTGGAATTTTACATACACTTAGGATGGAGTCATTATAACTCGTTTTTCAACCACTCCACAAATTTCTTGTTAACAAACTATAGTTTTGACAAGTCGGTTAGGACATCTACTATGTGCATGACACAAGTAATTTTTCCAACAATTGTTTACACTTATAATTCACTGTATCACAATTCCAGTGGGTCAGAAGTTTACATACACTAAGTTGACTGTGCCTTATACTGCTTGGAAAATTCCAGAAAATTATGTCATGGCTTTAGAAGCTTCTGATAGGCTAATTTACATAATTTGAGTCATTGGAGGTGTACCTGTGGATGTATGACCTCAGATAAAAAATGGTAGACCTCCACAAGTCTGGTTCCTCCTTGGGAGCAATTTCCAAACGCCTGACGCAAGTTACACAGCCCATGTTCATCTGTACAAACTATAGTACGCGAGTATAAACACCATGGGACCACACAGCCGTCTAACCGCTCAGGAAGGAGACGCGTTCTGTCTCCTAGAGATGAACGTACTTTGGTGCGAAAAGTGCAAATCAATCCCAGAACAACAGCAAAGGACCATGTGAAGATGCTGGAGGAAACAGGTACAAAAGTATCTCTATCCACAGTAAAACGAGTCCTATATCGACATAACCTGAAAGGCCGCTCAGCAAGGAAGAAGCCACTGCTCCAAAACCACCATAAAAATGCCAGACTACGGTTTGCAACTGTACATGGGTACAAATATTGTACTTTTTGGAGAACTGTCCTCTGGTCTGATGAAACAAAAATAGAACTGTTTGGCCATAATGACCATCGTTATGTTTGGAGGAAAAAGGGGGAGGCTTGTAAGCCGAAGAACACCATCCCAACCGTGAAGCACGGGGGTGGCAGCATCATATTGTGGGGTGCTTTGCTGCAGGAGGGACTGCCTTTTTCTGGTTACAAAAACCTGACTGTGATGTGAAGGCAGATTCAGGTGTATTGGGCAGAGAAAAATGCCTACAGACGAAAAACAATACGTTGAATCTTGACTTACAGAATATTCAAGCCATGAATTGTCCTTATACCAGGAGTTGTTGAAAGCCCCGTTCCTAGTACCATGCTGAGTTCTGGGAAATTTTTTCAAACACGGCTGTACAGTACCCTCTTCTCTGGATCTTGAAGTGTCTGAAATACACATTAAATAATGTGTCATATCTCTATGGAAATGAATAATTAAGGGATCCACAAGATTAGATACCAACAGCTGCTAACTAAAATGTGTAGTTTAAAGTATAGGCCTGGCCTACCATTGGGTCCTTCTGGAACAGCATATCTGGTGCTTGATGCAGTAGGGAGGGGCTCGATGACATCTCCTGGCAGCTCTGGCTCACTGTCTTGCTCAGAGGTCTCTGTGTCATCCCTTGATACATCTATTACATTAAAATAATACAAAAACCATTAGTGTATAATCACAATAAAAATGCCACAGCCATCAAAACACACATGAATCAACAACCAACATTTTAAAGTGAGGCTTAATCTGACAAAATCATATATTACACGCTGAAGCTGATCTTAAATTCTGAACTGGGCATGTGACTGACTGCCTGGTAGATGCTCTGACCTGGTGGTGGTAGACTGGGTCTTCGTAAAGTCTGACCACACTGAGTCTGACTAGCCTCAGGTAGGGAGCTGTTCTGGGGTCCGGGTGGTGATGCAAGGGCTGGGGTCTGTTTGCACCTGATCCGCCTGTTTGTGATTCTTTAAAAATAAGTCTGATATCTCTCCCTTTCATTTCATGTTTAATTGACCCTATGCAAAAAATATGGTTACATCTAAGCATCCAATTACCCACATTTTAGTCCAATCTCAATCTTAATTACAAATCCCCATTATCATAACTGTATCTTAAAATCAACTACCAGCCTAAGTTACTAGTTAGATCATGGCTAGCCCTACTCTGCAGTAAGCAACTTAGCTAGCTATAATTTCTTATGCCTTTACGATAGCAAACAGGCTATAGTTATAATTTCTTACACCTTTACGATAGCAAACAGGCTATCTACAAATTGTGGTAATCTTTTTATAACGTTAACAGATTGATAATAACAATTGTTCGTTTTGAGTTCAAGTACAAGAATCTAACTGAGATAATGGATTTCAAATTGCTGATTGTTAACTTGCTGAACACTGACAGCTGTAGCCTACTAGTTACCCCACATTAGCTAAACATTAATATACTGTAACTTACGACACTGCACTGTATATGTGTGTATTACTAGCACAGATGTAAATATAATGTTTGGCTAAATTGGGAACCGATCTCTCTTATCTGTTTAACTGTCTGTTAATGGAGCCAAAGGTCTAACGTTAACTTACACAGCGACACAAAGTTTAGGTTTAGCATCGGGTTTAAAACTTACTTCAAATGTGATGCTTTCGCCAATCGCCAAAAGATCTCGTGGAGCTGTGGGAATATTCTCTCTTCTTCTTCTGTATGTTCTTCTTATTTTTATTCTTCTGTATCTCACAACAAACGTTAATATTATCTCTTCATCATCCTCGATTTGAAAAATGTGTGCCGAATGTAAAATAAAAAATGCTTCTTTCAACAAGAGGTAAAATGAGATGTCAATCAGCATCAAACTGCCAGTAGCAAATACAATTTTGGGGTGGCACCCGGGATGGCCAATCAGATGTCAGGGGTATCCACCCCGGACACCCCTCTGGCTCCGCCCCAGCGTAAGGGCAAAATCTGCAAATGCCAGCAGCAGCGGGAGGAGGGTCGGAAACAGTTTCTTTCTTCTGGTTAGGCTATATTGATCTCTGGCTCCCTCTTGAGTCATTTGTGTGTCTTAATTATTTAATCAAACAGCGTGCTTACAGCTTCAGACAAGTTCAGTACATACAGTCTATGGAAAAATACACATTTAAACATTTCAACCAATCGATTGGTGATGACTCTCGGTCGCCTAAAATGTTAATTTTGCAATTAGCACACCTTTGAATAATACAGAAGAAAAAGAGCAAAAGCGCCTAACAGAGTGCCATCACAGTTCTAGCTAAATGACACTGAATGAGGGGACATTTCTTGATTCATTAAATTCTGTGGAGTGAATTCAATTTGCGCCCATGTTTTAATGAGTGTCCAGCAGTGGTTAATTTGGAGATAACCATTTCACATTGCTTCTCAGGGTATCTTTCACAAGAACAGCTTTCCTTTCTAAAGACTTAGCTGAAGTGTGTGTGTGGGGGGGGGGGGGGGGGCTCTCTCTCTCTCTGTGTGTGTATGTTACTGTCTGTGGAGGGAGAATGGTCATATGGCTTAACTATAAAAGGAAACATTTACAAAGCACACACAATACACAGCTGGATGTTTTTGCAGGGCCTTCCATTTAGCTAAGGATTGTTCTTTTAAAAACTTCAAAGCACTCTAAAGTTTTAATTTAGGCTATTTGGTATTTACTGTGAACATTTAGCTTTCAGCTTAGTGTTTTCTAACCTGGCATGCCCTGTCATATTTCTAATTTGTCTAAAGTTAGACAGCAACAATGTTCTGAGATTCCTGCCGATCTCATTGAGTCTGTCATTCAAGTAGCTCAAATTAGAAACAACTGTCATCGTTGATGCTTTGAGCGGTAGAATCTAATTCATATTCCATTTTCCAACCCCTCTTGTTTGAGAACGGCAGAAATGACACTGCCAGTCAGTCAGTCTATTCCAATAAGAACACCTCTCTCTTATCTCTCACATCACATTTTTTGGGGGCGGTTGCCGCGTGATTGATGGGTATTGGATCTTTGCCCTTAAATGTTGCCGTGGAGATAAAGCGGTGGTGACAGCTCCATGCTGTGAGTGACTTCCTGGATATCTCCACGGTGACCGCGGGCGGTGACACTTCAGGAGTGACAGGTGATTTTCCCCCCCCAAGGTGTCAGAGGGGGTCTGAGCTCAGAGAGAGGGAAACTCTGAGTTCTGCCAAGGTGAAGACCTTTGGACACAATTCAGCTGAGTCCTTGCCAACAGGTCTCCGATTGGTTGGTTCACACATTGCAGGTACCAGGATAATTGGACTAGGTGTACCTTTAATACAGGGTAAAACATGCACATTTGAAGCAGCAGTACATATGTCTAGACAATATAACGAACAAGCAGCACATCAGTTTTTAAGCAATAAGGCATGAGGACCTGGGGATTATCATGTGATAACTCACGACTAAGGGCTGTTCTTAGGCCCGAGGCGAAGCCAAGGGAAACAGCCTTTTAGAGGGGGTTTGGCCGGATCCGTTACCTCTCCTGGTTTGAACAATTATTTTAACTTTTTGCAATGTCAAAATTCAAATAAAAGCGATAAAATGTATTTCTTTTGAGTTGCCCCCCCCCCCCCCCGTATCTCTCTCAGAACTACAATGAGATTCAGTTTCTATGATTTATCTCCCTCTCTCTGCTCTGATAGACATGAGCCTGCAATTCTCATCTCTCCAGCATTGCACTTCATCATTTATTTCCTTATAGAATCTTAACCGTGCGAAGGGTCCTGGAGGAGCTGCAGCAACACTGATGAATTTAAATACATTTGCCAAAGTTATAGAGTTAATGCTGTTTGTTCAGAAATAAATTAAATAATTCAGAATAGCCTACTACACTAGAAAGCCTATAATTTTGCCACAGAGGATCAATAGCGTCTTGAAAAAAAATTGTGTGTATCCCAATAACAAGGCATAGCCTACAGTCTGAACACGTGGCAAATCTGTCAGTGAACAAACAGCATGCAGACAAAACAGGTTGGAAAGCAAATGGCTCCTGCTGAAAAGAGAAGACTCTATGCTGTAGGCTACCAAAATACTTGATCAACTTCCAAGTATTTTACAAAGTAAAACAGGAGAGAGAGGCTTCTGGCACGAACGCATCGGCCATCACTAGCGAGGGAGCTGCGTGCCATTGGGTGAGTCAGTGGAACTGGAAATAATTTAGGACTATAATTTCCTACTCATATTGTAGCCTACAATAGCTATTGATGGATTCAAGACAAGTTCGTTTTTATTGATCTCAGATTCTCAGTTGTTCTTTGTCAAAGTAGCCTCCCATTTCGATAATTTGTGTGGTATTATGGTGATTTTAAGACAATTGGGAACTCGAGTTGGAATCATGATGTCAGTGATCTTCAGGTCGGAGCTCTAGAAAGAGGCCAGAGTTCCTGACTTGGAATTCCGAGTTAGATGACTATTCAAAACAAATTTGACCAATTGGAGCTATTTTTTTTTTTTGAGTTCCCAGTTGTCTTGAACGCACGGAAGTCGGAATTCTGAGATTTCCCAGTTGCGAGTTCCTAGTTGTTTTGAACAAGGCATTAAAAAAGATTATACCAAAGTCTCCAGTCAAATGAAATGCGTTTTTAAAAGACAAACATTTTCCCAGACTCTATGCCACTAACATTGTTCCCCATGCCACTACGCAAATGTGATGATATGCATGCAATGCTTTATTATAAAGGTGATTATTTTTTTCATGCGTTCCGGTACCTCAGAGCTGCCCAGGTCACCCCCCTCTCATTCTCACTTTTTGTTCCAGTACTTCCCGATTTACAAATGAAGCACTGAGGATAGCTAGGCTAATTGTTACTTCTCCTTTGCTACTGTAGCTAACTAGCCAACTAAAACTAACACACAATCACATCAAGCAGCTGAAATTACAGCAAACCGTGGGCATTTTCCTTTGTTTTACCTTTGTATATATTGCCAATTCTTTGGATATATCCATTAATGATCCTGATAAATGAATTGGCCTGACTTTAAATGTAGCCTACAGTTCTGAGGACGCACAGTGATTGTTTTATTTTAAAGCTCCTTTTTCTCTCTCATGGGCTATGGGTTATGGGTTGCGTTTCACATGAAAAGGCATTTTACTATCATAGCGCACATTTAGGCTTCCGGTCAGCCCTGACAACAGTAGGCTATTACCCCACTTCAAATAGCCTGCAGGCGCGCACCAACGGAGGGTTCACAAGACCTGACACAGATCAATGCAAAACACTCACCAGAAAACTTTTTGTTGAAACAGAATCAGTTCTATGACGGCAAACAGACATATTCACTATTGCTTTTAGCTGATGCTCATGTTAGGGAAAGGGGGGATATCTAGTCAGTTGTACAACTGAATGCATTCAACTGAAATGTGTCTTCCGCATTTAACCCAACCCCTCTGACTCAGAGGGCTGCCTTAATCAACATCCACGTCTTCGGCGCCCGGGGAACAGTGGGTTAACTGCCTTGCTCAGGGGCAAAACAACAGATTTTTACCTTGTCAGCTCAGGGATTCCATGCAGCAAACTTTCGGTTACTGGTCCAACGCTCCTACCCGCCAGGCTACCTGCCACCCCTAGCCAACAAATACTGGAATAGCACCCTGAAAACCACTGCACTGTCTGCTGTTGTGGCATTTTACGTCATTTTGAGTGACGTCATTTACAGAGGTATATCATAGGGGTCATTCATATGGGCACAGAAGATAAACAGTTTTTTACTTTATTTTTAAAGCTGCCCAGAGAGGCAGTAGTTTTTATGGGAAGAAGCAACTCATTCAACTCTGAGGCTCCAGTATACAAGAAAATACCTTTCCTAGCATTGCTCCTGAACCTGTATAAGCACACATTTGCAACACCTGATGGTGCTGTGATTGTGTGCATCCCTAACACTGGGAAAGTAATCACTTAGATATCTGGGCACAGAATCATAAATACTTGTGTAAACCAAACCCAGTCTAATCTGGGACACCCTCAACAGGCAACCAGTTGAGTTCCTGAAAGCAGCTCCTGCCTATGTGAGTACATGGATTCACTTCAATACTACCCTGATCAGCTTATTCTGGGCTATATGGAGCTTCCCCTTCATAAGCTTAGATAAGCTCCCAAACCAGGAAGTACTAGTATAGTCAAAGTGGCATTGAATGATGGCAGTGGCTAGCACTTTCATGGAGTCCTTATCAAGCAGCTTGGACTTTCTAGCCAAAAATGTAGTCCTGGCATTAACCTTCCCTAGCACTTTAGTGGCCATGTTCACACCTCCCAATCTTCCATCAAGGATGCATCCCAGGTAGCTAACAGAGGTTTTAGTAGTCAGCACCTCCCCCCTAACTCCACTCTGATTTCAAAGGACCTACTCAATTTAGGTCTGGATCCAAAAATAATTGCTTTAGTTTTAACTAAGTGTAGAGATACCTTATTATCTCCAAGCCATTTGCTAATGTTAGTAAGCTCTGTGCTAAGTATGCTCTCCAACATAGTTTTACTTTTGTGAGACACCAGAAGTGTAGAGCCATCCGCATAAAGGAAAAGACGGCAAGAACAAGCATCTTTCATATTGTTATTATACAGTAAAAACAGTAAAGGCCCAAGCACGCTCCCCTGCAGAACGCCACAACTCATTGGTTCTGCCTGAGACAGTGAACCATTAACCTGTACTATTGCTCCCTACCTGATAAAAAGGACTTTACCCAGCCTAGAGGGATACTGCGTAACCCTAGTGCTTCCAGTTTGGAGATTAAGAGACAGTGGTTAACTGTATCGGAGGCCTTTTGTAGGTCAAGCAGTACCATTCCACAGAGATTTCCCTCATCAATCTCTTTCCTGATGAAGTCAGTCAAGTAAAGTAGACATGAATCAGTGGAGTATGTTTTTCTAAAACCCGACTAAAAATCATACATTAGACTGTGTTTGTTGACATAT
Organism: Salvelinus alpinus; assembly: GCF_045679555.1. Classification (NCBI taxonomy): domain Eukaryota; kingdom Metazoa; phylum Chordata; class Actinopteri; order Salmoniformes; family Salmonidae; genus Salvelinus; species Salvelinus alpinus. Next base: position 228,838 of record NW_027255982.1, read on the forward strand.
TCATACATTTGCTCATGTACAACTCTCTCCTGGATCTTTGATGTTACACTGAGGATAAATACTAAACCTGCTTCTACCTCTGCATTGCTTGCTGTTTGGGGTTTAAGGCGGGGTTTCTGTACAGTACTTTGTGACATCAGCTGATGTAAGAAGGGCTTTATAAATATATGTGATTGATTGATTGAGATACAGGCCTATAATTCCCAGGGTCAGACTTTATCCCCTTCTTTACAGAGGTATAACTTTAGTGTGTTTCATGTTCCTGGGAAAGATGCCTTGTTCAAGACAATGATTAACGATATGCGTAATACAAGGGGCAATTTGCTCAGCAGAATCTATAAGAAACCTTGCAGGAATATTATCCAGGCCTGTGGCTTTGGAGCATTTAAGCTCTGCTAGCATACTGGCTATTTTGGCTGTTGCTACCTTTGCAAAAGAGTTTGGCTGAACCCGTAACTCGGCATTATACTTATTGACTTGGTCGTTTCCATACATACCAGAACTGGTGGGCAGCTTTCTAACCAGCTTGCTAACCAGCTTGCTGGCAACAGAAGTAACAAAAATAGTTTAATTCATTGGCAACCTCTGCTTTTTCATATACAATCTCCCCCCTGATGTTCAGTCCAATACTGTTCAGTTTGTTTTTGGTAGTACTACTACAGCCTAGTTCCTTAAATGATTTCCAAAGCTTTTTAGGGTCATTTTTGTTCTCAATGATTTTATCAGCAAAGTAATCCCTCTTAGCTTCATCCACCCTGCGCTGTGCTTAATTTCTGTGACGTTTATATAGGAGAAAATCAGGCTGCTCTTGAGAGTTCTAAAATTTCATCAAGGCCTTATTCCTTGCTTGGATAGATTCTAGAATCTCATGATTAAACCAAGGGCTAGATCTCTGCTTTACCCTGACCCGTCTAATGGGAGCCATCACATTCACCACATCAAGGAATCTAGATTTAAAGGCTTCCTAGGCACTGTCTATCCCTACACTATCTAGCACAGGTGACCAGTCAATTTTACCCACTTCCTCCCTAAACATTTCAACACAGTATTTTTTGAGTCCTCTGATTCTAACAGTTTTGTGACACTATAATATATCTTTAAAAACCCTCCTTGTGCAAAATGTAATAAAATGATCACTGATTCCATATACTATTACTCCACTCTGCGATATTTTGGATTGATCAGACACCAATATTAAGTCAATTGTACTTTGCACTGTTTCACATACCCTGGTGGGGTATGTCATTTGGGTCATTTGGGTCAGGGCAAGTGATCTACAGAAGTGCATAAATACATTGTGAGTTGGGTTTTCCTTTTTGCAGACATCAGTATTGAAATCCCCTAACGAAATGATTTCCTTCAACAGGAAATCATTACAGTTTGACAACACAATTTCGAGACCTACATAGAATGCATTCTGATTGGGCGGCCTATAACACACCCCCAACAAAATCGGCTTGGTTTTGGGAAGGCAGATATCCAACCAGACAATCTCCAGATCAATGCTTAAATCCGATCTGATGTTATAAGCAATGTCCGATCTTACAAACGCACATATCCCCCCCACCATTCCGATCCTTCCTGTCTCTGTAAAACATAAGACACCCACCTCTGATTTGCGAAGCAACAGACATATCTCATCTATCTTCGGTAGTAGGCTTCGGACGTTTAAGTACACAAAATGTAAACACGTATTCCCAAAGGCCTCACTGAATTCCTGATCTACTTGTATCTCGCCTCCCACTGCCCTACCATCCTCCCGCTGCACTGCCTCCGGTGGCCTCTCTGCCACCATTGAGCACCCCTCCCCAGGCGCTGCTCCGTCGGCCTCACCACCGTGTCCCCCGTCTCTCGCCTCTGGTGGCCTCCGCACCGCTGCAGACCCCCCCTCCTCTGGTGCACTCTCCATCCTAGGTAAGTCCCCTGGTCCCACTCCACCTTCATATTATTTGAATAGTGAAATAATTTCTAATGCCCATCCATATAAACTATGTAGCCAACTGATTGGTATACTTATGCAACATAATCATAGTTTTCCACTGAAACTTAATAGATAGGATATCTTCACAGGTACAGTAGGTGACTAATGCTGCGTTCACAAAAACTGGGAAGGTGGTATTTACCACAAAAATCCACTTGAACGCCCCTCAAACTGGTAATTACTAGTGGGAAACTTGTCTATCATCCCTGAGCTCCAACTTCTCCCACATGCTGACCTCCGATGTCACCTAGTAAGGAAATAACGTTGATGCATTTTTGGCAGTCAAATACAACAACAAACCATTATTTATAAAAAGCAATCTATTAATATGGTTTTTGAGCATTATAATTTGTTTACAAGCATGGTAGCTGTACTTTTAGTTTATGGTTGACGCAGCTTGTTGGCCTTTAGCCAGTCAGTGTTTCTCAATGAGTACAAAGCATGTGACTGCATCCAACTGGTATTTATGACTTCACAACTGGGAATTACAACCGTGCCAGCGGGTTATGAACGTTGCATCAGACAATAAAGGTTGATTTCATTATTTATCATTCGAGCAACAGATGGAGAGTTATTATCATTATGACTCATACTTATACATTGCCAAATGATTTCTCAGAAGGTTTGGTTTCAAATGTAGCTTTTCTGTCAGCAGAGCTTATTGTTATTCTCGCTTCAGGTGAAAAATCTGTTCATAGATATTTCCGCTGCCCTCACTGGAGAATTGTCCTCCACAGGCACAAAAAAGCCACTCTGCATAGCTGCTGTGTGCAACACACCAGAACGTGCCTAGCTTCTCTGTGTGACACACCAGAACATGATGGGGGTGAACGCAGTCCTGGGATGTGTAGCCAGGATATCTGGCATGCATTACACAGCTGACCAGTTTAGGTACTATTGAAGTGTGGTTGTAAGATGGGAGAATAATTAAACAATATAATATGGCCAGTGACAATAACATTAGCACATCAAACGCAGGCAAGCACACACACACACAAACACACACACACACACACACACACACACACACACACACACACACACACACACACACACACACACACACACACACACACACACACACACACACACACACACACACACACACACACACACACACACACACACACACACACCTTGGGGGACAGATTCAGCTGTAGGGTAGAGCAGCAGCTGTGCCCATCTGGTGTCCCACAGTGAGGACTATCGTCCCAGAGAGCCTCAACTCACTGAGAATCTGCCACCTCTAACACTGATCCCACACACACACAAACACACAAAACCTTGCCCAACGCTGCCATTCACACACACAGAACCCAAATGACCCATTCCCACACATTCACCTGACTCAGTATGTAAACAGAACAGACAGGCCTACAGCATGAATCAACCAACAGAGAGTGGTTACATGGATGAACTGTGGACCATGTACTCAAAATATGAAAGTGCACAGCATTAACATAAACGTTACAACCGTCATAGGGGAACTCAGCAGTTGAAACGACAACAAAGCTGGCACCCCACCACTGTTTTTGGTAAAACGCTGGGGGATGGCGCTGGAGAAATGTAACCACTTTCAAATTCATAAACAGAGCTAAATGCCAGGATTGACCATACATGATATCAAAATGAGTTTTGACCATGTTTTGAGCCTATATTCTGTTTGTTTACATTTAGGTTGTTTACAAACATTGGACTTAAACAAGCTGATATTGTGGGTTCTGATGGGATACGACAGTTGAACTAAACTCATCAGCCATTTATTTATAAGACATATTCTTCAAGAATGAATTCCAAGTCCAAAATGGATGTAGCAACTGCGTATCGCTCCTTTAAACAACCAGTGAATTCCCCATTAGGCTGAATCATCACCTGATGCAAATAAAGAACACACACTCTAAAGTCCATCCACCAAGAGGTTGTTTGTGCTGTTGCTCTTCACCCGCTAAAACAATATTAAAATACCTCAATTATGCTAATACATGCATGGGCTTCCAGAGGCGGAATACGGAATGTGGAATGATCCGGGCTAAGCCCTGTGGTGTGGTGAGTCTTCTCTGTGTGTGTGTGTGTGTGTGTGTGTGTGTGTGTGTGTGTGTGTGTGTGTGTGTGTGTGTGTGTGTGTGTGTGTGTGTGTGTGTGTGTGTGTGTGTGTGTGTGTGTGTGTGTGTGTGTGTGTGTGCGTGTGTGCGTGTGTGTGTGTGTGTCTCGGAAGGCCAGTGGACTGAGAGTTCCAGTGGATTGTCTCAACGTCTCAACACTGCGGGGGAGCATCCAGTACACTGAGTCGACACAATGACTGACCCTGTCCGGCCACGGTGGTCTGGCTACTGAACGCTTACGTTCTATCTCACTCCCCCTGAGGCAAGCAGCCACACCGCTATAGGAAGTGAATCTGTTTCTCTGCACAACACTAACATCCACAGAACCACAGGAGAGAAAGAGGGCAACGGCCAACAGGGCAACCAGCTGGCTGGGGAGCAAAACCCAACTCCTCCCAAACCAAACTACCTGACTATAGACGGATGAGAGGTTGACACAAATGAGTATGGCTCCTACTAGCTTCACACACAGGGTTATCCTCAAGGCAAAGACCCCCAGAGGCAAAGACCCCCAACATCCAGGGCTGTGGACACCAAAAACATACACTAACAGAGATGAATCAAAGTGAGATTCTATTAGTTGGTAGGGGTAATGGAACTAGTGCAATGCTCAGTACCCACCTACGCCATACTGTTGGAGCTAGTAACACAAGCATTTCGCTACACCCGCAATAGCATCTGCTAAATATGTGTATGTAACCAATAGAATTTGATTTGATTTAACCAGGGTCCTATCTGATACATAGAGCACCATACTGTAATAACTGTAGTTTAACCAGGGTCCTACCAGCACCATACTGTAATAACTGTAGTTTAACCAGGGTCCTACCAGCACCATACTGTAATGACTGTAGTTTAACCAGGGTCCTACCAGCACCATACTGTAATGACTGTAGTTTAACCAGGGTCCTACCAACACCATACTGTAATAACTGTAGTTTAACCAGGGTCCTACCAGCACCATACTGTAATAACTGTAGTTTAACCAGGGTCCTACCAGCACCATACTGTAATAACTGTAGTTTAACCAGGGTCCTACCAGCACCATACTGTAATAACTGTAGTTTAACCAGGGTCCGACCAGCACCATACTGTAATAACTGTAGTTTAACCAGGGTCCTACCAGCACCATACTGTAATGACTGTAGTTTAACCAGGGTCCTACCAGCACCATACTGTAATGACTGTAGTTTAACCAGGGTCCTACCAGCACCATACTGTAATGACTGTAGTTTAACCAGGGTCCTACCAGCACCATACTGTAATGACTGTAGTTTAACCAGGGTCCTACCAGCACCATACTGTAATGACTGTATTTTAACCAGGGTCCTACCAACACCATACTGTAATAACTGTAGTTTAACCAGGGTCCTACCAGCACCATACTGTAATAACTGTAGTTTAACCAGGGTCCTACCAGCACCAAGCTGTAATAACTGTAGTTTAACCAGGGTCCTACCAGCACCATACTGTAATAACTGTAGTTTAACCAGGGTCCTACCAGCACCAAGCTGTAATGACTGTAGTTTAACCAGGGTCCTACCAGCACCATAGTGTAATAACTGTAGTTTAACCAGGGTCCTACCAGCACCATACTGTAATAACTGTAGTTTAAACAGGGTCCTACCAGCACCATACTGTAATAACTGTAGTTTAACCAGGGTCCTACCAGCACCATACTGTAATAACTGTAGTTTAACCAGGGTCCTACCAGCACCATACTGTAATAACTGTAGTTTAACCAGGGTCCTACCAGCACCATAATGTAATAACTGTAGTTTAACCAGGGTCCTACCAGCACCATACTGTAATAACTGTAGTTTAACCAGGGTCCTACCAGCACCATACTGTAATAACTGTAGTTTAACCAGGGTCCTACCAGCACCATACATACTGTAATAACTGTAGTTTAACCAGGGTCCTACCAGCACCATACTGTAATAACTGTAGTTTAACCAGGGTCCTACCAGCACCATACTGTAATAACTGTAGTTTAAACAGGGTCCTACCAGCACCATACTGTAATAACTGTAGTTTAACCAGGGTCCTACCAGCACCATACTGTAATAACTGTAGTTTAACCAGGGTCCTACCAGCACCATACTGTAATAACTGTAGTTTAACCAGGGTCCTACCAGCACCATAATGTAATAACTGTAGTTTAACCAGGGTCCTACCAGCACCATACTGTAATAACTGTAGTTTAACCAGGGTCCTACCAGCACCATACTGTAATAACTGTAGTTTAACCAGGGTCCTACCAGCACCATACATACTGTAATAACTGTAGTTTAACCAGGGTCCTACCAGCACCATACTGTAATAACTGTAGTTTAACCAGGGTCCTACCAGCACCATACTGTAATGACTGTAGTTTAACCAGGGTCCTACCAGCACCATACTGTAATAACTGTAGTTTAACCAGGGTCCTACCAGCACCATACTGTAATAACTGTAGTTTAACCAGGGTCCTACCAGCGCCATACCATAATAACTGTAGTTTAACCAGGGCCCTACCAACACCATACCATAATAACTGTAGTTTAACCAGGGTCCTACCAGCACCATACTGTAATAACTGTAGTTTAACCAGGGTCCTACCAACACCATACTGTAATAACTGTAGTTTAACCAGGGTCCTACCAGCACCATACTGTAATAACTGTAGTTTAACCAGGGTCCTACCAGCACCATACTGTAATGACTGTATTTTAACCAGGGTCCTACCAACACCATACTGTAATAACTGTAGTTTAACCAGGGTCCTACCAGCACCATACTGTAATAACTGTAGTTTAACCAGGGTCCTACCAGCACCATGCTGTAATGACTGTAGTTTAACCAGGGTCCTACCAGCACCATGCTGTAATGACTGTAGTTTAACCAGGGTCCTACCAGCACCATACTGTAATAACTGTAGTTTAATCAAGGTCCTACCAGCACCATGCTGTAATGACTGTAGTTTAACCAGGGTCCTACCAGCACCATACTGTAATGACTGTAGTTTAACCAGGGTCCTACCAGCACCATACTGTAATAACTGTAGTTTAATCAAGGTCCTACCAGCACCATGCTGTAATGACTGTAGTTTAACCAGGGTCCTACCAGCACCATACTGTAATGACTGTAGTTTAACCAGGGTCCTACCAGCACCATACTGTAATAACTGTAGTTTAATCAAGGTCCTACCAGCACCATGCTGTAATGACTGTAGTTTAACCAGGGTCCTACCAGCACCATACTGTAATGACTGTAGTTTAACCAGGGTCCTACCAGCACCATACTGTAATAACTGTAGTTTAATCAAGGTCCTACCAGCACCATGCTGTAATGACTGTAGTTTAACCAGGGTCCTACCAGCACCATAGTGTAATGACTGTAGTTTAACCAGGGTCCGACCAGCACCATACTGTAATAACTGTAGTTTAACCAGGGTCCTACCAGCACCATACATACTGTAATAACTGTAGTTTAACCAGGGTCCTACCAGCGCCATACCATAATAACTGTAGTTTAACCAGGGCCCTACCAACACCATACCATAATAACTGTAGTTTAACCAGGGTCCTACCAGCACCATACTGTAATAAATGTAGTTTAACCAGGGTCCTACCAACACCATACTGTAATAACTGTAGTTTAACCAGGGTCCTACCAGCACCATCCTGTAATAACTGTAGTTTAACCAGGGTCCTACCAGCATCATGCTGTAATGACTGTAGTTTAACCAGGGTCCTACCAGCACCATACTGTAATAACTGTAGTTTAATCAAGGTCCTACCAGCACCATGCTGTAATGACTGTAGTTTAACCAGGGTCCTACCAGCACCATACTGTAATGACTGTAGTTTAACCAGGGTCCTACCAGCACCATATTGTAATAACTGTAGTTTAATCAAGGTCCTACCAGCACCATGCTGTAATGACTGTAGTTTAACCAGGGTCCTACCAGCACCATAGTGTAATGACTGTAGTTTAACCAGGGTCCGACCAGCACCATACTGTAATAACTGTAGTTTAACCCGGGTCCTACCAGCACCATACATACTGTAATAACTGTAGTTTAACCAGGGTCCTACCAGCGCCATACCATAATAACTGTAGTTTAACCAGGGCCCTACCAACACCATACCATAATAACTGTAGTTTAACCAGGGTCCTACCAGCACCATACTGTAATAACTGTAGTTTAACCAGGGTCCTACCAACACCATACTGTAATAACTGTAGTTTAACCAGGGTCCTACCAGCACCATGCTGTAATAACTGTAGTTTAACCAGGGTCCTACCAGCACCATACTGTAATGACTGTATTTTAACCAGGGTCCTATCAACACCATACTGTAATAACTGTAGTTTAACCAGGGTCCTACCAACACCATACTGTAATAACTGTAGTTTAACCAGGGTCCTACCAGCACCATACTGTAATAACTGTAGTTTAACCAGGGTCCTACCAGCACCATACTGTAATAACTGTAGTTTAACCAGGGTCCTACCAGCACCATACTGTAATAACTGTAGTTTAACCAGGGTCCTACCAGCACCATACTGTAATAACTGTAGTTTAACCAGGGTCCTACCAGCACCATACTGTAATAACTGTAGTTTAACCAGGGTCCTACCAGCACCATACTGTAATAACTGTAGTTTAACCAGGGTCCTACCAGCACCATACTGTAATAACTGTAGTTTAACCAGGGTCCTACCAGCACCATACTGTAATAACTGTAGTTTAACCAGGGTCCTACCAGCACCATGCTGTAATGACTGTAGTTTAACCAGGGTCCTACCAGCACCATACTGTAATAACTGTAGTTTAATCAAGGTCCTACCAGCACCATGCTGTAATGACTGTAGTTTAACCAGGGTCCTACCAGCACCATACTGTAATGACTGTAGTTTAACCAGGGTCCTACCAGCACCATACTGTAATAACTGTAGTTTAATCAAGGTCCTACCAGCACCATACTGTAATGACTGTAGTTTAACCAGGGTCCTACCAGCACCATAGTGTAATGACTGTATTTTAACCAGGGTCCTACCAACACCATACTGTAATGACTGTAGTTTAACCAGGGTCCTACCAGCACCATACTGTAATAACTGTAGTTTAACCAGGGTCCTACCAGCACCATACTGTAATAACTGTAGTTTAACCAGGGTCCTACCAGCACCATACTGTAATAACTGTAGTTTAACCAGAGTCCTACCAGCACCATACTGTAATGACTGTAGTTTAACCAGGGTCCTACCAGCACCATACTGTAATAACTGTAGTTTAACCAGGGTCCTACCAGCACCATACTGTAATGACTGTAGTTTAACCAGGGTCCTACCAGCACCATACTGTAATAACTGTAGTTTAACCAGGGTCCTACCAGCACCTTACTGTAATAACTGTAGTTTAACCAGGGTCCTACCAGCACCATACTGTAATGACTGTAGTTTAATCAGGGTCCTACCACAGTCACTGAGTAGGGTATGGTGTAAGAACCCTGACCACCAACACACACAGTAGCGTAACAGTTAACCAGGTGTCCTACCTCTGTCACTGTAGTCGTCCACCAGTATGATCTCAGCGATGAGGTGGTCTGGGGTGCGGTAGGAGATGCTGTGGATGGTCCTCAGCAGGGACGACCAGCCCTCGTTGTGGAAGGGGATGATGATGCTGGTGTTGGGAAGGTTCTCCAGGTACAGCTTTGTCTTGCAGCTGAGGAAAGAGAATACACAAAATACCAGGGACTATATTAGCCTCCATGGTTTTTAATACATCAGACCAGACCTTTCGTGACCTGTCCTGACAAAGACCCCAGTGGGATCGAAATTCAATACATCAGAGACATCGTGCGTGGTTCATCTCCACGTGTAGCTTATGCATTTGATGTAGAGCTAGCTGCATGTGTTGGTATTTCGTATGTTTGAATATAGTGACTCTGTGATAGGCTAAATGTCACAATCTAATACTGATTTCTTTAATCACGTCTTCATACATCTGGAAAGCCAACCTGCTCCCTGCTGTGTGTCACACTGCCAAGCCAGCCAGCCTTCCAGCCATCCAGCCTTCCAGCCATCCAGCCTTCCAGCCATTCAGCCAGCCAGCCATCCATCCAGCTAGCCAGCCAGCCAGCTAGCCAGCCAGCCAGCCTCAAACACATAGCCTGCTTTACCTTCTATCTCTGTGCTGAGTCGTAAAGTAAATCAGCGTTTAAAAGAGCCACTCCAGCTTCAGCCGGCCTAATAAACAATTCAGGGAAATCTGCATGTTAATAGCCGCCTCGACAAAGCTGAAATTGGCAAATGAAGCAGCAGTTTTACGGTTCACACGAGTCTCCTGCTAATTTACCCCGGTGACAACCTTGACAAGCTGCTCTAATTTATCACCGGTCTCTGCAGAATGATGACTAGGTACTTGGTTAGAAGCCCTGGTTTTTATTATTGTTTTATTTAGCGAAAGAGAGAAGGAGTGAGGGAGTGAAGGAGTGAGGGAGGGAGGGAAAAAGAGACAATGAGAGAGAGTGAAAAGGGAAAGAAGAGAGCAATAGAGAGCGAGAGAGAGAGAGAGAGAGACCAAGGGTGGGAGGGGGAGAGACAGAGATTCTCTATTGAGGTCGAGTGAGGGAGGTAGGGAGGGAAGTAGGGAGGGAGGGAGGTAGGGAGGGAGGGAGGGAGGGAGCGAGGGAGCGAGGGAGCGAGGGAGGGAGGGAGGGAGGGAGGGAGGGAGGGAGGGAGGGAGGGAGGGAGGGAGGGAGGGAGGGAGCATAAAAATCATCACCAAACTTCTCCAGCTCCCTACATCTGTGCTGGACTGGGAAAGCAAATTCATTCCTGCTGGAGTTGAGCCAATCTCTAAAACACAAGGTTGATCTCTCCAGCTGCCCTGTCAGATAATTCTACATTATGAAATACCATTCGGGAAGGAGAGGAGCATCGATTTGCATAGTAATAGGCAGATAGAGCCACATACCATTATGGAAAATACCGTTGTCACCCCCCTCCAGCGCCGTATCGCGAGGAAACTTGAAATATGGGGCTGGATTGGGGCTTTATAGACCTCTCTTAAATGCATATAGGCTTAAATTAAACTTCAATTTTCCCTTCCTTACTGTATGGAATGAGTGTGTGAGGAAGAGAGAAAGAATGAGAGAGTGAGAGAGTGAGTGAATAAATAAATGACTGAATAGAGACTCCGTTCAGTTCAGGTAAGAACGAAGCAAGACTGTCGGCTTCTGTTGAACTTGATAAGATAACATTGAACATTACGCAGACTTGATGCTATCAACTGCTGATGTGACTCTTTTTCATCTCAACTAGGCCTTTGCACCGCCGTGGTTGTCGCACACAAAGACCCGGTGAGAATGACATTCATGTTACATTCTGTATGGATAAATGCCTTCAGTCTGTTTCTTACGTGTTGATTTTCCACTCCCAGCATGATAGGATTCCCCACTGCGTCTTATACTGTCTGCCATGCTGTTAAAGCCGTTTAATAACAGGTCACTGCTCTCCAGATCAGATCAGTACTTACTGTAACACCTGCCTGGGTAAATGCATAGGTGTTAATGTTGGATGAATTGTTCAGCTGCGTCATTTGGTGTAAAATGCACAATGCTGTATCACATCTGCTTTAAAAACATGCCAGGCTTTATTCTGAGGCATTGCTCTGTTCAAGTGGAGGCTATGTACACTAACTCCCGAACGTTCAACTTCTCCATCATATCATATGACTTGTGGAACTGATTATAGATAGTCCAATGCTTCAGTAAAAACTGTAATTAATTCAGCAGTGAAAACATTTTGAAAATAACCCAATATAAAACAGTAACTGAAACCAAGTAGGGTTGGATCCAGGTATTACTAAAGGGTTCTACATGGAATTCAAAAGAGTTATACCTGGAACCAAAAGGGTTCTACCTGGAACCAAAAAGGGTTATTCAAAGGGTTCTCCAATGGGGACAGCCCTAGGAACCATTTTAGGTTCTAGATAGTGTATGTGCAGACTGAGAAATACAACATTGCCAAAAATACTTAGCATTCACAGACATCGCAATCCCTTAAATGTTTTTAACCTGTGAGGTTTATTTTCCGTACCGCTTTGTGTCAACAACATTAGCTAGCATAGCGGCAGCACTGGCCTCATTTCCATCTCTTAAATTCGTTGAAATCAGGGGTGTATCTGAGTTATAGCCGTCATTACATTAGGCAGGGAAGCAGAACAGGCAGGCAGAACAGACATGCAGGCAGAACAGACAGGCAGAGCAGGAAGACAGGCAGGGCCCCAGCTTACTGTGAGGGAGATGGAGATCATTCAGCCACTGTCTACAAAATAATGTTCCAGATCACTGAGAGGATTGCTGCAGGGCTTTATGAGACTGTAAATAAACAGAGATGCCCTCTCACCATAGATATTCTCTGTTGTTCTCTCTCTCTATCTCACTACCTATCTAACTCTCTCTCTCCTCCCCCTCTCGCTCTATAACTATCTACCCCCCCCCCTCACTCTCTATATCTTTCTCTCTCTATAACTATCTATCTCCCCCCTCTCTTGCTTTTTCTCTCTCTCTCTCCCCCTCTTCCTTTCTTCCCCCCTCTCGCTCTATAACCATATACCCCCCCCTCACTCTCTATATCTTTCTCTCTCTATAACTATCTATCTCCCCCCTCTCTTCCTTTTTCTCTCGCTCTCTCCCCCTCTTCCTTTCTTCCCCCCTCTCTCTCTATAACTATCTATCCCTCCCCCCCTCACTCTCTATCTCTTTCTCTCTCTATAACTATCTATCTCCCCCTCTCTCGCTTTTTCTCTCTCTCTCTCCCCCTCTTCCTTTCTTCCTCCCCAACTCTCTCTATAACTATCTATCCCCCCCTCACTCTCTATATCTTTCTCTCTCTATAACTATCTATCTCCCCCCTCTCTTGCTTTTTCTCTCTCTCTCTCCCCCTCTTCCTTTCTTCCTCCCCAACTCTCTCTCACACACTAATAAACACACTCTCTCATTCTCTCCCTCTCTCTCTCACACTCCGCACAAGGCACGTCACCTGCTGAAGAAAATTGGCATGTTTTTTTGTGATGATGGAACTGAACTGAAGAGCATTGCCCTGGAGGGCTGATTTAGCTTCATAGAAACCTGACTTCCTGTCAACACATGTTCTGATCCCACACACACGGAGTGCGGTGTGGAAAACATGTTTACAAGTAATTGAGCACACACCATTGTCACACATGAAAATTGACTTACGTGCGCACCTTGTACATCCTGTGCATCATGTCGAATATACTTGCACACACAAGTATATTCACACACACACACACACACACACACACACACACACACACACACACACACACACACACACACACACACACACACACACACACACACACACACACACACACACACACACACACACACACACACACTCTAAATACACACACACACACTCTAAATACACACATGCATAGACAGTCACACAGTCAGTAGAGATTAGACACGGGACAATATCCAGAGGGAGAAAACACTATAATTCAATCCTAAGCTTAACTAGCTTTCAAATGAGAAAATGGCCCCATATCCCTCTCCACAGTATGCACAGCACAGTGTGGCATCTAATTTCCCTACCTCACTAACATGGAATCACTTGGAGTTCAAACAGCGCCCTATGCCCTATAAAGTGCATTATGTTTTACCAGGGCCCATAGGGTAAAAAGTAGTTCACTATATAGGGAGTAGGGTGCCATTGGGATGCAGTCACTCTCAGCCCCCCGCAGCGGAGGGAATAGTTCTCATTATCGACAGAGCTGTAACACTACTGCAACACACCTCCTGACTTTCAACCCATTGCAGTAGGAGTTACTGGGGGATTTGTTTCCTGCAAGGAGATAGAGACAGAGACAGAGACAGAGACAGAGACAGAGACAGAGAGAGGGAATCCATGTTGTTTCTATGAGGGCCTAATGGTGTGCAGAAGGCCAGTGGTTTCTCTCTCTCACTTTCTTACAATGCCTTCTAGTGCTCCCGGAGAGCCATTGTGGACCAATCCATCAAATACCTCATTGCAAATCCTCTTTAAGCAATATCTGACATCACTGTGAAAAGCAGCCAATACGGCCATCCTAACGTACATACACAGCACTGTTCAACTAAACACCTTTGATTGGTACCAGAGTAGCAGAGTAACCACCCACAACAAACCCCTAATCGATGTAAACTGCCATTTTCCATGTAATGATATTAAACCATGTTTGCCTACTAATGAATAGCAGTAAAGTGCCAGTGCAGACCGTGTGCATTGTATACGGGTTACATTCACATGTATTTGATGTGCGGATCAATAGAGGTGAACGTGTTTGTTCAAGCTCCTCTCCTCCAAGCCATTGAACAGACACAGATACTAAGACCCGGGGGATTAGAGAAGACAACATCGTTGGAGATGCGAGGTGTGACCCCATTTTGTGTTTGAAGTGAAATGTTAACACGCACGCCGCCTTGCTCTCTCGTTAGTAGTGCAGCAATTGACCCCCAATTAACACACGTTATTACCTCTGCTCTGCACATTTATTGCGTCAACATTTGGGTCAGAGAAAGACCCATCTGTCCCTCTACTTACTTTGGATGTCTGATGTCTGGTAGAGAGCGGTCCAGGGCGATGTTGTTACTAACATAGATGTTGAAGCCGTTCTCCTTGTAAACCGAGTCGTCACACTCATCCTCAGCCAGAGGGTAGGGCTTGCCGTGCTCCCCTTTCCCTAAAGGACAGAAAATACGGTGAAATCTCAAGGTGCTTTGTGTGTGTGTGTGTGTGTGTGTGTGTGTGTGTGTGTGTGTGTGTGTGTGTGTGTGTGTGTGTGTGTGTGTGTGTGTGTGTGTGTGTGTGTGTGTGTGTGTGTGTGTGTGTGTGTGTGTGTGTGTGTGTGTCAGAGGGTCATAATGGTCCACTTTAACCCATTTGTCAATGGGTCTTTTTCGGTAGATACCCTGTAAAGTAATTGCAGTGTTCCTCTTCTGTCCCATTTCTATGATCAGAAAAGACACTGTAAATGCACAGATTTTTTTCAGGGCTTGGCAGTTAGGCACTTGTGTAACGACGACTCCTAAATCCTCAAAAGACATCAAACCAGGAAGGGAAACATTTGGCCTGCCCTGCGATCACTAATACAATTATACACACGTCTGTGATTTATCAAATCAGGAGTGTGAGTATGTATGTGTGCCTGTGTGTGTGTGTGTGTGTGTCTATTTAGAGATGCAAAACACTGTTTTCGGTATTGTAATAAACGTTGGCACCAAACCAACAACAGGAACCGGGACTTCTTAAATTGAATAAGCAGCCCTCTACACACTCTGCTTAACATGCCGATAGAGAAGAGGAGATTGAAATCTCCTTGGATACTGCCGTTTAGGCACAAGTGAAATACAAACAATAGGCTAAGAGCTGTGTGTTCATTTGAACTGCTACGGTGTGAGTATCTCATTAGGGGGGCTTGGTAAAGCATGCAATGCTAAAAACAGTAGCCTACATGAGTGTGGATCAGTAGCTGTACTGAAACTTTGATATACAGCACCATTCGATGATTATAAAAGCTCATGGATGCTTATAACAAGTTATAGACCTAAAACATTATACCTGCAGGCTTGAAGTAAAGTGTTACTGTCTTTGTTCAATCAAATGGTGCTGGTTAGTGGTTACCAAGGTGATGCAGTGGTTTGCTGTGTGCACTGAAACCAATTAAGAATAAAACGCTATGTTTTATTGCATGTGATATACTATGCCAGTAACTATGGTGACATACTTTAGTATCTATCCGCACAGACTGTACTCTTGAGTCCATCCATTTGTTCTGTGACCCCCCTACTGTTTAATCTTGAGTCCTGGACTGAGATGTGAAACCTCAGAAAGAGTCTGTGTGGTGACAGAATCATTGGCTCACACTCTGCAATGTGCATTACTGCCATGAGCTTGACTAACTGCCCACCATGAATCAAGCCCCAGGGGCACCGACGCTGAAGGGAAGGCGTTACATATCACTTAAGCTGCCAATCACAATTGACTGACAGCTTCTCTTTCATCTAATTAAACCGTTTACCTCGTTTATACCTCCAAGGGGCCAGAAGTAGAGGATCCTATCGGCATACTTTATTAGAGGATGCTGCAATGAAATCACAAGTGGATCTAATTCCGGAATCCTGCTAATGTGCATTGTTCTTTTTGGTCGAGGGACACATATGAGAGAAATGTACAGCTTCTAATATAAAGAGAAAGCTTACAATATAGAGAGAAATCTCCTAGGAAAAAAACTGTTTTAGCGCATATTATTGTATGGTATGTTAAGGTTATCCCTGAAAACACTCCTGGCGTGGCAAACATGAGGTTAATGTACACTGACAGCCGGCTTTGTTTGATATACGGAGAGGATGCAGAAAAGAAAACAATGACATTCTTAACGAGAGGCTTTCCTTTTGATGTGTGAGCGAGACCGAGGAAAACATGGAAAGTTTCCAGGACGAGTACAAAAGAGGGAAAAATAAAAATCTTTGTTTTTGTAAAATATTAAATGGATTTGGAAGCGGGAGGTGGGAAATATTTTTTGCGGGCGCCGTCTGCCAAGTAAAGGCTTGTGTTTCAAGTATGTATCGTATGCCACAATCTTAGAGTCGGCTGGAAATAGGATGAAACGAAACCTACGTCCCTGTCCTCTCATAAACACAATTCATTTTACATCCTTCGCCAAAACCAACGCTAATGAATAAATCACTTGCCAAGTTTTACATCGTTCATAATTTCTCTCATCAACGTGAATTATACGTTGACATAACCAGTGATCCCTCTCTCTCAATTATGCAGTGAGTTCAATAACTCTACTGTGAGTATTGTTGGCCGCTGGAAGCTAATTTTCCTCGGTACATAATTATTGAAACACTATACACCCACAGCACAGGGCAGCCAAGCTCACAGGAGGGAGGAGAAAAACCAAGCAAATGAAATATTCCAATCCAGCACACCCACACATGAATGTTCAATAGTAATGGTTTTCCATTCCATCGTTTCACTCGGAAGGGGCTTGATTTTCTAAACAATGGCGGTTCAAAAAACTACAGTAAAACATGGACAAAGTGCACTCACCCAATTTCCCTGCTGACAGAACATGTAAATGGATGCTTTTAAAAGGCATAATGGGACAGACAATATATAGAGAAAATCACTTAATTGGTTTAACACATGAATCATTCCTACATGCTGCTCAAAGGGGTTAGATTTTCCACAGCTTCCTGGTTGGGGGATGGTGGTGATTATGAGTCTATTATTCACAAAGAGTCTCAGACTAGGATCATTTTATCCTTTTAGATCATAATTAATAAGATGTCATGGACAAGGGGGACCTGATCCTAGATCAGCACTCCTACTCGGAGACACAATTTGAATGCAGGCCCTGTTCTGTAATCACTAATCTATTCACAACAGAGATGGGCAAGAGGCTGACGTCTACTTGATTAACAGGCCCATCACAGTGCAATGATGTTCCTTACGAGCACTGCAGCTTTATAAGTGGTTATTAATACACATGCCTACAATTCATTATACAGAGCATTTGTATATGAGCTGCTCTAGATTTGTGAGTGGTTAATAGATATAGTAGACTACACTTTTTCCATCTGACGTACGCGAGAAAAACAGGGGCAAATGTATTACTCGCCCCTGGGTTTCATGCACTGATGAGCTATAATCAGCTTGATTCATCCAAAATGAATAGAAAGCTTTTATCATGGTCGCCGCAAACGTACAGTCGCGGCTCAACAGATGGTGCGGTACATATGTGGTGGAGGTCTGGTGGGACAATGACCATGCATTACGATCTGACCAGACAGGAGGGCAGAGAGGGCAGCGTTCAGGATTTAGGCAGCCATATTGTAGGGTTACGTGATGTGACAGGTCTGCCACCCTAATGGCACCCTATTCCCTACATAGTGCACTACTTTCAAAGAGGGCCCATAGGGGAATGTGGGGAATAGGGTGCCGTTTAGACAGAAGCCCTGTTTGACGTCTCTGTTTTAGTCTGGTAGCAATTCAACTTAGTCTAATCTGGCTAATGACTTTATTTAATACTCTGAAGTCTGCATGCATTAGAATTTACAGCCGAGTTCTGCGATTCCAGAAGCTGTAAAAGTGTTCTATTCTCCATTGTTGCCTGGTCATTAATATTGCCTCTGACATGTTTATCTACAGTTGACATGAACCCCTGACCGAAATAATATATTTCCTGTCTGGCATTGATGATTTATCCGGCTTGGCTTCAAATGTTTCCCAGCTCTGGGGTACGTTCCAAAACCCACCTTGTTCCCTATATCGTGCACTACCCAGAACTGGTCAAAAGTAGTGCACTATGTAGGAACTAAGGTTCCGTTTGGGATGCAGACTAGGTCTCTACCAGGATGGGACTATTGAAATCTATCTGCTAAAATATTGAAGCTTTAACTGGCAATGGCACAGTGATTTAACCTTAAGGGGGCTTAGACTGAAAATACTTAAGTTTCAAATAGAGCTCTTTTTGACTGATGCTGTAACTGCACAGCGGCAGGAAGGAGACACAGATACTGTGTTTGGATTAGGAGAGGAACATTGGGCCTCTGCCTCTCTGCTCTTTACTTGACATTTATGTAATGAATGGAAATAAAAATAGCTGGGTTATGTGTGGACACAATCATTTCTGGCCCGAACAACCCTCCCCCAGATACTTCTTGTTTGAATAGTGGATACTAATGGCTTGTCTATCAGTGACCTTTTCTAATTAATGTTAACCGGAATTGAGATCCTGGTACATGTTCTCACTTAGCTAAGGGTTAGTCTTGCCTCTACCTGGTGGAAACAGACAATAATTCGTTATTTATTTTTATTTTTTTATGTCTCAAATGGAAATGCATTTGTCCAGCATCTGGGCTCCCATTGCTCAAGAAGCAGAGCTAAAGCGAATATTATCAAATAGATCAATATGACTTACAAAGTTACTGTACAGTACCTTAATAATATACTTACTGCCTTGGAAAACAATCTCCCCTTTACCTTCATGGAAACCATTACAGTAAATCATGATAAAGATAGACTTGGTTGAAGTTCTTTATGTGGACATTTGTTACGTGAGGTCTCAGCTTGCTCGCTGTGTGCAGAGTGAAAACTCTTTAGCTATAGGAGGTGTGGTGATTGTCTGTGGTTTCATGTGAGTTCTCTGTGAGACATACCGACACGCAGTTCGTCTCTCCTGATGCTCTCGTTATCATGCCAGTCTCTCCTCCTCAAGCCGTCCGTCCAGGTGTAAATGTGTCCTTCGCTCAGCCCCAGCGAGAAGCCCTGAGAAAGAGGAGAGGAGGAAGAGGGTGGGGGACAATTCCATTATTCCATCATCACCCACTCTGAGAGATTAAACGTTGCAATTCAGTGTGAGCCTCAGCCAAACAGTAATATGAAGAGAAAGGTAAAACACATTTTGATGGAGCATTCAGCCCTGATAATTTAACTGACCATCATTTCTATTCATTCTCCCTTCACTCCATCAACAGTCGAACATGTTCTGATTCTAATATTTTAATTTTTTTCTTCTATATGAATGACATTTGAATTCAACTGTCAAAAAATGTTTATGCATGAACGAGCCTGAAGTGACTTCAAATTGCTCTCTAAAGTGCTTCCCAGTGCAACAAAAGCTAGAACGGTAATAATTCAGATACCCTACGCTTTGTTCTGCTTTCTGTGAATTTTGAAGGTTGCCTTGGAGGTTCAGAGAAATAATTGCCTTTAACCTGAACTTTAGCAGGGAGCTTGCTGCAAACACAAATACAGTAAATGTTTTATGCTGTACATTCATCTAATGTCATTGAACACTGGTTACTTTAATAATCACATGAATATACTGTATCCTAGACAAGGCTCATCCTATATAACTACTGCTGTACAGTCATGGCCAAAAGTTTTTTGTAGATTCACTTAAAATAAGGTCTGTGTTTCGTGTAGGCTTACATCACCGTGCCAATTTTATAACTGTGTAGATATCCATAGGACAAGGTAACTCTGATCAATATTGGCTAAATATAAGCGAAGATAAAAAAAATTGTAGAGTGGATTTATGAAAATATGTTGACAAACGTTACCTTATCCTAGTGAGATTTACACGGGTATCAAAACGTTGAGGCGGTTTAAGCCTGCACGAAACACAGACCTTATTTGAAGTAGATCAAGACATTCTCTATGGAAGACATGAACGGTAAAATAACGAAGGAACCCCTTTCAAATTCAGCCGCAAGTTATTACAGGAATTATAACGCGTCGACAATTTCTCTCTAAACCATATACCTTTGACTAATCCGGAAACTATCACCTCGAAAACAAAACGTTTATTCCGTTCCGTATTTTATCTAACGGGTGGCATCCATGAGTCTAAATATTCCTGTTACATTGCACAACCTTCAATGTTGTCATAATTACGTAAAATCCTGGCAAATTAGTTCGCAAAGAGCCAGGCGGCCCAAACTGTTGCATATACCCTGACTCTGCGTGCAATGAACGCAAGAGAAATGACACAATTTCACCTGGTTAATATTGCCTGCTAACCTGGATTTCTTTTAGCTAAATATGCAGGTTTAAAAATATATACTTGTGTATTGATTTTAAGAAAGGCATTGATGTTTATGGTTAAGTACACATTGAAGCAATGACAGTCATTGATTGATTGTTTTTTATAAGATAAGTTTAATGCTAGCTAGCAACTTACCTTAGCTTACTGCATTCGCTAACAGGCAGGCTCCTCGTGGAGTGCAATGTAATCAGGTGTTAGAGCATTGGACTAGTTAACTGTAAGGTTGCAAGATTGGATCCCCCGAGCTGACAAGGTTAAAAATCTGTCGTTCTGCCCCTGAACGAGGCAGAACGTTCCTAGGCCGTCATTGAAAATAAGAATGTGTTCTTAACTGACTTGCCTAGTTAAATAAAGATTAAATAAAGGTGTACATTTTAAAATTAAAATAAATCAAATCGGCGCCCAAAAATACCGATTTCCGATTGTTATGAAAACTCGGCCATTCCGATTAATCAGTCGACCTCTAGTACACACCTGTTCTATTCATACACTGTCCTTACTGTCTATACACACCATTCACATACATACAGTACCAGTCAAACGTTTGAACACTCCTATTCATTCAAGTGCTTTTCTTTCTTTTTACTATTTTCTACATTGTAGAATAATAGTGAAGACATCAAAACTATGAAATAACACATATGGAATCATGTAGTAACCAAAAAAGTGTAACCAAAAAACAAATCAAAATACATTTTATATTTGAGATTCTTCAAAGTAGCCACCCTTTACCTTGATGACAGCTTTACACACTATTGGCATTCTCTCAACCAGCTTCACGAGGTCGTCACCTGGAATGCATTTCAATTAACAGGTGTGCCTTGTTAAAAGTTAATTTGTTGAATTTCTTTCCTTCTTAATGCGTTTGAGCCAATGAGTTGTGCTGTGACAAGGTAGGGTTGGTACACAGAAGATTTGGTAAAAGACCAAGTCCATATAATGGCAAGAACAGCTCAAATAAGCAAAGAGAAAAAACAGTCCATCATTACTTTAAGACATAAAGGTCAGTCAATATGGAACATTTGAAGAACTGTGCAGCCTCAAAAACCATCAAGCGCTATGATGAAACTGGCTCTCATGAGGACTGCCACAGGAAAGGAAGACCCAGAGTTACCTCTGCTGCAGAGGGTAAGTTCATTAGAGTCACCAGCCTCAGAAATTGCAGCCCAAATAAATGCTTCACAGAGTTCAAGTAACAGATACATCTATCTCAACATCAACTGTTCAGAGGAGACTATGTGAATCAGGCCTTCATGGTCGAATTGCTGCAAAGAAACCACTACTGAAGGACACCAATAAGAAGAAGAGACTTGCTTGGGCCAAGAAACACGAGCAATAGACATTAGACCGGTGAAAATTTGTCCTTTGGTCTGATGAGTCCAAATTTCAGATTCTTGGTTCCAACCGCCGTGTGTTTGTGAGACGCAGAGTAGGTGAATGAACGATCTCCGCATGTGTGGTTCCCACCCCACCGTGAAGCATGGAGGAGGAGGTGTGATGGTGTGGGGGTGCGTTGCTGGTGACACTGTAAGTGATTTATTTAGAATTCAAGGCACACTTAACCAGCATGGCTACCACAGCATTCTGCAGTAATACGCCATCCCATCTGGTTTGCGCTTAGTGGGTGTCAGGATTTGGCCAGGATTGTTCCGGTTTTGGCCACTAGATGCCCTCATTGTGCTTTTTTGACCCTTTTGTTTTCCATTGTTTCCAGTTATTATTTGCGCCTGTGCCTCGTTTCCCTTGTATGTATTTAAACCCTTAGTTTTCTTCAGTTCTTTGCTCTGTGTTTGAATGTTAGCACCCAGCCCTAGCGATGCTGTGAACATTTGTTGCTCCAGTTGGACTCTTTTGTGGGACTCTGTTTTTGTTCTCGTTTATTTTAGATTATCTTTTGAGGCTTTTTCCTGCTGTACCTACCACCTTGTGGATTTACCTTTTGACTTGGAGTATTACCTTTTTCTCTTGGAATTACTTTTGACGTTGTGGATTTATATTTTTGCCTGAAGAACTTTCCTTTTTACTTTATTAAAACACCGTCTCAAGTACTGCTGTGTCTGCCTCATCTTCTGGGTTCTGCCGACTATTAGTGGCTCAGTTTGCTAAGTGACTGTTTCTCACACCGGAGACCCGAGTTCGTAACCGGGTCCTGACAGTGGGATTATCATTTGTTTTTCAACAGGACAATGACCCAACACACCTTTATTTGACCAAGAAGGACAGTGATGGAATGCTGCATCAGATGACCTGGGCTTTACAATCACCCAACCTGAAACCAAATTGAGATGGTTTGGGATGAGTTGGACCGCAGAGTGAAGGAAAAGCAGCCAACAAGTGCTCAGCATATGTGGGAACTCCTTCAAGACTGTTGGAAAAGCATTCCAGGTGAAGCTGTTTGAGAGAATGCCATGAGTGCAAAGTTGTCATCAAGGCAAAGGGTGGCTACTTTGAAGAATCTAAAATCTAAATATATTTAATAAACACTTGTTTTGGTTACTACATGATTCCATGTGTGTTATTTCATAGTTTTGATGTCTTCACTATTATTCTACAATGTAGAAAATAGTATAAATAAATAAATATTTATTTGCATTCCTGACTCTGCAATTCTCAATCTGATGTCTTCATTTCTTGTTCTTTTATTATACTTTTGGATTATGTGAGCATTGTTATTGTATTGCTAGATATTGCTGCATTGTTATTGTATTGCTAGATATTGCTGCATTGTTATTGTATTGCTAGATATTGCTGCATTGTTATTGTATTGCTAGATATTGCTGCATTGTTATTGTATTGCTAGATTTTGCTGCATTGGCGATAACATCTGCAAAACTGTGTACGAGACCAATAAACGTTGATTTTATTTGAAGTCATTACCGGAGGGGGAAGAAAAAGCTTTTATGAAATGCTACTTTTAAAAGCACTGTGGCGCAGATAGGGCTTCGTAATCTCTCCTTCTCTCACACAAACACACACACACACTCCTGATATGATAAATCTCAAAGGTGTGTATAATCATATTAGTCATCGCAGGGCAGGCAAAATGTTTCCCTTCCTGGTTTGATGTCTTTTGAGGATTTAGGAGAAGTCGTTACGCCAAAGTGCCTAACTGCCAAGCCCTGAAAAAAATCTGTTCATTAACAGTGTCTTTTCTGATCATAGAAATGGGACAGAAGAGGAACACTGCAATTACTTTACAGGGTATCTACCGAAAAAGACCCATTGACAAATGGGTTAAAGTGGACCATTATGTTTCCTGTCTGTTTCCAAAAGCTGCTGAAAAGTAGGTTCCTCTGAGGCCCTGCATCATATTCTTTTTCAAGAGATGCTGAAGTATCATGGCATGTAGGTGGAAATGTGGTTATTGTGGTTCAAATGCACCCCTCACTAAATGCACCCCTCACAAATGGACCCCTATAGTACTTTGCCTCAGAAGAGCTAACTTTTCATCAGCTTTTGGAAACAGACAGGACACCAGAGTCATAACGATCCACTTTAACACTTCCCATTTGTCAATGGGTCTTTTTTGTTCGATTCCCTGTGGAGTAATTGTGGTGTTTCTCTTCTCTCCCCTAGTAGCAGCGGGATAATGACCTATGGGTAGCTGCATAGCTGCATGGCTATGACGAGCAATTTGAGCTACAGGGCTACAACTAGACCTTGGTTATGTTCAGTAGGGCACGCAGTAGTACAATCTCTTCAGATAGTACTTCCCTGGTTCACGCCATTTCAAAACGTTTCCCCTCAACTGAACAAGACAATAGAGGCATTCTGTAATGCTATTATCTCATCTCAGAGATCCTGATAGCACATTCATATGTTAGCTCTGAGAACAAACACACTCCTGAATGGTAAATCAACAGACGTTCCCCATGAGAGTCGTATTGGAGTGGTTTACTGTTGGCTGAAGGCGATATGGCTGTGTTTACACAGGCAGCCCATTTGTGATATTTTTCCACTAATTGGCCTCTTGACCCATCAAATCAGCTCTGAGAAAGATTGGATGTGAAAAGATCATAATTGGGCTGCCTGTGTAAACGCAGCCCATGAGACACACATCAAAATAAGGGATTTGGAGATAGAGGAACAATAGTAATTTAAAGAGACACACCACAATGAATATGTGCTTTTGAATAACTTTAAAAAGCCATGTAGATATAAGAAGAGAGCGATCATGATCATGTCAGAGAATTTCAATTCTTGAATGAGTTGGTATTTTAGAGCTAATCAGCCTCCGCTGGACATAATCCAGTTACTTTACAGTTGGACGTGATCTAAAATCTAACAGAGCATGTCTTTTTGAGACACAGTTATTACAGTCTCCTCACTTTACTAATCAGAGGTAAGAAGGACAGGGAAACAGTTGGATAAATGAAAATAAGCTCCAATGTAAAATGAAGCATGAGGTTGAAAAGAAAAATGTGTGTTTACTGCTTAGAGTTCCATTCTCTATTAGGGACAGACGTGAGATTTAGAGAACACATCTGATAGACCTTGTGATGAAAAAACAAGGACAGTGTTGACTTCTAAAAGTCAACTGATGCTACTAATTAGCATAGGATACATTTCAGACTTTTCTTTCCTTTTTTTAGGCGACGTTGCCATGACAACTGTTCAATAAACTGAGGATACTTTATGGAGTCACTTCACCCACATGAGAGTAAAGGATACTACAGTTTATGTGAGGGATAACTGTGTGTTTTCACATATCCACACCAGCTTGTTTTCAGTACAAAGAATAAATTCTAACTACTCAGGTAGAGCCTAAGAGGCTAATATCATTACAGTCACAACTGTGACCCTGCGAAACCCTGCACTTTGAGTAAACATCTCTCTCAAGCTGACACGGGACACAGCGCAAAATAATTGCCAAGCCAAGAGGTAATCCCAATCTTTAAAGGAGTGCAATTTTCATTTACATTGTCCTATAATTCCTATTTCATTGCCACCTGAAGACACTAGGTCCACGCCTGTTAAATGTATAAATGACCCCAGGGTTTCAAACACACGAAGACAGACAGGGAACTCATCTTCTGATCCACACCTCATAAAGGGCAGGTCAAGAGGTGTTGGAGGTGGCTACCAATATTTCATGACTTCTCCTTCTCAGACTCCCAGGCTTTGAAGGCTACGACACAGACACACACACACACACACACACACACACACACACACACACACACACACACACACACACACACACAAATGTGTGTGTGCATGCAAACAGACACACACATACACACAAAGCGAACAAATACGCACAAATACGAACGAAGCAGGCCGCCGCCCTAAGCACTGTGCATCTGTTCATGTCCTTTCACCTAGTGTGCTTTCACCTGCTTTAAATATTTTAATGTAGACTGTATAATGTGTTTTTATATGTTTTTCTAGGTTAGTATCAGGTCAGGAATAACTCCAGAGTACAACGTTTTCTTCTCTCCAGGTCTATCCAGAATAGAACATCATTGAGCATTGAGCTAGCTAATCGACCTAGCCTCTGAAAATCTGAAGAGTGTTGTTTTCTGCAAAGAGGTTGAATGTTTGTTTAGGGTTGTCCTGGATTCATTGTGAACTGTGAGACTGTTCCTTTTGGTCTGGGTTTTGTCCTTCAATGTCCTTGCAGCACTGGCGGTGAGCCACTTGAAAAATACATCTGAAAGAAACACTACTTCAAGGTAAAGTTAGGTAGGAGGCTATTGATTAAGTCCATGCTTTAAAGGATGATTCTTAAATACTTTCCCCCAACATTCCAGATCTTTTCCGACATGCACGATACAGGAAGTTATTTTTGCAACCGTCTTCAGTAAGAGAACTTTGTGGGTGTCACGCCCTGACCATAGAGAGCCTTTTATCCTCTATGTTGGTTAGGTCGGGGTGTGACTAGGGTGGGTTATCTAGGTTATTGTATGTCTATGTTGGCCTGGTATGGTTCCCAATCAGAGGCAGCTGTTAATCGTTGTCTCTGATTGGGGATCATATTTAGGCAGCCATTTCCCCACTGTGTTTTGTGGGATCTTGGTTTGAGTTAGTGCATGTAGCACCGCTTATGTCACGGTTCGTTGTTTGTTTCCTTTTGTTTTTGTAAGTTTCACTAAAATAAAGATGTGGAACTCAGAGCACGCTGCGCCTTGGTCCGTCTCTACACACGACAGTGACAGTGGGTAAACGCAAATGGTTATTTTACTCTATGCCCTATGTGTATTCAAACTAAACCTTATGGAGAAATAAGCCCTAATGCTTTGAAAATATACACTTTTCCCACCAACCAATGCTGTAAAACACAATCAAGGTGGAAAGTAAGTAAAATCCACACAGTTGAGCATACTTAAAAATCTCTTATATTCTCCAGACAGATAGCTAGACAGACAGACAGACAGGCTGATCAATAAACAGTACAGTGACCTTGCCTCTGTAAATCCGAACTCAGCAGTGGATCAAGGCTTGACAGGTCCTGTGGGGTATGGCTCAAATCAAAATAAGAGGAAGACATACTACTCAGACCAGACTAACCCTGTCTTAGTGTACTCTCCATAGAGATAAACACATCACTCTATCCATCTCCGGGGTACTACCCCTCTCTCTAAACAGTCTCCTCTGCTTATTCTGTTCTGTTCTGTTTTTTCTTCTCCACTGATCTGTTCCTTCTAATCCTGTACTGTACACCGTACTCTTCCTCTCTCTCTGAAACCAAAATGTTGTTTGGTTTTCCCTCTCCTCTCCTCTCCTGTCCTGTACTTATTCTGTTAATCTGTTCTGTTCTGTTCTTCTGTTCTGTTCATCTGTTCTGTTCATCTGTTCTGTTCTGTTCTGTTAATCTGTTTTATTCTGTCCTGTTCTGTTAATCTGTCCTGTCCTGTTTTGTTCACCTCTCCTGTTCTGTTCTGTTCTGTCCTGCACTGTTCTGTCCTATTCTGTTCATCTGTTCTTGTAACGGCTCTCGTCGTTGGAAGGAGAGGAGGACCAAAGCGCAGCGTGGTATGTATCCATATTTATTGGAATACTACTTTCAATACGAACAAAAAACAATAAACAGACGAAAACAACGAAGCTACAGTCCTGAACCTGAGAACATAAAACACATGAACGCACGAACAGGAACAATCACCCACAAACAAACAGTGAAAACAGCCTACCTTAATATGGTTCCCAATCAGAGACAATGACAAACACCTGCCTCTGATTGAGAACCATATTAGGCCAAACAACAAACCCAACATAGAAACACAAAACATAGAATGCCCACCCAGCTCACGTCCTGACCAACTAAACAAAGACTAAACAAAGGAAATAAGGTCAGGAACGTGACAGTTCTGTTCTGTTCTGTTCTGTCCTGATCTGTCCTGTTCTGTTCTGTCCTATTCATCTGTTCTGTTCTGTCCTGTTGTCCTGTTCTATTCATCTGTTCTGTTCTGTTCTGTCCTGTTTTGTTCACCTCTCCTGTTCTGTTCTGTCCTGTTCTGTTCATGTGTCCTGTTCTGTCCTGTCCTATTCATCTGTTCTGTTCTGTCCTGTTCTTTTCATCTGTTCTGTCCTGTCCTGTTCTGTTGCATTTTCTTCTCCTTCACCTTGTCTGTTTGCTCTCCTCCTCTCCTCCTTATTCTGTGGTTCCTCCATTCCCTTTCTGTTTTCTCTCTTCTCCTCCTCTCTTTCTCTTCTTCTTCCCTCTGTTGAGACTGGCAGTCTGTCGGGCTGCGCTCCCTGCACATTGATTCCAGTAAATTTACCAATTACCGTACAGGCTCTGCCCAGACAGCTCGGGGTCTGGGGCCACAGACTCACTGCACAATGTGCTACTTAATTACACATGCTGAGAATGCTGCTCTCTCGCTCAGCAGAGGACCACGCAGGTATTGCAGGAGTTGTTTTATAACCTACATGCGCTAACACACAGATTCATTTGGGAGTACTTTTAGGTCTCTGTATTCTAACAATGGGAACGGTTCTTCATATAATAATGGCAGACGATGTGATTTTCAATAAATATCTGCAGTGATACTATAGAACTGACATTTAACAACCCATTTGTGAAGGTTGTTAGGTATTCTGACTTTCTCTGGTCACCAACTGTGACTCAGTAGTAATCTGTCTCTCTCTCTCTCATCATCACTACCAGTCCCATGTGGCGCTGCAAATTAATGTCTGTGTGGATTTGGCATCCAGTTCTGTCTCTCGTCTCTTTCTCTTTCACTATGGATACTGTGTGACTCCGTGCCTATGGCCCCTTCCCTCTCTCTCTTTCCATTCTATGCCAGGAAAGGAACGAACATGGGAAGATATTTCACTCTCCCTATGTAAATGTTTGCTCATCAGAGTGCAGTGAAGACCCTGGTAGCGGCCGTCGAGGTCGCTCCGCTCTCTCTGGAGGGAGAGAGGTTATGAAGTTTTCACTGGCACATATTTACGAGAGAGAGAGAGAGAGAGAGAGAGAGAGAGAGAGAGAGAGAGAGAGAGAGAGAGAGAGAGAGAGAGAGAGAGAGAGAGAGAGAGAGAGAGATAAAACTCCCCCACCAAACTGCTCCAGCTCCCAACATCTGGGCTGGATGGGGTTCTCAGTGGCACAGACTTCACTTAGCATCATGGGCTAATTTATTCTCTGATGTTTGTTACACTGAATGACTGCCACTACTAGAAGCCTATATAGGCAGCAGCTGTGACGGTCTTGGAATTTGAGGTTACGGTAATTGGCCAGTCAATATACACGGTCACCGAAATAACCGTTCAGGGTTAAACAAGACGTTACCCTGCGTTATTATCAAGTCATTTCCTTATTATTCAGGTTATTACTCACAAATATGAATCAACAAATGAAGAAGTGCCAAGTTGGAGTGGATCTGTCGCATTTTCGTATTGACACAATATTAATGGGGTCGCCATAAAGATATATGCCTACCCTGTCCTTGTCTGTTGGCTTTTCTGCATACACTCCTAATTCAACGCACAAAACCATTCAGTCAAATGAAGTCCGATGGGTTTTCTCCCACTTTTCCCCAAATAGCTGCATAAGCGGTCATTCGATGGCATTGGGATATGTTCTTCAAAGAGAGGATGAGAAATAATGTAGCAGAAGAAAATAAGCCTTTTACAAGATTAAATCATGACAGGAGCATTTGACTGTTATTAAAGAGATGGAGTTCAGACAGGCTTCTTTAGGAAACTTTCTGAACGGACATATAGGCCTATAGAGAGAATCAGTGAACTCACACGCACACCCCCGTAAAAGCACCCGTCAATCAAAGCCACCAGCGAATGTCATATACCGTAAAAGAGCAAATATTTCTCCTTTCCTTAAAACGTATTAACAAACTTAGGCCTACCTTAGGCTTTCACGAAAGTAAAACATAAGATAATGAACTGACAAGGAAAGTACGAAGGGGACAGCTATGCTATAGTATGAAGATGAAATTGACAATCATTCAAATATAAATAAATACACGCAACAGATCCATAGCCTACTTCTCAGCAATGCTGATTATTGAGGGGGAAAGAGTTGGAGAAATGACTTGGAGGAATACTGTGAGGAACTATTATAACACTGTGAGGAACTATTATAATACTGTGAGGAACTATTATAACACTGTGAGGAACTATTACATGGCGCCGACAGACATGGCAGCTCTGCTTCTAGCTCCAAAGCAGCTTTGCAGTATTTCGTTTTTTTGTGTGTTATTTCGTTAAAAAAATTGCACCACAATGTGTTTTGTGTTATTACATACAGCCGGAAAGAACTTTTGGATATCAAAGAGGCGGTAACTCAACAGCATTACGACGAGGGATATTACTTTCCTGAATTGGATCCTTTGTTCGTCGCCCCAGGGCAATTGAACTTATCCCAGAGGCTGATGCAAGACGCTGCGGGCAGAGATGAGGTATTTGGAGTTTACTTCTAGTCTGACTCAGGAGGCGGGGACACCACCACCGCTGCCAAGTATATTACTCGCCAATGTTCAGTCTCTGGACAATAAAGTAGATGAGCTCAGGGCAAGGATCTCCTTCCAGAGAAACATCAGGGACTGTAACATACTCTGTTTCACGGAATCATAGCTCTCTCCGGATATACTGTCCCAGTCCATACAGCCAACTGGGTTCTCAGCACATCGTGCAGACAGAAATAAAGAACTCTCCGGGAAGAAGGAAGGCAGAGGTGTATGTTTCATGATTAGCTACTCATGGTGTGATTGTGAGAGCGTACAGAAACTCAAGTCATTTTGTTCATCCGACCTAGAAAACGTCACAATCAAATGTTGACCGTATTACCTCTCAAGATAATTCTCTTCGGTTATAGTCACAGCCGTGTATATTCCCCCTCAAGCCGATACCACGACAGCCCTCAAGGAACTCCACCGGACTCTATGCAAACTGGAAACCACATATCCTGAGGCTGCATTTATTGTAGCTGGGGATTTTAACAAAGCAAATTTGAGGAAAATGCTACTGAAGTTCTATCAACACATTGGCTGTAGTACACCGCGCTACTAAAACACTTGATCACTGCTACTCACCCTTCCGGGATGGCTACAAGGCCCTCCCCCACCCTCCCTTTGGCAAATCAGATCACAACTTCATTTTTCTCCTCCCTTCCTCTAGGCAGAAACTCAAACAGGAAGTACTAGTGCTAAGGTCTATTCAACGCTGGTCTGACCAATCGGAATCCATGCTTCAAGATTGTTTTGATCACGCGGACTGGGATATTTTCTAGGTAGCCTCTGAGAATAACATTAACAATGTCACGGACACGGTGACTGAGTTAATCAGGAAGTATTTAGGGGATGTTATTCCCATGGTGACTATTAAAACCTACCCAAACCAGAAACTGTGGATAGATGGCAGCATTAGTGCAAAACTGAAAGTGCAAACCACCGCATTTAACCATGGCAAGGTGACTGGGAATATGGTTGAAAACAAACAGTGTAGTTATTCCCTCCGTAAGGCAATCAAACAGGCAAAAAGTCAGTGCAGAGACAAAGTGGAGTTGCAATTCAATGGCTCAGACACAAGACATTTGTGGCAGGGTCTACAGACAATCACGAATTACAAAGGGAAAACCAGCCAAGTCACGGACACCGACGTCTTGCTTCCAGACAAGCTAAACACCTTCATCACCCGCTTTGAGGATAACACAGTGCCACCGACTGGCCCGCTCCCAAGGACTGTGGGCTCACATTCTCCGTGGCCGACGTGAGTAAGACATTCAAGCGTGTTAACCCTTGCAAGGCTGCCAGACCAGACAGCATCCCTAGCCGCGTCCTCAGTGTTTCCGGAAATATACCATCTCTCCATCCCAGTCCGCTGTCCTCAATTGCTTAAAATATATCCACCATTGTTCCTGTACCCAAAAAAGCAAAGGTAACAACTAAGTTATTATAGCCCCATAGCAGTCACTTCTGTCATCATGAAGTGCTTTGAGAGGCTGGTTAATGATCATATCACTTCTACCTCACCTGACACCCTAGACCGATTTCAATTTGCTTACCGCCCCAATAGATTCATAGACGATGCAATCGTCATCGCACTGCACACTGCCCTATCCCATCTAGACAAGAGGAATACCTACGTCATAATTCTGTTCATTGACTACAGCTCAGCCTTCAACCCCATAGTACCCTCCAAGCTCTTCATTAAGCTCGGGGCCCTGGGTCTGAACCCCACCCTGTGCAACCGAGTCCTGGATTTCCTGATGGGCCGCCCCCCAGGTGGTGAAGGTAGGAAACAACACTTCCACTTCGCTGATCCTCAACACAGGGGACCCACAAGGGTCCGTGCTCAGCCCGCTCCTGTACTTCCTGTTCACCCATGACTGCGTGGCTGCGCATGCCTCCAACTCAATAATCAAGTTTGCAGATGACAACAGTAGTAGGCCTGATTACCAACAATGACGAGACAGCCTACAGGGAGGAGGTGAGGGCCCTGGTGGACTGGTGCCAGGAAAATAACCTCTCCCTCAACGTCAACAAAATTAAGGAGCTGATCGTGGGTTACAGGAAACAGCAGAGGGAGCACGCCCCTATCCACATTAACGGGACCACAGTGGAGAAGGTGGAAAGCTTCAAGTTCCTCGGCATACACATCACTGACAATCTGAAATGGTCCACCCACACAGACAGTGTGGTGAAGAAGGTGCAACAGCGCCTCTTCAACCTCAGGAGGCTGAAGAAATTCACCTTGGTCCCTCAGACACTCAGGAACTTACAGATGTACAATTGAGAGCATCCTGTCGGGCTGTATCACCGTCTGGTACGGCAACTGCACGGCCCGCAACCGCAGGGATCTCCAGAGGGTGGTGTGGTATGTCCAACGCATCACTGTCTGCCCTCAAGGACACCCTACAGCACCCAATGTCACAGGAAGGCCAAAAAGATCATCGAGGACATCAACCACCCGAGCCAAGGCCTGTTTACCTCGCTATCATCCAGAAGGCGAGGTCAGTACAGGTGCATCAAAGCTGGGACCGAGAGACTGAAAAACAGCTTCAATCTCAAGGCCATCAGACTGTTAAATATCCATCACTAGCCAGCTACCACCTGGTTACTCAAACCTGTACCTTAGAGGCTGCTGCCCTATATACACAGACATGGAATCACTGGCCACTTTAATAATGGAACACTAGTCACTTTAATAATGTTTACATGCTGCTTTACTCATCTCATATCTATATACTGTATTCTATTCAACTGTATGTTAGTCAATGCCACTCTGACATTGCTTGTCCTAATATTTATATATTTCTTAACTCCATTCTTTTACTTTTTAGATTTGTGTATTGTTGTGAATTGTTAGATACTACTGCACTGTTGGAGCTAGGAACACAAGCATTGTGCTACACCTGCAATAACATCTGCTAAATATGTGTATGTGACCAATAACATTTGATTTGACTTGATCATTTGAATGGATGTAACAAAAAAAATGACACACAGACACTGTGTCTACATTAACAGGACAGAGAACCCAGACAGTCTGTCTACATTAACAGGACAGAGAACCCAGACACTCTGTCTACATTAACAGGACAGAGAACCCAGACACTCTGTTTACATTAACAGGACAGAGAACCCAGACGCTCTGTCTACATTAACAGGACAGAGAACGCAGACCCTCTGTCTACATTAACAGGACAGAGAACCCAGACGCTCTGTCTACATTAACAGGACAGAGAACCCAGACCCTCTGTCTACATTAACAGGACAGAGAACCCAGACACTCTGTCTACATTAACAGGACAGAGAACCCAGACACGTGCTCAATTCTCTCATGGTGCGTGTAAAAGACGGTATGAAATAAACCAAAACTTGTTTCTCACAAGTATAGCAGATTATGAACTCTGCAAACAACGTTTCCATTCCGAGAATGAGAATGGTACATTTCTGTAATTAATACATGCATTAACAGAAATGAATTGCCTGTGTTCCAAACAGTAGACTACCACAGGGGCATTCATAAAAGTCCATTGCGGGCCAACACTGTATAGCTTAGGCTACTATTCTTCTATACGGGGATAGGAGGGTGTCATTTAAAAAAAAATCTTGCCTATTTATTTTATTTTACCTTTATTTAACTAGGCAAATCAGTTAAGAATAAATTCTTATTTTCAATGACGGACTAGGAACAGTGGGTTAACTGTTTTTTACCTTGTCAGCTCAGGGATTCAATCTTGCAACCGTTCGGTTACTAGTCCAACGCTCTAACCACTAGGCTACCTGCCGCCCCAGCCTAGGGAAGCATATCAGCCAAGACCGGGTCTGATCAGCGTTGATTAGTCTATAAATTAAGAAAAGATTCTGTATCAAATTATACCATGCCAGGTTGGAGAGGATTGGCCAATTCTCCATTTGACCCAAAATTAGCACCTTAGGCTATAGGCCTCAGAGCCAGAACAAACTTGTCAACGGCTGTTGAATAATTAATGAATAGTCAGGCACATTCAACCTATTTTAAAAGAAATGATATATTTATTTACTAACAAGCAATGAAAACGTGCATTGTATAAAAGAAAGTCCACACATCAAACTATATTTTTAATGAAGTGCCGTAGCCTATAGCGCTCTACAACCCTGCGGATCTATAAGATTAGCTGTTCCAGCATCACTCTATACCCCCGCGGATCTAGAAGACTAGCTGCTCCAGCATCACTCTACACCCCGCAGATCTAGAAGATTAGCTGCTCCAGCATCACTCTACATCCCCGCGGATCTAGAAGATTAGCTGCTCCAGCATCACTCTACACCCCGCAGATCTAGAAGATTAGCTGCTCTAGCATCACTCTACATCCCCGCGGATCTTGAAGATTAGCTGCTCCAGCATCACTCTACATCCCGCGGATCTAGAAGATTAGCTGCTCCAGCATCACTCTACAACCCCGTGGATCTAGAAGATTAGCTGCTCCAGCATCACTCTACAACCCCGCGGATCTTGAAGATTAGCTGCTCCAGCATCACTCTACATCCCGCGGATCTAGAAGATTAGCTGCTCCAGCATCACTCTACATCCCCGCGGATCTTGAAGATTAGCTGCTCCAGCATCACTCTACATCCCGCGGATCTAGAAGATTAGCTGCTCCAGCATCACTCTACATCCCGCGGATCTAGAAGATTAGCTGCTCCAGCATCACTCTACATCCCGCGGATCTAGAAGATTAGCTGCTCCAGCATCACTCTACATCCCGCGGATCTAGAAGATTAGCTGCTCCAGCATCACTCTACATCCCCGCGGACCTAGAAGATTAGCTGCTCCAACATCACTCTACATCCCCGCGGATCTATACGATTAGCTGCTCCAGCATCACTCTACATCCCCGCGGATCTATAAGATTAGCTGCTCCAGCATCACTCTACAACCCCGCGGATCTTGAAGATTAGCTGCTCCAGCATCACTCTACATCCCTGCGGATCTAGAAGATTAGCTGCTCCAGCATCACTCTACATCCCCGCGGATCTAGAAGATTAGCTGTTCCAGCATCACTACATCCCGGCGGATCTAGAAGATTAGCTGCTCCAGTATCACTCTACATCCCCGCGGATCTAGAAGATTAGCTGCTCCAGTATCACTCTACATCCCCGCGGATCTAGAAGGTTAGCTGCTCCAGCAAATAAAGTTCATACACATTTTTTACAATCCAAAAATGAATGTAGGCCTATTTAAACGGTCTTCATCCATAACCGTCAGTTACACGATTATTCAATTATTGTCAAGGCCCTAGGCAAGCCTCTCTCTCTCTCTCTCTCTCTCTCTCTCTCTCTCTCTCTCTCTCTCTCTCTCTCTCTCTCTCTCTCTCTCTCTCTCTCTCTCATAAGTGAGCAGATGTTCCATCCTCTACCAGCACACCGGTACCTAATTATGTATTTCAGCCGTGCTGTCCAAACTATCCATTGCTGTCATTTCTACAGTTTACTTCAATCTCTTCCATGGTCCCTGTGTTGAAAGAGGGCCTGTCTGTCAGCATGGTGCTCTGGTGCATTGTGGTTCTCTGAGCCAGGGTTGTCTCTGATAAGTAAACAGTAAACACAGTCTGATGAATGGTCTACAGTGGGAGGGAGGGATACATGCAATGTTACGAAAATGTGGAGCCGGACAACGTGACCAGGGAAGATTTTAATTTGCAGGCCATTAAAAATGTACCGGACCCATATGCAATGGATGCATAACCAACAGGAGTTGCATCTTCTGTTCAAATGAATTACCATAATCTAAATGGGATTAGATGATGGTAATTAATATTAACAGAACATGCAACTCCTGTAATGAAGCAGCCAATAAAAATACGCTGGAAAACACCATTGTAAACCATTGTAAAAAGCGCACATGACCATATGTGACAGAGATTTAAATCTTTGTTAGAAATTTAGAAAGAGGGGGAATCTAAACATGCAACAACTAGGCTTCTAGTCAAGATGAAAACCAACAGAACAGGAGAGACATGCTGGTTTCAATGGCATACGAGGAAGTCGAAAATAATTGCCTCCACGTTTCCATCGAAACTGTTTTAACATGCGATTGCATTTAAAATAGTTGCGCAACGACAATGAAAAGCACGTTTCACTCCAGCAGCAACGCCGAGGAGGAGCTACAGAAGCAGCTCTAGCGCGGAGGTGATATTCCGCTCAAAATAGGCTCTGTGTGCTGTGTGCGTGTGATGAATAAGATACATGATAACTATTTTGCGATGGGATAATTTTTTCTCCCGGTCAACAGGCTAACGGAAACCCTGGCACACACATACACACTGAAAGGTGCCACTTAAGCCGGTGGGTATGAAGCAGAACAGAACGCAGATTAAAGACTGGCTGGAAGCGTTTTACAGTAAATCAGCTTTTTGTGATGCTGTCAGGTAGACACGGTCGAACCGTCACTGCTCTGCACAGCCTTATGTGATATCATGAGCCTGTCCTTCGGCTCTGCGTCTCACAGCTGGGAAACATGATTACAGCAGGTACACTCTTAGAAAAAAGGGTTCCAAATGGGTTCTTTAGCTGTCACCATAGGAGAATCCTTTGGACCTGTAAAAGGTTCTACATGGAACTCAAAGGGTTTCTACCTGGAACCACCTACTATGTAGATGGGTCTTTCTGTAACTAATGGGGCCAATGTTTTACATTGGGATGACAATTTTGACATGGTTTGAAACAAAATTAAGAAAGACTTTTATGCAGTTCCACATGTGTACTTAGAGCAATATATGCAAATTGTCCCATAACTCCACCTATATAACAACATAGGTCTAGGACTATACATCCTTTAAGCAGGGTTCATACAGACATTGGCAAGTCAAATTCAAACACTTCAATTCAAGGACGTCAATATTATACAACTGTATAATGTCACGCCCTGACCTTAGAGATCCTTTTTATGTCTCTATTTTGGTTGGTCAGGGCGTGTGTCACGATCGTCTTGATAAGAGAGAGAGGACCAAAACGCAGCGTGTGAAAAATAAGACATCTTCTTTTTATTATAAGAAGGAAAACGAAACAAAAACAACAAACAGACGAACGTGAAGCTATGAAAGAACTAGTGCACACATGCAACATAGAACATAGACAATTACCCACAAACACCTAAAGCCTATGGCTGCCTTAAATATGGCTCCCAATCAGAGACAACAATAAACAGCTGTCTCTGATTGAGAACCAAATCAGGCAACCATAGACTTTCCTAAACACCTACACTGAACACAACCCCATACATACTAAAAACCCCTTAAACAATACACACACCCTAAACTAGACAAAACACACAAAGACAACCCACCCCAACTCACGCCCTGACCAACTAAATAAATAAAAGAAAAAGGAACAATAGGTCAGGAACGTGACATAACCCCCCCCTTAAGGTGCGAACTCCGGGCGCACCAGCATAAAGTCTAGGGGAGGGTCTGGGTGGGCGTCTGTCCACGGTGGCGGCTCTGGCACTGGTCGTGGTCCCCACCCCACCATAGTCACTACCCGCTTTCGTAGCCTCCTCCAAATGGCCACCCTCCAAATTAACCCCACCGGACTAAGGGGCAGTACCGGACTAAGGGGCAGCACCGGACTAAGGGGCAGCACCGGACTGAGGGGCAGCTCCGGACTGAGGGGCAGCTCCGGACTGAGGGGCAGCTCCGGACTGAGGGGCAGCTCCGGACTGGATGGCGGATCCTGGCTGGCTGGCTCTGGCGGATCCTGGCTGGCTGGCGGATCCTGGCTGGACGGCTCTGGCGGATCCTGGCTGGACGGCTCTGGCGGATCCTGGCTGGACGGCTCTGGCGGATCCTGGCTGGACGGCTCTGGCGGATCCTGGCTGGACGGCTCTGGCGGATCCTGGCTGGACTGCTCATGGCTGGCTGACGGATCTGGCTGCTCATGGCTGGCTGACGGATCTGGCTGCTCATGGCTGGCTGACGGATCTGGCTGCTCATGGCTGGCTGACGGATCTGGCTGCTCATGGCTGGCTGACGGATCTGGCTGCTCATGGCTGGCTGACGGATCTGGCTGCTCATGGCTGGCGGACGGATCTGGCTGCTCATGGCTGGCGGACGGATCTGGCTGATCCTGGCTGGCGGACGGCTCTGGCTGATCCTGTCTGGCGGAAGGCTCTGGCTGATCCTGTCTGGCGGAAGGCTCTGGCTGATCCTGTCTGGCGGAAGGCTCTGGCTGATCCTGTCTGGCGGAAGGCTCTGGCTGATCCTGTCTGGCGGAAGGCTCTGGCTGCTCCTGTCTGGCGGAAGGCTCTGGCTGCTCCTGTCTGGCGGAAGGCTCTGGCTGCTCCTGTCTGGCGGACGGCTCTGAAGGCTCATGGCAGACGGGCGGCTTTGCAGGCTCAGTACAGACGGGCGGCTTTGAAGGCTCATGGCAGACGGACAGTTCAGACGGCGTTGGGCAGACGGGCAGTTCAGGCGCCGTTGGGCAGACGAGCAGTTCAGGCGCCGTTGGGCAGACGGGCAGTTCAGGCGCCGTTGGGCAGACGGGCAGTTCAGGCGCCGTTGGGCAGACGGGCAGTTCAGGTGCCGTTGGGCAGACGGGCAGTTCAGGCGCCGCTGGGCAGACGGGCAGTTCAGGCGCCGCTGGGCAGACGGGCAGTTCAGGCCGGCTGAGGCGCACTGTAGGCCTGGTGCGTGGTGCCGGAACTGGTGGTACCGGGCTGGGGACACGCATCTCAGGGCTAGTGCGGGGAGCAGCAACAGGACACACTGGACTCTCAAAGCGCACTATAGTCCTGGTGCGTGGTACCGGCACAGGTGGTACCGGGCTGAGGGCACGCACCTCAGGGCGAGTGCGGGGAGAAGCAACAGTGCGTACAGGGCTCTGGATACGCACAAGAGGCTTGGTGCGTGGTACCGGAACTGGTGGTACCGGACTGGGGACACGCATCTCAAGGCTAGTGCGGGGAAGAGGAACAGGGCTCTGGAGACGCACAGGAAGCCTGGTGCGTTGTGTAGGCACTGGTGGTACTGGGCTGGGGCGGGGACCAACCTTACCTGGTTGAATGCTCCCCGTCGCCCGACCAGTGCGGGCGGCCCGAGGAGACGCACTGGAGACCAGACGCGTTGAGCCGGCTTCATGGCACCTGGCTCAATGCCCAATCTAGCCCTACCAGTGCGGGGAGGTGGAATAACCCGCACCGGGCTATGAACACGTACAGGAGACACCATGCGCTCTACTACGTAACACGGTGTCTGCCCGTACTCTCGCTCTCCACGGTAAGTACAGGGAGTATGCGCAGGTCTCCTACCTGACTTCGCCACACTCCCTTTAAGCCACCCCCCAATAATTTTTTGGGGCTGACTCACAGGCTTCCTACCGCGTCGTTTTGCTGCCTCCATTCGCCGGTATCCCTCCTCGCACTGCGCCAGAGAATCCCAGGCGGGCTCCGGCATTCGCCCTGGGTCGATCGCCCACCTGTCGATCTCCTCCCACGTAGTGTAGTCCAGATTACGCTCCCATTGCCATTCCTCCTTGCGTTGCTCCTGTTGCCGCTGATCACGCTGCTTGATCCTTGTTTGGTGGGTAATTCTGTCACGATCGTCTTGATAAGAGAGAGAGGACCAAAACGCAGCGTGTGAAAAATAAGACATCTTCTTTTTATTATAAGAAGGAAAACGAAACAAAAACAACAAACAGACGAACGTGAAGCTATGAAAGAACTAGTGCACACATGCAACATAGAACATAGACAATTACCCACAAACACCTAAAGCCTATGGCTGCCTTAAATATGGCACCCAATCAGAGACAACAATAAACAGCTGTCTCTGATTGAGAACCAAATCAGGCAACCATAGACTTTCCTAAACACCTACACTGAACACAACCCCATACATACTAAAAAACCCTTAAACAATACACACACCCTAAACTAGACAAAACACACAAAGACAACCCACCCCAACTCACGCCCTGACCAACTAAATAAATAAAAGAAAAAGGAACAATAGGTCAGGAACGTGACAGCGTGAGTTTGGGTGGGCATTCTATGTCTGGTGTTCTATGTTGTCCTTGTTTTGTATTTCTATGTGTTTGGCCTGGTATGGTTCCCAATCAGAGGCAGCTGTCTATCGTTGTCTCTGATTGAGAACCATACTTAGGTAGCCTGTTCCCACCTGTGTTTGTGGGTAGTTATTTTCTGTTTAGTGTGTGTCGTCACCTTACAGAACTGTTCGTTTGTCGTTTTTGTTGTTTTGTTCAGTGTTAAGTTGATTGATTAAAATATGAACACTTACCACGCTGCACCTTGATCCTCTTCTCCTTCTCCCGGCGACGTTCGTTACATATAATTTATATAACTGTACATATATGGCCTATTGTAGACACCCCCCCCCCCAAAAAAAATAAGGTCAATACCCCACGCTGCACCTTGATCCTCTTCTCCTTCTCCCGACGACGTTCGTTACATATAATTTATATAACTGTACATATATGGCCTATTATAGACAACCCGCCCCAAAATAATAAGGTCAATACCACTTTAAGAACGATGCATTTTTTAGGCCTTACCAATGCATTGATATTCAAATTATTATTACATTCTAAAATATGTGAGAATAATGTGGCCTGACTAAATAAATTGGATGGATGTAGGGTGATTTTCCTGTAGCCTGTGTGGCCGACACAGCGACACATAATAAAGCCTTGAATAGAGGTAGCATTAATCTCACCACTTGAATCTCACCATCGTTGTTTTAAGAAGAGAAAGCCACCAAAAAACAGGTTCCTTTTGTACTGGAAGGATTGTTATGGAAAGACAAGTTGAAGCAAGAATAAGATGTCGTCCTCATAATAACCACACTATAAGGGAGCAGGACAACTTAGAAATTGGCTACAATAATGACAAGGATTTTCAAGCCCAAATTGAGGAAATGTCAGATTTGTTGCATCGCAGGCGCTATTACAACAGCCATTCCTCACTTGACTGTTTTGGACAAATCCAATGTTCAAGACACCAGACATGAGAAAGGGTTAAACATAGATTTTAAATTAACCCGTGAATTTGATTGAATATACAGTTGAAGTCGGAAGTTTACATACACCTTAGCCAAATACATTTAAACTCAGTTTTTCACAATTCCTGAGATTTAATCTCTTCCCTGTCTTAGGTCAGCTAGGATCACCACTTTATTTTAAGAATGTGAAAAGTCAGAATAATAGTAGAGAGAATGATTTATTTCAGCATTTATTTCTTTCATCACATTCCCAGTGGGTCAGAAGTTTACATACACTCAATTAGTTTTTGGTAGCAACAATAAGTTGGGTGAATTTGGGCCCATTCCTCCTGACAGAGCTGGTGTAATATAGTAGGGTTTGTAGGTCTCCTTGCTCACACAAGCTTTTTCAGTTCTGCTCACAAATTTTCTATAGGATTGAGGTCAGGGCTTTGTGATGGCCACTCCAATACCTTGACTTTGTTGTCCTTAAGCAATTTTGCCACAACTTTGGAAGTATGCTTGGGGTCATTGTCCATTTGGAAGACCCATTTGCGACCAAGCTTTAACTTCTTAACTGATGTCTTGAGATGTTACTTCAATATAGCCACATAACTTTCCATCCTCATGAAGCCATCTATTTTGTGAAGTGGACCAGTCCCTGCAGCAAAGCACCCCCACAACATGATGCTGCCATCCCCATGCTTCACGGTTGGGATGGTGTTCTTTGGCTTGCAAGCCTCCCCCTTTTTCCTCCAAACATAATAATGGTCATTATGGCCAAACAGTTGTATTTTGTCCTCAGACCAGAGGACAGTTCTCCAAAAAGTACGATCTTTGTCCCCATGTGCAGTTGCAAACCGTAGTCTGGCTTTTTTATGGCAGTTTTGGAGCAGAGGCTTCTTCCTTGCTGAGCGGGCTTTCAAGTTATGTCGGTATAGGACTCGTTGTACTGTGGATATAGATACTTTGTACCTGTTTCCTCCAGCATCTTCACAAGGTCCTTTGCTGTTGTTCTGGGATTGATTTGCACTTTTCGCACCAAAGTACGTTCATCTCTAGAAGACAGAACGTGTCTCCTTCCTGAGCGGTATGACGGCTGCGTTGTCCCATGGTGTTTATACTTGCATACTATTGTTTGTACAGATGAACATGGTACCTTCGGGCATTTGGAAATTGCTCCCAAGGATGAACCAGACATGTGGAGGCCTAAAAAACATTTTCTGAGGTCTTGGCTGATTTCTTTTCATTTTCCCATGATGTCAAGCAAAGAGGCACTGAGTTTGAAGGTAGGCCTTCAAATACATCCACAGGTACACCTCCAATTGACTCAAATTATGTCAATTAGCCTATCAGAAGCTTCTAAAGCCATGACATAATTTTCTGGAATTTCCCAAGCTGTTTAAAGGCACAGTCAACTTAGTGTATGTAAACATCTGACCCACAGGAATTGTGACACAGTGAATTATAAGTGAAATAATCTGTCTGTAAACAATTGTTGGAAAAATTACTTGTGTCATGGACAAAGTAGATGTCCTAACCGACTTGCCAAAACTATAGTTTGGTAACAAGAAATGGTTGAAAAACGAGTTTTAATGACTCAGACCTAAGTGTATGTAAACTTCCGACTTCAACTGTATCTATGATCCCCCTTATATGTTAATGTATTGACATGAAAAAAATTGGCAGATTATTATCAGTGACTTATCAACATCTATAACAAGTTGTCCAGCGTATGAACTCCTCACTGGAACCCTAGTTTATAGAAAGACCCAGATACACAATCAGAAATGGCACAATACTGACTGACTGACTCACTCACTGACTGTGTTTGAGAGTACATTGCAGTCAGACTGCACAGAATTACTGATTTGTAAATTAACTTGCAGCCCAAATAACTACTTATTATGTGAACAAGATTCTGGTCTCGGTCAAATTGATCCCGTCAAACACGCTGATTGACTGTATAGAGCTGAACACCATGTTTTAATTATAGAGACAGATTGGTTGGAAAATGTCCTCTTCAGCAGATAAGACTACTGAAGGTGATGAAACTGGTGCGGTATGAGCCCACAGACCAATCACACACACACACACACACACACACACACACACACACACACACACACACACACACACACACACACACACACACACACACACACACACACACACACACACACACACACACACACACACACACACACACACACACACACACACAGGGCCATTACGGTACGTATGCTCTGCTCAGCATCTAAACTGACTGGGAAGCTGCTGCTGCACTGTCTGCTCCTCTAATGTCTACCCAAGGTGACCAATCACCTGTTTGCTAATGCAATTCCTGTCTGCTCTTCAGTGCCAGGTCTTACA
Organism: Salvelinus alpinus; assembly: GCF_045679555.1. Classification (NCBI taxonomy): domain Eukaryota; kingdom Metazoa; phylum Chordata; class Actinopteri; order Salmoniformes; family Salmonidae; genus Salvelinus; species Salvelinus alpinus. The sequence continues at coordinate 272,799 of NW_027255982.1, forward strand.
TCTCTAGTGCGCACGCCGGCGGAAAAACAGCGAGGAACGAGCGAGAAGCCGCCCGCTGCAAACGATGTACAAAACAAATTCCAATCTAGCAGAGAACATGACGCTGTGACCTCTCCTATCATTTCTCTTCTCTGAGAGATGGTGGGGAGTCACAGAGGGTATTCACAGTGTTTGTGTGTATGTATGTGTGTGTGTTACGGAGGGAATTCAGTCATTTGCGGGAGGGAAGGATGATGAGGGCCCCTGTTTGAGTCATCAGCCGCTATGTATTCACTGCCCCCACTGTCTGTCTGCTGCCTGCCTGCCTGTTTTCCTGCCTGTCTGTCTGTCTGCTGTCCGCATCATTGCATTTCCAACCATAAATAGATCACCATCACCATGGAACGGGAGCAGTTCTGTTATTTGAAAACACACAAAGACCAGGTGCTGTAGTAAAAGAGAGAGAGAGAGAGAGAGAGAGAGAGAGAGAAAACATGAAAAGAGGAGATTAAAACAGGGAGAGAACAGTGATGATATAGCCATTCTGGTGGACAATAGGCACTAATCAGATATGCAATGGTGTGAGTAGCAGTGCCATTCTGAGAAAGCTGCACACAAAAGGACTACTGTATCTTGGGGCTGAGCTGACGTGTGTGTCTCTGTGTGTGTGTGTGTAGGTTGTTAGAGTATGTGCGTGTGTGATTTGTGAGCATTGTTTAATAATGAGTGTACTTGACTCCTGCGGTCCCCTGTAATTTGAGCAGATGTTTCATCTTCCTGTAGAGGAGGTGAATGGTGCTCCTGCTCTACTTCATCAGGCTGGAGTCCTTCTCCCTGTGGAGGGCTGGAGGTGAAAGTAGGAGTCACAGCAGCACGGGACGCATGTAATCCTGCTGCACCTCGTTGCCTGCCCTCCACACGCACACGCAGACACACGCGCACGCCAACTTAGTGCCGCACTCAATTTCCTACATTTCCCCAAACAGTCACACTCATAATTTGATTAATTCTCAGGCTTTTAAACTCCATTTCTCCCTGGGACACTATTCATTTCACAAGAACTCATTTACTGAGGATCATTCTCCTGAAATTACAACTTCAAATGCCTGTTCACTGGGCCCTTTCTCTCATTAGCCCTTTGAGTACCTAGCACAATGCTCTATAAACCCAGGGCCTGGCTGACTATCTGGGAAGAGGACATAAAAACCTAATTGAGAGAACTAAATTACACTTCCTGACCCTCAAATCAGTTTTTATATATATTTAGATGACCTACCAAGAGAAAAGGACGTAGAACCACAGCATGTGCAGAGTCCCACTCCTAGCTATCTAGTTTCAGATAAAGTAAAGACGTTTTATTGAGTCATCATGAAACACAGCAATACCTAGCAGATAAACCTGCGCAGGATGTCTGATGTTCTGTACCTCCAGGCGTTTTTCCTTGTCTTGGGCATTTGTCTTTGATAATGTCACTGCTTTAACCAATTTACTCCTGACATGAAAAATAACACTGATTACAGGAACATTCAGTCATATTGATTTTACACAGACATACCACACTGCGCTCCTTCAAATCCAATTATCCTGATGTTTTCAACTTTTGGCAGAAGACACACACACTCGCGCGCACACACACACGTGCACGCACACACGCACACGCACACAGCTTCATCTCCACCAGATCTGGGCCTGCTGCTGTGCTCAGCCTCTCCTCATTAACCGTCTTTCTGTTCTAAAGTGTTTCATTTTGAGAGAAGATGAGCTTCACTGTTCCAAGTGGCTTGGCTTCAAGCTGCAGACAGAGAGACTGGGATCTGAACTACAGGCTGCTAATGTAAAGATTTCTCCTCATTACACACCACTTTATTGCTTTTCTGCAACTCAGTTTGTACTTCTCTCAAAGCCGTTCCCAACAAATAACGGGAGCTTTTGCATGAGGCAGCCAGCGGCGACCCAGAAATTAAAGGGCTTTTATTATAGTTTCTAATTCTCAACACATTCTTTATTGCCAGATAAAAACTGTAATATCTTAGAGAGAATGTCTGAGAGGAAATAGTGTTATTTACATATCCAATATTCTCTCTCTCTTTCTGTCTCTCTCTCTGTGCCTCTCTCTCCGTGCCTCTCTCTCTGTGCCTCTCTCTCCGTGCCTCTCTCTCTGTGCCTCTCTCTCCGTGCCTCTCTCTTTGTGCCTCTCTCCTCTGTGCCTCTCTCTCCGTGCCTCTCTCCTCTCTCCGTGCCTCTCTCTCCGTGCCTCTCTCTCCGTGCCTCTCTCCTCTGTGCCTCTCTCTCCGTGCCTCTCTCTGCTGTGCCTCTCTCTCTGTGCCTCTCTCTCTGTGCCTCTCTCTCTGTGCCTCTCTCCTCTGTGCCTCTCTCCTCTGTGCCTCTCTCTCTGTGCCTCTCTCTCTGTGCCTCTCTCCGCTGTGCCTCTCTCTCTGTGCCTCTCTCTCTGTGCCTCTCTCTCTGTGCCTCTCTCCGCTGTGCCTCTCTCCTCTGTGCCTCTCTCTCCGTGCCTCTCTCTCCGTGCCTCTCTCTCCGTGCCTCTCTCTCTGTGTCTCTCTCTCCGTGCCTCTCTCTCCGTGCCTCTCTCGCCGTGCCTCTCTCTCCGTGCCTCTCTCTCTGTGCCTCTCTCCGCTGTGCCTCTCTCTCTGTGCCTCTCTCTCCGTGCCTCTCTCTCTGTGCCTCTCTCCTCTGTGCCTCTCTCTCCGTGCCTCTCTCCATGCCTCTCTCCCTCCCCCTCTCTCTCTCTCCCTCGCTCTGTTTCTCAATTGCTCTCTCTTTTTCATTATTCAAAATCCCTCTCCCTCAATATTCTCCCAATACCGCAACAAACTTTCTGGATAACTTTCCGGATAATCAGCATGGAGCTTCCTGTGCTGATAGAATATTCAACACAGCAATGCTCCAGTACACTCCCAGACCACTCATATTGCTGCTGGTTGTCTTTATGTTATGCTCTGTGGCACTGGGAGTGCTGGTGTACAGAGAGAGATAAATGTCTGGCCTTCAGGGTCCATGGATGGATCCGCCCTACAGGATGACTCTGGGCTGCGGCACAACACAACATCACAGTGCTTCAGTGTCTCAACACCACAGCAATACAGCATGCCACAGCAGTAGAAAGCACTGACTGCAACTACCTATGTGTACCACAGTACACACGCCACATTGCATTTGTCCCACCCGTAACGAAGAACCATGACATCCCTCCAGACAGTAATACAGCAGTAGTATATTACAGGGTCTCAGTGGCTAGGCAGCAGAGACAAGCTTTCAGAGATAGGCCTACTGCTTAGAACCCGCTCCAGAACAGACTGTCTGTACTGAGAAGGGAATGGCTATATTCTCACTACCGGCTTAAAGTGTCGACTTCACAGCGCAGCAATAGGAGTCTGTGCAAACACCCAATGTAAAGCTATTGGTAAATGAATGAGGTCCTATAGCAGATTTTTTTTTGTTGCTGCTGTCAGTACCTGGCCTAACTGCAAAGTCATAAAATCAGATTTTATACTTCCCTCACCCTAACCTTAAACCTAACCTTAACCACAATGTTAAGCATAATTTTGTTTTCATAGTTTTTTTGCGAGATAGACAATTTTGACTTTGCGGCTGGCCCATCTAACGGAAACTGCTCAGCTCTGCCTCCAGGACAAGATTCATCCCAATAAAAGTCAACATTCTTTTCTTTTTTTCTTGCCACAGTAGCCCTATTTTAAGCAGCGGCTGGGCTGTTGTGTGAGAGAGAGCCTCTGCAATCACCTTCCAGATGGCATCATGGACAAAAGGGCTTATGGCCAGGTGCATTCACCATCTCACCATGACAACCAGAGAATCATGCATAGAGTGGGGATTTGTGGCTACACATTATTCAATGCAACACCATACTGTAAAGTGTGTGAACACAAGAACATGCGTACAAGCATGCACACAAGCATACACCGGTGCACGCACACACAGGCACACACACACACACATTTACCTCTTTTAATGCATTACTTAACACATACACACACACAATGCTTCATCATACTGTATCTATACCAATACATGGACAGAGTATGTACAGATATGGGAGAACCCAACCAGCAAGTTTATACTGGGGGGATCCATTCTAAACTCATCTGAGTCATTACCGTTCACCACCTATAAAAGGTTATAAAAGAGCAAATGACAGATGTCACAAGTGGAGAAGCACGTTCACTTTGCTCCTGTGCCTCTGCGCCACAGTGGGGAGGCCACATGCAAGTCATTAAACACTGATCAAAGCATCGTTTCAGGAGACACAATGTCTCAGAAGACGTGAGCCAAAGCTTCTCTCTCTCTCTCTCTCTCTCCTCTTTCCTCTTTCCTGCCTCTGATGCTATGGCTTAACACAGGGGAGGTACCAGGAGAAAACACCTCTCTGTCTTATTGATGGTTCGACTTCAAAGTACTTTCAAAGTATAAGGAGGGAGGTGGAAGGTGGTATTTGATAGAAGTTTGATGGTGCAAGAAATAAAACCTTGGGATAACCTGCCTTTGCAGCACACTTAGCTATAGTCAATTTTTTAGCTTAGCGTTTTGGTCAAATACTGGTCAAATTTAGTAGATACATTGAAAAAAAAACACTATTCTTACTGTTGTTTATTTGTTTCATCCAGTACTTGTGCTTCCTAGACAAGGCAGGATTGTAACGCTACTGACATTTCAAAATGCAATATGCACTGACCTTACTAAGGCTATTACGTGGCATGAGGATGACCAGTATAACCCCCGACAATTGATGTGTACTCTAAGCCCACTTTTCCTGACACAGTGCAATGTGTGTCTACACACACAAGAATTGCCTGAAAATCAGCCTAATGAGGCATAACATGGAAGAAGCAATGACATGCATTCGGTATGGATTTGTCTTTGGCGAAGCAGCATGCGGCAGATCCCTTTAGACAGTCCTTCCCTTCTCTCTCTGAGAGTGACAGGTGCTTATCCCGCAGCCCGGGCTGTCTGCTGTACGGTAATGAGGCACTGTTTGCTTTGAGTTGTTGTTGAGCTGAGGGTTGCCGTGGCACTCTGAAGCGCTAGACTGGCAAGGCTACTGTTCTGTAGCAGCATGATTTGAGAAAGAGCTACACAGCGATGGCTTTTCTACAGCCTTGACTGACTTGGCTCTTGTCTTCCGCCAGACAAAACCCTGAGCTTGTTATTGTAACGCAGTTTGAGCAGTGTGCTTCCGCGCGCATGCGTGGCGCTGGCCATGACACCAGGTTGATAGTATCTCAGGAGCTTTGTGCATCATGTGTTTCTATGGCCCTGCTGCTCTTAAAACACCCTGGCCTCCATTACTGTTCTGAATGTCAAGGTCAAGACATTCATCTAGTAGTGTTCCCTTGTGTTTATTATGTCCATTTATTCATTATTCACTACTACAGTTATCTACTATTCACATCTCACTACTAGTTATTCATTATTCACTACTACAATTATCTACTATTCACATCTCACGACTAGTTATTCATTATTCACTACTACAGTTATCTACAATTCACATCTCACTACTAGTTATTCATCATTCACTACTACAGTTATCTACTATTCACTACTACAGTTAGCTACTATTCACATCTCACTACTAGTTATTCATTATTCACGACTACAGTTATCTACTACTCACATCTCACTACTAGTTATTCATTATTCACTACTACAGTTATCTACTATCCACATCTCACTACTAGTTATTCATTATTCACGACTACGGTTATCTACTATTCACATCTCACTACTAGTTATTCATTACTCACGACTACAGTTATCTACTATTCACATCTCACTACTAGTTATTCATTACTCATGACTACAGTTATCTACTATTCACATCTCACTACTAGTTATTCATTACTCACGACTACAGTTATCTACTATTCACATCTCACTACTAGTTATTCATCATTCACTACTACAGTTATCTACTATTCACATCTCACTACTAGTTATTCATTACTCACGACTACAGTTATCTACTATTCACATCTCACTACTAGTTATTCATCATTCACTACAGTTATCTACTATTCACATCGCACTACTAGTTATTCATTATTCACTACTACAGTTAGCTACTATTCACATCTCACTACTAGTTATTCATTATTCACGACTACTGTTATCTACTATTCACATCTCACTACTAGTTATTCATTATTCACTACTACAGTTATCTACCGTTCACACCTCACTACTAGTTATTCATTACTCACTACTACAGTTATCTACTATTCACATCTCACTACTAATTATTCATCATTCACTACTACAGGTATCTACTATTCACTACTACAGTTATCTACTATTCACATCTCACTACTAGTTATTCATTATTCACTACTACAGTTATCTACTATTCACTACTACAGTTATCTACTATCCACATCTCACTACTAGTTATTCATTACTCACGACTACAGTTATCTACTATTCACATCTCACTACTAGTTATTCATTACTCACGACTACAGTTATCTACTATTCACATCTCACTACTAGTTATTCATTACTCACGACTACAGTTATCTACTATTCACATCTCACTACTAGTTATTCATCATTCACTACTACAGTTATCTACTATTCACATCTAACTACTAGTTATTCATTATTCACTACTACAGTTATCTACTATTCACATCTCACTACTAGTTATTCATTATTCACTACTACAGTTATCTACTATTCACATCTCCCTACTAGTTATTCATTATTCACTACTAGTTAGCTACTATTCACATCTCACTACTAGTTATTCATTATTCACTACTACAGTTATCTACTATTCACATCTCACTACTAGTTATTCATTATTCACTACTACAGTTATCTACTATTCACATCTCACTACTAGTTATTCATTATTCACTACTAGTTATTCATTATTCATTACTACAGTTATATACTATTCACATCTCACTACTAGTTATTCATTATTCACTACTAGAGTTATCTACTATTCACATCTCACTACTAGTTATTCATTATTAACTACTACAGTTATCTACTATTCACATCTCACTACTAGTTATTCATTATTCACTACTAGTTATTCATTATTCATTACTACAGTTATATACTATTCACATCTCCCTACTAGTTATTCATTATTCACTACTACAGTTATCTACTATTCACAACTACAGTTATCTACTATTCCCATCTCACTACTAGTTATTCACTATTCACTACTACAGTTATCTACTATTCACATCTCACTACTAGTTATTCACTATTCACTACTACAGTTATCTACTATTCACATCTCACTACTAGTTATTCACTATTCACTACTACAGTTATCTACTATTCCCATCTCACTACTAGTTATTCACTATTCACTACTACAGTTATCTACTATTCAAATCTCACTACTAGTTATTCACAACTACAGTTATCTACTATTCACATCTCACTACTAGTTATTCACTATTCACTACTACAGTTATCTACTATTCACATCTCACTACTAGTTATTCACTATTCACTACTACAGTTATCTACTATTCACATCTCACTACTAGTTATTCACTATTCACTACTACAGTTATCTACTATTCACATCTCACTACTAGTTATTCACTATTCACTACTACAGTTATCTACTATTCCCATCTCACTACTAGTTATTCACTATTCACTACTACAGTTATGACAAACAAGTGGTGAGAACATCTCAATTCCATAAATCCTCCAAAAGTTACAAATAAATATGAAATTCTATTCTACTTTCTTGGGATACGCCCATGATTTCAGTCAACAAAGAATCCTATAATTGTTTAGTCAATAATAGCTTCCTATTTCTTGTGGAAGTAAGAAAAGACCTAGAGTAAACACATCCAATTCATCATTGTGACAACCTTATTGTTCTGCCACTGGTGCAAAGGCTGCCATTTCAGATATAATAAATGCTTACTGTACTTTTGCCTTAATCAATACCTCAGGCTAGTGCTAGTCGGTAACGCTGTGGGCGCTGCACTGACCAAGGCGCGGTAGCAGACAGTTCATCTTAGACGGGGCCTGCTTTTTTCCTGAGATAGAAACAGCACAATATTAAAGTGGGATCGCAATGGCGTGAACTTTCTCTTAATTCTTAGAATGTAGGGCCCCATGGTAATGTAAAATGCGTCTCTGTGTGTGTGTGTGTGTGTGTGTGTGTGTGTGTGTGTGTGTGTGTGTGTGTGTGTGTGTGTGTGTGTGTGTGTGTGTGTGTTGCAACCTCTGATGAATTGGCACCGCTGGGATGTCAGTCTCTGCTTAGAGCTATTCCTACTGACAGAAATTAATACTATTGTCCCAAAGTGGGAATGCCATTCAGTTTTTCATAGAGCTAAATCTTAATGGTCTGATCTACAGGTGCAATTAGTACTTGCTGTTAGCTGTGACATAGCTAGTAGATTGACAAAACACAGAGGCTATGTATGGCTTATTTAGTACTTACTGCATGATCAACGCATCAAACATACACTACCGTTCAAAAGTTTGGGGCCACTGAGAAATGTCCTTGTTTTTGAAAGAAAATGTAAAAAATTGTCCATTAAAATAACATCAAATTGATCAGAAATACAGTGTAGATATTGTTAATGTTGTAAATGACTATTGTAGCTGGAAACGGCTGATTCTTTTATGGAATATCTGCATAGGCGTACAGAGGCCCATTATCAGCAACCATCACTCCTGTGATCAATGGCACGTTGTGTTATCTAATCCAAGTTTATCATATTAAAAGGCTAATTGATCATTAGAAAACAATTTTGCAATTATGTCAGCACAGCTGAAAACTGTTGTGCTAATTAAAGAAGCAATAAAACTAGCCTTCTTTAGACTAGTTGATTATCTGGAGCATCAGCATTTGTGGGTTCGATTACAGGCTCAAAATGGCCAGAAACAAAGAACTTTCTTCTGAAACTCGTCAGTCTATTCTTGTTCTGAGAAATTAAGGCTATTCAATGCAAGAAATTGCCAAGAAACTGAAGATCTCGTACCACGCTGTGTACTACTCCCTTCACAGAACAGCGCAAACTGGCCCTAACCAGAATAGAAAGAGGAGTGGGTGTCACGCCCTGACCGTAGAGATCTTTTTATTCTCTATGTTTGGTTGGTCAGGGTGTGACTCGGGTGGGAAACTCTATGTTCTGTGTTTCTATGTTTTGGCCGGGTATGGATCTCAATCAGGGACAGCTGTCTATCGTTGTCTCTGATTGGGAATCATACTTAGGCAGCCCTTTTTCCTTTTGTATTTTGTGGGTAGTTGTCTTTGTTAGTGGGCTGTATAGCCCTAGTAAGCTTCACGTTCGTTTTTGTTGTTTCTTGTTTTGTTGGCGACATTTATAATAAAGAAAAATGTACGCTCACCACGCTGCACCTTGGTCCGGTCATTTCACGACGATGGCGATCGTGACAGTGGGAGGCCCCGGTGCACAACTGAGCAAGAGGACAAGTACATTAGAGGGTCTAGTTTGAGAAACAAACGCCTCACAAGTCCTCAACTGGCAGCTTCATTAAATAGTACCGGCAAAATACCAGTCTCAAAGTCAACAGAGGCGACTCCGTGATGCTGGCCTTCTAGGCATTTCTGATCAATTTGATGTTATTTTAATGGACAATTTTTTTTACTTTTCTCAAAAACAAGGACATTTTTAAGTGACCCCAAACTTTTGAACTGTAGTGTAATATTGAACAAGCCAATCATGTATGGTACAGTAACAGTATTGCTGTTGCTGTAGAATGTTGGTGCGATAAAGAGACAGCAGGAGCGGTAGAGATACTCTTAATGATCGGCTATGAAAAGCCAACTGACATTTACTCCTGAGGTGCTGGCTTGCTGCACCCTCGACAACTACTGTGATTATTATTATTTGACCATGCTGGTCATTTATGGACATTTTAACATCTTGGCCATGTTCTGTTATAATCTCCACCCGGCACAGCCAGAAGAGGACTGGCCACCCCTCATAGCCTGGTTCCTCTCTAGGTTTCTTCCTAGGTTTTGGCCTTTCTAGGGAGTTTTTCCTAGCCACCGTGCTTCTACACCTTCATTGCTTGCTGTTAGGGCTTTTAGGCTGGGTTTCTGTACAGCACTTTGAGATATCAGCTGATGTACGAAGGGCTATATAAATAAATTTAATTTGATTTGATAAAGCATACTCGAACTCCCCAGTGTTCCAGAAAAAAAGCCTGGAGTAGAAAGCGGTCAGCCCTGTTATCTCTTTTAATAACTCACCCTGAAAAAACACATAACATTGCTCTGAGGCCTGAGTCCATTTTTGATTAATGGTACGACACCAGGCTTGGCCTTTGTGTAACAGTTCATTCCCAGCCTTTCCACAGCCCTTTACAAGTCATTCTCAAGGTTAATGTTCCTTTCCTCTCAAAAATACTTTGTTAACATGCATTATGTGTTTGTGAGAGAAAGTGAAAGAGAGAAAGCAAGAGAGAGAAAAAGTAGAAGAGCGAGAGAAAGTGAGAGAGAAATAGAGAAAGAGTGAAAGAGAGAGAGAGTGAAAGAGAGGGGGGTATAGAGACCCTGTAGAGTTCTTCCACAAGATGCCATTATTCATTAACAAAATGAGGTGACAAAACGGTCAACACTGTTTTCTAGTACAGACAGAAATGTTCTACAAATGTTCCCCATAGAACTGCTCTCAAGTGCTGCCTGATGGTCATTTGGCAATGTTTTTCCCGTCATGTTGATTTATTTGACCTCCATATTTTGCAATATATTTGAAGAGAGATTTTGCCACAGACATCTATAGTAGTAGATTCACAGTTCCAGTTAAATATCCCATCATACCGTAGCAAAGACGGGTTATGTATTCTGTCAAACAACATTGGACAAATTGACGGGCTGTCAGCCAACCCTCGAGCTAAAATCTAGGCATCGTTACTGGAACTGATATAAGCATGACGTGTAAGTACTAAAGGGATTTTTTGGGGTGAACACAAATAATAACAAGCAGCGATAAACTGGGGGGCAATCTGTGATTTAGATTGCAATGTGGGCTAAGGCTTGCTCAAATCTCCCACCCACGGCTCAAATTATGCTAGCAATTATAAGCACATTGTGTCTTCTGGTCAAAAATCTGCTAGCGCTACTGCTTTCACTGCATTCCTATTAGCATAAACACTGGATATGCTAATCACTGTGCCCCATCTACTGCCCCATCAACACCAACACAACAAACGCTTCAGCAAGTAACTTCAAGACGTATAACACCAACACTTAAGACGCCATGTATTAATGTGATGCTCAGTGTGTAGCTGCCTAGCACGGTTAACCGCCACGATCTATCAATATCACACTGAAAATGGAGGGGAAATATCTCCCAGTTTGATGTAATGATTTCCTGATTTCAGAAAACCCTCCCTCTCTCCCTCTCAGAGACAGAGTGACCTGGGACTGTGGTAAATCAGTTGCAGCAACATGTTAAAGGACTACAGAAGCTTAATGGGGGCTGTAATGACTTCCTGGCTCCCATCCAGCCAGGCAGAGACACTGAATGAAGCAGGTGAGGAGCTGAGGAGACAAGCACCAAAACATCTAGTCACAACAAGCGCAAAAGTGGGACTCTATGACCACTAACACACTGTCATTACACACACATCCAATAAAGCTTATGGGGTACAGGGATGTCACACAGGGATGTCACACAGGGATGTCACACAGGGATGTCACACATCCAGCCAGAAAGAGACACTAAATAACGCTGGTGAGGTATTGTGTAGTGCTGAGGTGGGACTTAGTGACCACTAAACAGTGGACGATGGTGATACACTGTCCTGATGCATATCCAAAACCAAACTAACTGGTTGAGGCGCTGTGGAGACATGCACCCCCACAACAAGTGCTGAAGCTGGACTCTATAGACCACTAATGTGGTCGGAGGGTGATGATACACTCTCCTTACAGCAGATTGAACAGAGCTTACAAAATGGTGCGCTGAATGGTGAATATTCTTCTCGTTATCCAAAAGCACCAGAGGTAACACATCTCCGAATGTCCTTCAACACTGCCATTACTGGATGAATGAACGCTTCCTGTTTTAGATATTCTAAATGAGACCTCCAACTGCATGACTCAATCTCATCATTCTCTGTTCATACAGTACCAGAACACACTACAGCCAAGTGCATGGAGAAGATGCCCTGCTGCACTGAACATCCACTTAGGAGTCATATGTCTAATGGCAGAAACCTATACATCCTGAGAGAGGTCACTTCCTGTAGTGGAGACCAGTGCACTCATCATCCTGTTGATCCCTGAGTAATTAACATGGAGAGGAGAGAGATGAACCCAGCATCTAGTACTCTGACTTTTAATTTCACACACACACACACACACACACACACACACACACACACACACACACACACACACACACACACACACACACACACACACACACACACACACACACACACACACACACACACACACACTTTAAGAAGGGATACGGGGGGGATGTTTAGTAAATGGCTCTAGCCTCAGGTGAGTTCAGTTCACTGTTGCCTAGAACAACAACCGGCTATGACACAACGGATACCACTCTCGGCTCAGTAGGATCCGCTGTTACCCCCAGTAGTATCCGTAGTAACGCTGCAAGCTTTGAGAAATGGAAGATGGAATCTAGGTCATAGGGTAGGTATACTTATAATAATGTGTGTAATATAAAGTGCAACGACCGGGAAAAGTGATTAGAATGACACAGGAAACGCATGAATATCATTCTCAGGCTATCGCATGTGCAGGAACAGAGAGCGGTTGCTGTCAAACCCATTCGTACCTTTTTCACTTTACCTCAATGCGGCTTTCACCAGGAACATATGTCCCACTACATAATATATACCAGATGATTAATATATAAAGCTTTTTGCTGCAGTGCTAGGTGGAGACAGTGAAACAATGACATCTAATTATTCAGTAGTCTGGCAGTGCCCGGATTGTCCTGAGTGCCCCTCTACCCTTGAGCCACTACTCAAAGGCTGTGTCCAAATGGCACCATATTCCCTACATAGTGCACTACTACAGGGAATAGGATGCCAATTGGGACAGAGCCCGTATCTATCTATCTCTCAGCAGCTACACATTGCTGGCTTAGAGGTTTACTGTGTTGCATTCAGATACATTGAACTGTTAGAATAAATATGATGTAACTGTGGATCTCATTTTTATCTGATGCAGAACAAGAAGAAAAAAACGATTCATGTGTTTTTCACAACGTCATGATGACGACAGTATAACACTTCAGCGAGTAATTCAACTAAAAATAAAGTCACCTCAAAAGTCAACGAAAGGAAATAATACAATTGATACCGTCACTGTGAAATAATTGCTTAAATTAGCTCTAATTGTGACGGACTATAAAAGCTTGAGTTCTCTGCTCAAACTACTGCACTTAAGCAAAGTGTTCAATGTTCTGCACATTGTGTGAAGCTAACACATTATATGGCACTTCATGTATATGCATTCATTAGACTAAATTCATTAGAGATCACTCTCTTCTACGCAAACACACATTGTTTACACCGGGCCAAGATGTGTCTTGAAAACACCTCTGGCAGCAAATCCCCCCGTTTGTTCCAGACTTTGTCAGCAACTCGGCGGATACAGAGATGTCACAGCGAACTGTAATTACATTTCTAATCCCCGAGCTGTGAAGATGAACACTAGTGCCGTCTAAATGAATATAGCTGAGGGGAGAACTCATCCACACGAGTGCTGTTGCACAAACATCACACTAACAAAAGGTCATTTGTTACCCTAACAGATGCACAGGAGAAATGGGCTGAAGGTTCTTCCTTCTTTTTGCTTCGCTGCTCTTCCCGCGTTTCCCGAGGCGGAAGCAAATTACACACTTAAACAACATTAGAACTAACTACAAGCAAAGGAAAACAAGAATAATGGTCCTTGTTAGAGATGCTGTGGATTCAGTGCATGTTGACATTTTCACTGATATTACTCCCAGTCATGGGATGTAGCCTAGCTGCAGTACTGTAAAAGCCCACTTGGCAGATTACACAATACCCCATCAGAAATGATGCACCAAATGCATACTGATGAAGAAATGATGCTTTGCTTCACTCCTGGAAAATATACTCTGATTCAGCCGTGTAGCTAATACCATACATCACTGAATATCTGCATTGGGAGGCACACAGCTGCATAGTTTTTAATGGTTTTGTTGAATCCCACGACGATGGCACACACGTGCTCGAGCACACACACAAACACACAGCGCTCCCTCTTTATGGGGTCGAACCACATCCCAAACAATCACAAAGTTCTCTTTATTTTTCTGCGTTCCCATTTTTTTGTACATATTATATCTGCAATCTGTCACTTTTTAGTGGGATGAGAGGCGTGAGGAGCGAGACGACAGCCAGAGGGCCTGGAGGGACGTATCCGTCGTGTCGGAGATCTGTGTTTTTTTAAAGTCTGATGTCATAAGAGAATCAGCCCGGGAGTTTACATGGAACGCCTCTGAAGATTCCGGAACACAAATAACATCACAGAGCTAGAGGAAAAACAATGAGCCCCATGTAGACAAATCACTCCGCGAAGTGTCTGGCTGTCACACTGAGGCAGTTGGGATTGAATTCAAAGAATCAAAATACGTCAGAAAGACAGGCTGAGATCATACATCTCCTGATAGTAACATACCATTGGTGTACTTGGTCATTTTTCTTACACCTAACTTGATTCAACATTACACTTTTTGACTGTTTAGTTTCAATACAGTATTTTGGCTTTTGTGTGATGGGGATTTGACATAAAGCACATCTGAGAATAAGGAATGATGAAATTCACCTAGCTATCTTGCAGATGTACATGGAGTGAAGCCATTATGTGGATAATACATTCAGACTCCTACTGTAGCCAAGCCAAGGCAGCTGGTCGGCAAATAAAGCCAATACTCCATTTAGGAAATGACATCCATCAAGATTGATCTAACTAGTTGGTGGGGCATTGAGGACACAATATGGTGTCCAACAGAATCTTCCGTTTCAAAAGCTCTGCTGTCCTATTAGACACATTGGAAATGGATATTCCTCACAACCTCACATCAGTCACAGTTTCTCAACTGTTCCCCACAACAATCAGATATCACCTAGAAAGCCATAACTAGGCGATAACTAGAAAGCCATCATTGGTGACTAAAATGATTAGGCTGCAGCAGAGGTGGGACCAAGTCACTATTATTCCAGTGACAAGCAAGTCTCAAGTCACAAGGAGAACAGGTCGAGTCTCGAGTCAAGTCCATGTCGTGCATTCTAAGAGCAAGTCGAGTTGAGTCGAGTCAAAAGTCAAGTCTCAAGTAAATGCAGTGACTTGTACAACTACAGATCACTGTCTATTTATTGAGGCTACCAGATAGCATTTTCATTATTTTGTCTACAACACATTTACATTACGTAATAATTGATACATTTCAAGACAATTTTGACATACCAAAAGACCAGCAGGCCTATGCTATTGTTGCTTGGTGCCCCATTGCTGGTTAGCTTGCAAGTAAATACATTTGTTTTGGAGCTGCATATTTATTTATGGTAATTCTCTCCCTACAATTTGACATTTGTACTGCAGCCAATCCTATAGCTGTACAGCAAATCAGCAATCTGTTCGCTAGGCTCAGAGGTTCTCAAACATTTTGACCCGTGACCCCGAAAAAGGTGTGGGTCAAAGGTTGCGACCCCTGCGCATGCACATGTGCACACGGGAACACAATCGCTGTGCAAATGTACCCTGTCATTTCAGCCATAAACGGTGTTGCATTTTCAAAACGTAAGATACAGAAATAAACTGCGTTTTACACCTGCATTTTGAGCTGAAAGTCATTCATCTTAGCAGTCAATATCAACTAGGGATTACATGTCACATTGTCACTTCTCTGGAGTTCAGAGCAAGCAGGATCATATGGCCTACCTGTATACCTGTGTTGCAGGACCAAATGGAAATCATGATCTGGCTGGAGACTTTCCCTTCCTCACAATTATTAACACATCATTCATTCGCCAGAATATGTTACATCTTCATCCCATAAGTATTGAAGGTAGCGCGATGTTACAGCTATTTTTAGACATATAGCCAGTAACACCACTGAGGTATATAATTATTATCCATTCAAACTATGCCTATCTAAAATATGAAAATGAGCAATGAAATCACCAGGAAGCCTAATAGTATTGTTCTGGCAAAGATAAGTCCATAGCAGATTGCTAAACTGTATTTTATATGGATAATATGACTCTGTGCCACAAAATGAGTGACAAAACGTTAATTTCAAATCAAGATAATTTCAAATCAAAGTCAAGTCCTGAGTTCTGAAGCTCCTAGTGCAAGTCAAGTCTCAAGTTATTTTATTTTCTATCAAGTCTCTAAATATCATTCAACAAACCCCTTTTGGGTCAGCACAGCAGCGTTCAGAGCATGAAACAAAGAGGTAATGATTTAATCTATAAGAGGTGCCGGTACTCAAGCATTAGAAAATATGAGTTGATGGTACTCCATACTGGCGGGCATCGGCCCAAATCAAGCATGGCTAGTGATTGCCTTCCCTCTGATCTCTTAACTCCAGGTTTCCGGAGGGGGATCTTGGAAAAAAAAACTTTAGCTTCACTCCCAATTCATCAGCAGGGTGAAACAAAGGTAAAGTTGGCAGATGCAGCCAGCCGAGGACACACATTAATCTTGATGGCAAAGTGTAATTAGGAAGCGGCTGTATGAGCAGACATGATGCCATAAATAACTCTAAACCAGAGAGGAGAAAGGAGCTTGTCTTTTAATGACCCCAGAGTCACTGTGAACAGCCACATGTCAACAGGACAAGATTCATGGCGTAACACAGTTTCTCTGGCAATAATGTAATTACTTGTTCAGTAATTAAAGTTGTAAAGTCAAACATTGCAGATTGTAAAATACATTTTCAATGCAACAGCATACTAATCCGCTACCAATCCATTTTAAATATAAAACTGTTCTGTATAGCCTACCTGAACCTGCATGACATGAGCTGTCCTCGCGCTCTAACCCAGCTTTGATAGAAAGTTGTTGTGCATAAAACCAGTCTATGAATGCAATATAATACAGTCTGTCCACCCTCAAAACATGTGGTTACTAGGGATTGTTTCATTATGCAGTGTACTATTTATATACTGTATTTAACTGCTATTTAGCTGCAGTTTATAAACCTTTTATAAAATGTAAATATCAAATAGCCTAACACTGAGGAAAAAAGTAGTCGGCTTAAGGATAAATTTAGCCACAATTTATTGTTAAACTCAGTGGGTTTTGTCTGGCGAATAGCCTCCACAAATGGGATGCAATAGTCAAGGTCAATTAAATGAAATCCAACTTGAGAGACTCCCCTGGTTTCCTGAAGTCCTCCTTTTTTTGTGTGCAAATGTTTTTACCACAGCCTGTAGGTCCAGGTTGCACTGCTTTCTATACGGAGTAATGCCAACCCAGACAGTTTTCTGAGACATCGTGCATTATATGTCCATTGCGCTGCACACAATTAAATGTAGTCTTGAATGACGCATGCCAAGATACACCAGGGATAAGGGCCTGTTGATATTACAACCACACCAAGCTGGTTCACCAGCATTTTTTGTTCAAGCCCTCAAGAACTGTTGTCTGCTAAACATGATAATCTGTTTGCATCTGACAAGTTATTGGCTGTCCAGTAACCAGACAACCTGTTGAGGCCGGCAACTAAGGAGAATGAGAGGCTCAATTAAAGATGCTGCAGAAGTGCTGTATTTGAAGCACCACTCCCTTCTGCCCAGTTTCCCTGATGTTGCTACGGCAATCAGCTTTTGAACACCTGAGGAAGCCCCACTCATTGCACTGGCACCGTCGTAGCCTTGACCACGCCATTTGTTCACCGATATCCCTGAATACTTTCAATCAGTTAAACGTTTCCCTTTTCAAGGCCTGAGGCACTTTTTCAGTCACATTCCTGAAGCCCAAGAAACAAACACTTAGCTTCCTAGTACATATGAAAATTAGACAGGTTTACGAATTACTTTTTGTGCCCCCCTTCCTTGGGCGGCTGTCCGGTATGTCAATGGTTGACCAGTGGTTGTTACTATGTGTAATAAATAATGAATCCGTTTTGCCAGAAGGAAAACCAACCGTATTTGTTTGCGGCTGACTATAACAGTAGTTATATAATCTGAAAACAACAAGAGTGATATAGTCTAACTCAGTCCACCTCAGTCTACCTCAGTCCACCTCAGTCTACCTCAGTGGTAAGCAAAGTCACTAGGAGAAAAGTGATTAAGGATGAGCCATAACAAGTTCTCAGTGTGACCAGGAGGGGTGCTGTGAAGGGTTCAGTAAATCCCCTCATCTGAAGAGCGAGAGCCGGCAGGCAGAGCGTGTGTGTGTGTGCGCGCGTGTGTGTCTGACTGTTAACTCGCCCTGGGAAAGAGCATGAAGTGTGACAGAGTGCATTTTTCTGCTCAAAACAATTTGGAGGGAATCAAAAAGCCTTGGCAGGAGAAACAAACCCCCCACACACACCCACATCCCTCAAATCTCTCTCTCTCTCTCACACACACACACACACACACACACACACACACACACACACACACACACACACACACACACACACACACACACACACACACACACACACACACACACACACACACAAACAAACACACAACAGTGCCCACCTCGCTCTGCTCATATGTCACAGTTTCTCAGTGTGGGAGGCAGCACTGTCAGTCTGTCGCTACGGCAGCAAACGGTTCCCTCTCCATGTCGTCACACATACTTCCTCAGCTTTCACACACACACACGCGCACACACACACACACACACACACACACACACACACACACACACACACACACACACACACACACACACACACACACACACAGGTAGATGTATTTGGCCAGGCCCTGCGTATTAACCCAACAATCATGATGAATCACCTCCATGGGACAACAGAGGATTCAAGATTCCAAACTTTACAGAATAATATCTGTCCCAGTTGTCCCTGTATACAGGCTGAGTAATCAGTCACTCACTGGCTGCATGGTCCCTCACCGGCACCGACCGGCCCTTTCTTTCCTCATCAGCCTGACCCAGCACTGCTGCAGCACAGCCCAAGCATCCCTCACCCAGACACATCTCCCTCCTCATAAAAAGATAGTGCAGCCTCTTCGTGTTTCAGAGAGGCCAGTAATTCACGACACAGGAAGAGAGGGGAGAGATGATATATTGACAACACAGGGAACCCATTTCATAGCCTGGCTAAACCAGACTGAACGCTGCACTCTCCATTGAGGTGAATGGTGAGTTCAACATTCAGTCTAGTTTAACCAGGCTACACATGATTCCTCACAGTTTTCCTCCATTAGAGAATCAAAAACTGCACCGTGGGCTTTTAATGAGATAGGATAATACAGTGGAATGACTCACAAATATCCTAATAAGCACCAAGGACTTTTCTTGTTAGGGAGACTGCTTGGGTTTTTCATCAGTGCAGTCAGTGAATTAGTAGGAGGAAGAAAGGAGGAAAAGGAGGGAGGATGATGAAGGGAGTTCATTAAAAGGATAAAGAGGGGATAGAAAGGAATTTAAATCGATAACCTGAGACCACCTCACAAATAAGCCTTGAGGAATCGGCACAATATTAAAGATACTCATCAAGCTCATTCATATTTAATCCTAGGTAAAATATCCTATCCACCGCAGTGGAAGACACGGCTGACTGGCAATCTCAGCATGAATCAAGATATAATCATAAATATTGATTTCTGAGAGGAATTTTTGTTGAGAGGTGGTGATTCCAACCAATTATGTTTTAAAATCACATTTTCAACTTTCTGATTAGGTCTACAAGCTCTTGTTTGAAACGTAAAAGCAAAAAGGAAAAAGGAAACAACTTTACTCATCTGTAAGTAAGCCTATCCAACAAGATAATAACTGGAGGAGAAAGCTAGACGGCTAGTACCTTTTTTAAAGGTACTAGCCATCAAGTGGAGTGGACAGTCACAGCCATGATCAATTACTCCCTTGGGAACCGCTTAATTGAAAAGTAGTTTTTGGATTGCCTTTAATAGATGCAATATAATGACCCTTCAGACTCACGATAATCTCTTACAACCTCTGTCAGGCCACATTGTTAAACTGTCTGTCTAATTGAACTGTTAGTTATGTTTCACCGATGACAAGTATTACCTTGCGCGGTGGGTTTTAAACGCCGTAAATCTACGGTACGACGCCGGCGCCACGGAGGAAAAGAGGGCCATAAAACATAAGAAGCTTTGCTCTCCTTGAATAACAATCACCAGAGTGGAGGAGTCAGTCAGAGCTGCCAGTTTAAACAGCCGTAACTCTCTGTGCTGAGGGACAGTTGAACAAGCCGGGGACAATTCATGGCCCATCTATGTGATTACACTCATGGTATGTATACCTAGGGTGTAACCCAAATGGCACCCTATTCCCTATATAGTGCCCTACTCTTGACCAGGGCCTATAGGGTATAGGGTACCATTTGAGATGCAGCCCTAGTCTAGCGTATGGGAGCATATGTGACTGATCACACGTTGACATGGATAGACATTCAATGTCCACACTTTCTCACTGATTTAGGTTAGTGCCACCAAGAGAATAAATAGGTGCGAGCTTTATAGGCTTGAGTGGCTATATTTACATCTTACACTGAAAGCAGTTCATGACCATTAAAACAGATTGCACTGCTGTGTAGTGTCTGACAATACAATGGCAGTGATTACATCGAGCCTATTTCCATTACTCTCAGAAGCATGAGAAAAAAAACAAAGTGCTATGGGAGTGCTTTTAGCTTAATGGAGATGCCCACGTCAGAACACTGAGCGGCGTCCAAAATGACACCCTATTCCCTTCATAGTGCACTACTTCGGAGCAGAACCCTATGGGCCCTGTCAAATGCCATTATGGAAGCAGCCTTAATGATTACGTCTAGATCTCACCTCCCGAGAGTCGGTGGTGGTGAATAAGTCGTTTTATATCACTGTGCAGACAGAGCCAGGCAGTCACTCCATATGAAATGCCCTTTATTCTCAGAAGACACAAAACAGCCTCCCACCACATTCTACCACCTGTCAGCGGCACACAGGGCACATCTGACAAATCAGGTTGAAACGGACCAAGACTAAAGAGAAGATGGAGGTGAAAATGATGTAAAGCTTCATGATACATATCATCAATACACAATGTGGCAAATCCTTGGTCCTGCCAGAAAGCTTATTGGGGAGCTGGTTGGAATGTAGATGATAAGTATGTGAGCAACAACTCAACATCAACACCATCAACACCAAAACGCCTATTTTTGGAAAATGATCGGTAATCAATCTCATTGCGATACTGGTGAAAATGATGATAGCAGCATTGATGATACAATACCTCACCAACAACAACAACAACTTCTATAATGATAGTTCTACTATATAAACACAGAAACACAATCAGCTCAGTTCTCTAAAATAGCACAGTAATTACAGAAAAACACTTAACGGTGAGGGGAGACGATAACGAGGTGTCATAAAAACAGAAGGAAACTAAAATGAAGTCGTTAAGGAAGCGAATCATTATAAATAATATACTGTACTGAGGAAGCTAGGAGTCAATACTTTGAAGCAACACTGACAGGTTTAATTACTACCGGTTTAATTACTAAAACTATTATGTGTTCCTTCTGTACGGTAATGGGGAAGCCTCTTTCACAGTTGATACGGGGAGAGTTTGATTCAAATTCATATTCAGACGAACGATAACAATACCAGAGATTCATATTCTTATTCATTGTCAAAATAGCATGGTCACAATTTAATTCCTACCAACAAGCCAACAACCTATTACCGCTCACACGATTGAAGTCTTTGCATGTCACACCAAATCGGGTCCCTTCAACAGAGGGTTTTTATGCCTTGTGACAACCACTACAGGACTAATCATGAATGGCCTTTTCAACCTGTTTTGTCCCATCTCACACTGAAAATAGATTCCATTTCCACAGACGATTTGTGAAATCTTTTTGCGTTTCTTGTTTTTATATAAACCCCATCTCCGTTCTAATATATTTGGTAGATCATTCATCCATGGCCATATTGTCACTCAGCTCTGCATCTGCATTGCCGTCCTGCATGTCATGGTGACATCGTGGTGGGTAGCCTAATTAGAATGACTGCCTTGCTCTTCCAACTGTCACTTTGTCACGAAATGGATACTGACAATAACAGTCAGTCACTAGGAAATCAACATTCTCTCAGTTGGATCCAGAGGTTAAAGGCGGTTCTCAACACTCTTGGGTTATTTTAAAGTCCCCAATCACACCCCCAATCAGAGTAGGCTACCCCCTCATTTGCAGTGGATCATTAGGCCTACAGTGGCAAGAATATGTATGTGAACCCTTTGGAATTACCTGGATTTCTGCATAAATTGGTCATCAAATTTGATCTGATCTTCATCCAAGTCACAACAATAGACGACCATAGTGCGCTTAAACTAATGACACACAAATTATTGTATTTTTATTGTCTGTATTGAATACATAAGTTAAACATTCACAGTGTAGGTGGGAAAAAGTATGTGAACCCCTAGGCTAATGACTTCTCCAAAAGCTAATTGGGAGTCAGGAGTCAGTTAACCAGGAGTCCAATCAATGAGACGAGATTGGCGATGTTGGTTAGAGCTGCCCTGCCCTATAAAAAACACTCATAAAATTTGAGTTTGCTATTCACAAGATGCATTGCCTGATGTGAACCATGCCTCGAACAAAAGAGATCTCAGAAGACCTAAGATTAAGAATTGTTACCTTGCAGAAAGCAAGGGTTACAAAAGTATCTCTAAAATCCTTGATGTTCATCAGTCCATGGTTAGACAAATTGTCTATAAATGGAGAAAGTTCCGCACTGTTGCTACTCTCCCTAGGAGTGGCCATCCTGCAAAGATGACTGCAAGTGCACAGCGCAGAATGCTCACTAACGTTAAGAATAATCCTAGATTGTCGACTAAAAATGTACAGAAATCTCTAGAACATGCTACTGGCAAAATATTCTGTGGACAGATGAAACTACAGTTGAGTTGTTTGGAAGGAACACACAACACTATGTGTGGACAAAAAATTACACAGCACACCAACATCAAAACCTCATCCCAACTGTAAACTATGGTGGAGGGAGCATCATGGTTTGGGGCTGCTTTGCTGCCTCAGGGCCTGGACAGCTTGCTATCATCGACGGAAAAATTTTTTTTGCAGGAGAATGTTAGGCTGTCCTCCAATTGAAGCTCAATAGAAGTTGGGTGACGCAACAGGACAACGACCCAAAACACAGAAGTAAATCAACAACAGAATGGCTTCAATAGAAGAAAATACGATTTGCCCAGTCAGAGTCCTGACCTCAACCCGATTTGAGATGCTGTGGCATGACCTCTAGAGAGTAGTTCACACCAGACATCCCAAGAATATTGCTGAACTGAAACAGTATTGTAAAGAGGAATGGTCCAAAATTCCTCCTGACCTTTGTGCAGGTCTGATACGCAGAAAACGTTTGGTTGAGGTTATTGCTGCCAAAGGAGGGTCAACCAGTTATTAAATCCAAGGGTTCACATACTTTTTTCCACCCTGCACTATGAATGTTTACACGGTGTGTTCAATAAAGACATGAAAACGTATAATTGTTTGTGTGTTATTAGTTTAAGCAGACTGTGTTTGTCTATTGTTGTGGCCTAGATGAAGATCAGATCAAATTTTATGACCAATTTATGCAGAAATCCAGGTATTTCCAAGTGGTTCACATACTTTTTCTTGCCACTCTATGCTCTTGAGTCTTCCCATTCCCAAGTACCCGGGCTGTGGATAGGCCAGGTACAGTTGAAGTCGAAAGTTTACATACACTTAGGTTGGAGTCATTAAAACTCGTTTTTCAACCACTCCACAAATTTCTGGTTAACAAACTATAGTTTTGGCAAATCGGTTAGGACATCTACTTTGTGCATGACACAAGTAATTTTTCCAACAATTGTTTACAGACAGATTATTTCAGTTATAATTCACTGTATCGCAATTCCAGTGGGTCAGAAGTTCACATACACTAGGTTGACTGTGCCTTTAAACAGCTTGGAAAATTCCAGAAAATGTCATGACTTTAGAAGCTTCTGATAGGCTAATTGACATCATTTTAGTCATTGGAGGTGTACCTGTGGATGTATTTCAAGGCCTACCTTCAAACTCAGTGCCTATTTGCTTGACATCATGGGAAAATCAAAAGAAATCAAAAGAAATCAGACTCCACAAATTTGGTTCATCCTTGGGAGCAATTTCCAAATGCCTGATAGTACCACGTTAATCTGTATAAACAATATTCCACAAGTATAAACAATTTGGGACCACGCAGCCTTCATAACGCTCATGAAGGTTCTGTCTCCTAGAGATGAACGTACTTTGGTGTGAAAAGTGCAAATCAATCCCAGAACAACAGCAAAGGACCTTGTGAAGATGCTGGAGGAAACAGGTACACAAGTATTAATATCCACAGTACAACGAAGCAACTGCACATGGGGACAAAGATTGTACTTTTTGGAGAAATGTCCTCTGCTCTGATGAAACAAAAATAGAACTGTTTGGCCATAATGACCATCGTTATGTTTGGAGGAAAAATGGGGATGCTTGCAAGCCAAAGAACACCATACCAACCATGAAGCCCTGGGGTGGAAGCATCCTGTTGTGGGGGTGCTTTGCTGCAAGAGGGACTGGTGCACTTCACAAAATAGATGGCATCATGAAGACGGAAAATTATGTGGATATATTGAAGCAACATCTCAAGACATCAGTCAGGAAGTTAAAGCTTGGTCGCAAATGGGTCTTCCAAATGGACAATGACCCAAAGCATACTTCCAAAGTCGTGGCAAAATGGCTTAAGGACAACAAAGTCAAGGTATTGGAGTGGCCATCACAAAGCCCTGACCTCAATCCTATAGAACATTTTTATTATTCTGATATTTCACATTCTTAAAATAAAGTGGTGATCCTAACTGACGTAAGACAGGGAATTTTTACTCTGATTAAATGTCAGGAATTGTGAAAAACTGAGTTTAAATGTATTTGGCTAATGTGTATGTAAACTTCCGACTTCAACTGTATCTCCAGGTACTAGTACCCCAGGTTGAGAACCACTAACCTAGAAGAAAGTCCCCAGAAATCATGGTGAAAAAGTTTGAATATTATTGACATTATCCCCATTAGCTGCTGACAAGGCAGCAGCTACTCTTCCTGGGGTCCAAACAGGAATAAAACAATACAATAACCTACATCATAAATAAAATAGTACATCAAACTAGACATTGTGCATTATACATACAGTATGTATGTGCTCCATTGCTACAAATTAACCGTATAAAATGTACAATCTCAGTTACTGTTGCCCTCCATCACTTCCAAAATGTTATTAGGCCTAGCCTGCATTACTCCTGTCTCTCACACGTCACTGCTCAGTGTGCTATCATATATCTAAATCTTGCATACTCATCATCCCATGTAAACATCCCATCACAAGTGACAGCTGGTGTGTGTGTGTGTGTGTGTGTGTGTGTGTGTGTGTGTGTGCGTGCGTGCGTGCGTGTGCGCGCACCTGGTATCTAGGGTACAAAACACACCATCAGTACACATGCTAGCTGTTGTTTGTTGTTTGCCACTAAATTTACCTGTGAGCTGAGATCAGGACCCTTACCACAAATAAGTTGCTTATATTGAAATGTATGAACAATGTTACAGAACTGGTCAAAGGCAATAATGTGTCCGATGTGATGCATCACATAAAAGACAGATGGCTCATGATGTCCATATACAGGAAACTACAGTGCGTTTATTGTGTGAAATACATCATAATGTCGGTAATAATAGGCTAAACATCACCACGGTGACTAGGTTAATAACTAAAATGACAATCTGGTGAGCTTCGTTGGTAATTGGGCCCAACAGAAACATCCATCCCCAATGTCAATTATCTCACCCTGACTGCAGACAAAATGGCCCTATCAAACAGATACAAGCCCAGGCTTCTTTTTCCTTTTATGGTTGGCTGGTGTGTGAAACTCCAGCTGCTTTGATTTTGAGTCAGGGGACAGCTGGCCAAATGCCACCCTATTCCCTATGTAGTGCACTACTTTTGACCGGGGCTATAAAGTAGTGCACTATATAGGGAATAGGGTGCAATTTGGGAGGAAATGGGGTGATTCTGATCTTAGAGACTGTTCCCATTTTTCTGTTGCCTGCCATGGAGGATGAGCCTTTTCCCTCAGAGCATATAATGCTGCCGCTCCCTTCCGTCTTTCAGAGGATTGGCTGGCTGCTCGGTGGCTCTGAATCACGGAATCAGGAAGGAACTCATCAGTTCGCCTGAGTTGCTGCTCTGGGACCTACTGATCCCAACTAAAGGGTTCTAGACCTTCTTTTCTTGATTTGTTTTGTTTGTATCAAATGCCTGTAGTATAGGAGCTCAATCTAGAGACTATGAAACTATGGATTCAACTAAACCAAAAGGAATCAATAAGACTTACAAGAAAACCAAAGGACATCACCTTGTTCAGTAAAATGGCTGCCAAAAATACCAACACACCACTAATCTAAAGTTAACACATACCTACTGAGGCTCCTATTTTCAATGGATAAAAAAATTGAATGACGAGAGGACATTGGTCATCAAGTTGCACTGGTCCGAGGGGCTTTGTTCAATCTACTCATTCTTTCTATGAGACAGACAACCTCGAAATGGAATGTGAGACAATCTCAGCAGGGCGACTCAGTCTGTATCATGTAGAGGTCAGTGGAGAGAGGAGAGAACGGTAGGTGTCGTCCCACATAATGACCACCGCCTGATGTTCCTGATGTTTCTGTCCCTGTCAACCCGGGCCGGAGCTAGAGGGCGACAGGCTGAGTTAGCCTAATGGTGATGAACTGTCAAGGCTTCACACAGACGGGGCCATGCAGTGCCGAAGGGCAATGTTACGCCATGCGGCAATGCAAATCGCGATCAGGCAAATGAGAAAGAGGCAATGATGAGATGCAATCCTAAACCGACTCAGGCAGTTTTCACTGCACCCCCCAGCAGCAGAAATAGATTACAGGATGATAGGCGTATATGAAACAAGCCTCGCGGCTTAACAGAGTGCAGCTAGGGCCACATAACATGAAGGGCTGGCAAAGAGCTGTAGGTGTTCAAGGAGATCATCAAGCCACACAAGCTGAAGAGGATTTGGTGCCATGGTGCTCCAACCTCATGCTATAATATTCTGAATGTACACATTACTGGAAAGCGGTTTCAGTCAATCAGCATTCAGGAACCAAACTACCCTTGTTATAATAAGTCACACTTAGGAGACAGCACAGTGACTTCCACCACAATCTGGGCCCAGCTCCACGAGGGGGCAAAAGGGGGCTTAGCCCCCCCAGTTTTAGTTTTATGTCCCTATATAAAAAAAAGTTACAATTATTGAGTGACAGGTTGGTGCAAAATTTGTATCTCCGCTGCGCTGTGTCAGTAGTTAGGTATGACTCCTTTGGTTTCCATAAAAAGCGGGGGAAAAAACACTTCTCATCTGTGGTAGACTAAGTGAATAACGTGATACGCCTCCGCCTGTAATATTTGATTTAGATTTATAAGGGTGGGGTCAAGTTGCTTCACTCAACTCAGCCTCACTCCCCACCACTACAGAGTTTAGTTAGCGTCTTAGCTAGCTGAAAAAAGCGTAAGTGTTATTAGCCTTAGCCTATTTAGCTAGCTGGAACCAGCTAATCTGCCACTGCCACGGTGGATAGCAGAAATTGGCTTAGCTAAAGTACCCAAACACAGCCAATGGAGAAGGGGACACCTGGCTACTGTGTCAGTGGCTGTTAAAAGTTGTGACAGCATCGTGAAGTTCCTCTCTGACATCGAATGCTTGCGTTCGTACAACACAGAAGTAAGACTTGAGGCTACAGAGATGCTGGACCCTGACTTTAAGTTAACAGCCACCATGGTGCACAGAATCCTCAGTCTTCTCCATCCTCCAAACAAATGTATCCAGGCAAAAGCAACAGATCTCTACACTGGAGTCAAAGTGGTCCGCAGTGCGTTGGAGTGCTGAGGTGTGACAAGCCGGGGTGTGACAGCGAGTTCGAAGCCATTTGTGGACAGTTCAGTGCCAGTGGCACTGACGCACCACAAGCTCCAAGTAATTATGACAACGTTATGTAAGTACAAATCTCTAGCATTATGTGATGGACAGTACAGTAGGCCTGCAGGACAAAGGAGAAGAGACTGAGTGTAAAAGACTGTTCTTGGAGGCTGTCATCAGTGAAATGTCAGTACGATTCAGCAAACGCAACAGCCAACTGGTGGAGACCCTGTTTACCCTTGAGAGCCATGACTTTCTAGATGGGAAAAAGGTGAAACCACTGCTGGATCTAAGCAAAAGATTTGGTGGAAGCTGAGTTTAGTGTTGCGCGCCAGGTTTGCAGACTGAAATCGCCCGCTCCGGCTCCAATGAGGACAAATGGGCCACACTTGATATCTTGCAACGATTCTCTGGGCCTCTCTCCACTATGTCGACCATGCTTACTGCACTGACACGTATTGACTTTTGGGGCATCCACAGCTACATGCGAGAAATCATTTTCCACTTTGACAAACGTGTTCACTCAACTAATCCAACTGGCATTAGTTGGGGATCTTACAAGAATATTTCGGGGAGAGTGGAATGACCGATTAATCAGGAAGTTCCACAGAGCATCAAGGAGACTGCAACTCTTCTGAAAAGGTACGAAACAATCTAGCTGGTTGATTTTTATCAAAGTCTTGGTGGTACAGCCAGTGGTGTACTTCCAGCAAAAACCTATGGTATGGAATGGCAAAATTATTTCCTTAGCCAGACTATAGGCCTTTAAGTTTGTAGGGAGCTGTCCATGGTGCTGATAGAGCGCAGCTGAGATTTTGCACCAACCTGACACTTCTTGGTCAAAAGCACTCAATGTTCTCGACATTTGAACTTTTATGTTTACTGAGGTATAGCGTGATATAAGCAGAATTCAATATAATTCTAATGCAAGAACCCAAATGATGCACCTGGGTATAGCTACATGGGTATAGCTACATCAGTATGTTTCATCATAGAAATAGATACATTCTATTATGGCTTTCTTGGTAGCCTATTAGTTTTAGTGGTTGTAAACTGTACGTATTGGAAATGCATTTCTGGTAGCCTGGCATTGCTTAATTGATTATGTGGATCGATTTTGATCCACAGAAGTGTTTTGTACCATATCACAACGTGTTGCTGAACTCATGAGCACCATGATTTCCATGTTTGTGTCACGTTCTGACCATAGTTCTTGTGTGTTTTGCTTGTTTTAGTGTTGGTCAGGACGTGAGCTGGGTGGGCATTCTATGTTGTGTGTCTAGTTTGTCTGTTTCTATGTTTGGCCTAATATGGTTCCCAATCAGAGGCAGGTGTTTTGTGTTGTCTCTGATTGGGAATCATATTTAGGTGGCTTGTTTTGTGTTGGGGTTTGTGGGTGGTTGTTTCCTGTCTTTGTGTTTTCTCTGCACCAGATAGGGCTGTATCAGTTTGCCACATTTTGTTATTTTGTATCGTTGTAAGTGTTCACAGTTTCGTTTTATTAAACATGTTGAGCACTGGCTACGCTGCGTGTTTGGTGGGTGGTTCTCTTCTCGTGAAGAGGAGGAAGGCTGCCGTTACAGAACCACCCACCAAACTCGGACCAAGTAGCGTGGCTACGGGCAGCAGCAGCAGCAGCAGCAGCAGCAGCAGCAGCAGCAGCAGCAGCAGCAGCGAGTTCAGGAATGGACATGGGAGGACGAGCAGGACGGTAAAGGACCCTGGGCAGAGCCAGAGGAATATCGCCGCCCCAAAGCGAAGCTGGAGGCAGCGAAAGCGGAGAGGCGGCGTTTTGAGGAGCTAGCTCGGCAGCGTGAGCAGGATCTGGGTTATACCACTTGGGAGGAAATAGACAGGTGGTTGATCGACCCAGGGAGAGTGCCGGAGCCCGCCTGGGATTCCATGGAGCAATGTGCAGAGGGATACCGACGAATGAGGTTAGCACGACGCGGTAGGAAGCCCGAGAAGAAACCCCAAAAATGTATTGGGGGAGGCTAAAGGGGAGTGTAGCTGGGTCAAGTAGGGGACTTGAGCCAACTCCCCCTGCTTACCGTAAGGAGCCAAGGATGGAACCAGAGCCGGTGACGGCGGTATTGGAGGTGAGCGAAGTAGAGACTGTGAAGGATCTAATGGGGAAATTGGAGGAGAGAGAAATGAGGGATTTGCTGGTTTGGTGCATGAGGCACGACATCTGCCCGAAGGACCGTGTCGGGATTTGATATCACCTGAGTCAGCTCTCCATACTCGTCCTGAGGTGCGGGCTAGCCGTCTGGTGAAGACTGTGCCAGCCTTACGCACCAGGCCTCCTGTGCGCCTCCCTAGCCCTGCACGTCCTGTGCCAGCTCAGCGCACCAGCTCTCCTGTGGCAGCCCCATGCACCAGCTCTCCTGCTCAGCGCCATCTGAGCTGCCTGCCTGCCCAGCGCCATCTGAGCTGCCTGCCTGCCCAGCGCAATCTGAGCTGCCTGCCTGCTCAGCGCTATCTGAGCTGCCTACCTGCTCAGCGCCATCTGAGCTGCCTGCCTGCTCAGCGCCATCTGAGCTGCCTACCTGCTCAGCGCCATCTGAGCTGCCTGCCTGCCCAGCGCCATCTGAGCTGCCTGCCTGCCCAGCGCCATCTGAGCCGTCCATCTGTCCCGAGCCGTCAGAGCCGTCCGTCTGTCCCGAGCCGTCAGAGCCGTCCGTCTGTCCCGAGCTGTCAGAGCCGTCCGTCAGTCAGGAGCCGCCAGAGCCGCCCGCCAGTTAGGAGCCGCCAGAGCCGCCCGCCAGTCAGGAGCCGCCAGAGCCGCCCGCCAGTTAGGAGCCGCCAGAGCGGCCCGCCAGTCAGGAGCTGCCAGAGCCGCCAGCCAGTCAGAAGCTGCCAGAGCCGCCAGCCAGTCAGAAGCTGCCAGAGCCGCCAGCCAGTCAGAAGCTCCCAGAGCCGCCAGCCAGTCAGAAGCTGCCAGAGCCGCCAGCCAGTCAGAAGCTCCCAGAGCCGCCAGCCAGTCAGGAGCTGCCAGAGCCGCCAGCCAGTCAGGAGCTGCCAGAGCCGCCAGTCAGTCAAGAGCTGCCAGAGCTGCCCTCCAGTCATGAGCTGCCCTCCAGTCATGAGCTGCCCGCCAGTCATGAGCTGCCCGCCAGTCATGAGCTGCCCTCCAGTCATGAGCTGCCCTCCAGTCATGAGCTGCCCTCCAGTCATGAGCTGCCCTCCAGTCCGGAGCTGCCATTCAGTCCGGAGCTGCCATTCAGTCCGGAGCTGCCATTCAGTCCGGAGCTGCCATTCGTCCGGAGCTACCTCTCTGTCCTGAGCCAGCTCTCTGTCCTGAGCTACCTCTCTGTCCTGAGCTACCTCTCTGTCCTAAGCTACCTCTCGATTCGGAGCTGTCTCCTCAGTCTGATGGGGCCCTTTGTGAGGGTTCCTAGGCCAAGGTCGGCGGCGAGGGTCGCCACTCAAAGGACGCTAAGGAGGGGGACAAAGACAATGGTGGAGTGGTGTCCTCGTCCAGCGCCGGAGCCACCACCGCGGACAGATGCCCACCCAGACCCTCCCCTAGAGTTTTAGGGGGTGCGTTCGGAGTCCGCACCTCAGGAGGGGGGTACTGTCACGTTCTGACCATAGTTCTTGTGTGTTTTGCTTGTTTTAGTGTTGGTCAGGACGTGAGCTGGGTGGGCATTCTATGTTGTGTGTCTAGTTTGTCTGTTTCTATGTTTCTATTTTTGGCCTAATATGGTTCCCAATCAGAGGCAGGTGTTTTGTGTTGTCTCTGATTGGGAATCATATTTAGGTGGCTTGTTTTGTGTTGGGATTTTGTGGGTGGTTGTTTCCTGTCTTTGTGTTTTCTCTGCACCAGATAGGGCTGTATCGGTTTGCCACATTTTGTTATTTTGTATCGTTGTAAGTGTTCACAGTTTCGTTTTATTAAACATGTTGAGCACTGGCTACGCTGCATGTTGGTCCGATCCCTGTTACACCCTCTCTTCTTGTGAAGAGGAGGAAGGCTGCCGTTACAGTTTGAACCGGGCCTACAGGCCTGTTTGTTTGGCAAGACAGCGGTGCATGGCTGCATCTCACCGAAGTAGGCTGTAGGCTGTGTTTTGGGTTTCTATTTGCTTTTTGTTTACTGTGCATGTTTACTGTTAATGTAACTAGCCTAAATATAGATTGTGTCATGCCTTTATTGATTAGATATTTTGTTTACTAGGCATACTTGGTATCGCTGTTTTGTTCTGTTCACATTCATTTGTTCACATTGTCTGTATTCTAAGCCAAACTACTATTCAACATTTTTGTTTGCCTGCATTAATAACTAGGTTACTACTTTCAGCATTTAGTTTGCATTATTTTAGTAAGACGGCTGTGTGTACAGCTGCATTCACATAGGCTGTTTGTAATAGGTGAATTACCCTATCTATCTTGTAGCCTATATTCATTACCAAATCGCTTCAGTGTGTAGAGCATTGTCCATTGTGCTGATAGAGTGCACACCAACCTGCCACTTCAAAAGCACTCAATGGTCATGGAGTTTCGGCATTTGAACTATGTTTATTGTGGTATAGCGTGATATAAGCAGAATTTAATATCAATCAAATGTAATTACGCCCCAAAATTGTGCCCCCTCGCTGATTTCAACTGCCCCCTTAGTCACTTTATCCTGGTGCCGGGCCTGCCACAATCACAACTAAGGTTGACATGTTATCATATTTGAGGGACATTGGCCTGGATGCAAAATAACTTGGGTACAATTTAAACCAGGAAATAAATGTACTCTTACACAGAGGTGACTCTCGATTGCTTGCCTGCAAGGTCCAGATTTAAATTTGCCTAGTATAAAGTTGATGAAAAGATGCATGATATGTGGGCCTAACTGATGATGCGATAATGATGATTGATGAGCCGTCCTAACTAACACTGTTGCTCAAGCCATGAATGCGCAGGTTGTTGCCAAACAACTTGTTGTAGGCTACACCAGTTTGATATGCGACGAATTTGGTGCTTAAAAAGTGGCAAAGCCAACGTAACTTGACTTTAGACCAACCTGTTCGCCGGCCTCGTGCGACTTCATCAGGTGTTTCTCCCGGTATAAAGACCACAGTCCAACGTTTGGCAGAAATATCAAAGCCACCATGAATACGAAGGCCATTTGCAACACTCGCTTCTGTCTTCTCTTCATCGTTGACACCCAAGTAAGAAGATATAATCCCAATATCTAAAAACTACGGAGTCCGTTCTTCTTGGCTCGTGCCACTCGGGTTTAAATATTATGTGTTGGTCGGTGGCAAACCACCTTCTGCGGGAGCTGTTAACAAACGTTCACCTAAAACAAACAATAAAATGTATCAGCATGTAGACCTCTTACTGACATTTAGCCTATTCGCAAATGCATTCCACTAATTTAAACATTTTGCTGCACATAAAAAAACACTACCAGTCTAACAATGCTCTCATAGTTAACAATCATTAAACTACATGTGTCACTAAATTCAAACCAGAGATGGAGACGATAGTGATACCTTTCAGTTTCAAATAAATAAAAGGTGACCCCACTACCTACAGCGCAAATGGTTAAACAGACAGCACTAAACACATCACAATGACTTACTGTCGGTGCGTATTTGCATGTTGCCTCATTTACCGTGATTGTTTAGGTCCTTTTCGGCCGCATTTCTGTTATAAAACAAGACAAAAATAGAAGCGCCCAACAGCTTTTATCTCCCACGATGCGCACGTGAGGGAATTTCGAGTCCGTCTCGCGCTCTTCATGAATCAGAAAATCCCTCACGAGCTGCATTTCTCCCACATCTAGGCAGAAATTATGTTCTCCCCCTCCTTCTTTCGCAATGTCGCTCCCCAATACCGGATTTTAGATATTGCGGTTAAGAACCACATGCACTGCGCATTAATGTGGGAACATTCCTACGGCTTGGCGATCCCTTCAAAGGCAAGAGCGAGGTGTGGGATAGGGACAAGGAGCGCCAACGCGACCACATAGCAGTGAATCCGACAGCACTTTGGCACGAAACAGCGGACGAGAGAACAAAGCGCAGTGATGCATTGGACGGCTGCCTGATGCACTTTGGATAGATAGCCTAACAATTCTGCAGTCTGGCATTCAAATGAACGTGTTGATGAAATTCAGAATCTAATCATGTGCACTGCACTGATACTGTATATTGATAGAGAAGCATAAATGTCATCACCTGTCACTATAGGAGTAATCAATTGCAGATGATGAACATGTTAATTTATATTGAGGTAGACATAGACTACCAGTCAAAAGTTTTAGAACACCTACTCATTCAAGGGTTTTTCTTTATTTTTACTATTTTCTACATTGTAGAATAATAGTGAAGACATCGAAACTATGAAATAACACATATGGAATCATGTAGTAACCAAAAAAGTGTTAATCAAATGATTCTTTAAAGTAGCCACCCTTTGCCTCAATGACAGCTTTGCACACTCTTGGCATTCTCTCAACCAGCTTCACCTGGAATGTTTTTCCAACAGTCTTGAAGGAGTTCCCATACATGTTGAGCGCTTTTCCTTCGCTCTGCGGTCCGACTCATCCCGAACCATCTCAATTTGGTTGAGGTCGGGGGATTGTGGAGGCCAGGTCATCTGATGCAGCACTCCATCACTCTCCTACTTGGTAAAATAGCCCTTACACAGCCTGGAGGTGTGTTGGATCATTGTCCTGTTGAAAAACAAATTATAGTCCCACTAAGCCCAAACCAGATGGGATGGCATATCGCTGCAGAATGCTGTGGTAGCCATGCTGATTAAGTGTGCCTTGAATTTTCAATAAATCACAGACAGTGTCACCAGCAAAGCACCCCCACACCATAACGTCTCATCCTCAATGCTTTACGGTGTGAAATACACATGCAGCGATCATTCGTTCACCCACTCTGCGTCTCACAAAGACACGGCGGTTGGAACCAAAAATCTCCAATTTGGACTCATCAGACCAAAGGACAGATTTCCACCGGTCTAATGTCATTGCTCGTGTTTCTTGGCCCAAGCAAGTCTCTTCTTATTATTGGTGTCCTTTAGTAGTGGTTTCTTTGCAGCATTTCGACCATGAAGACCTGATTCACGCAGTCTCCTCTGAACAGTTGATGTTGAGATGTGTCTGTTACTTGAACTCTGTGAAGCATTTATTTTGGCTGCAATCTGAGGCTGGTGACTCTAATGAACATATCCTCTGCAGCAGAGGTAACTCTGAGTCTTCCTTTCCTGTGGAGGTCCTCATGAGAGCCAGTTTCATAACAGCGCTTGATGGTTTTTGCGACAGCACTTGAAGAAACTTTCAAAGTTCTTGAAATATTCCGTATTGTCTGACCTTCATGTCTTAAAATAATGACGGAATGTCATTTCTCTTTGCTTATTTGAGCTGTTCTTCCCATAATATGGACTTGGTCTTTTACCAAATAGGGCTATTTTCTGTATAACCCCCTACCTTGTCACAACACAACTGATTGGCTCAAATGCATTAAGAAGGAAAGAAATTCCACAAATTAACTTTTAAGAAGGCACACCTTTTTGACTGAAATGCATTCCAGGTGACGACCTCATGAAGCTTGTATAGAGAATGCAAACATGCCAGTGTTGGCATGTTCTTCTACCGTACTTTAAATCAACTTTTTACCGTGGAGTCACCGCTTTGTTACTGTTTAAATCCCATATTTCCCCTTTAATGATCCATTTATGTCACTAACACAGGTCCATGGATTAGGCAACTCTGTGTCTATTAGTAAATATGAAATAAGAGTATTGGCAGAAACCCTGGCCCAGATGTCCATGAAAAATGTTTTTTTCACTTTGAGTTTTTCATAAGACTCACAATGTAGCATTTTAAAGCAATGCTAATATTGTTGCTCTGTGCTGCTTACCTTGAGAGTGAGAATTGATGTTGCCCATCCGTGAATTCAGGATATATTCACAACTCCTTTATAACCTTCAGAAACTTGAACCAAACACAGCTCAGATGAAATCAGCCTCAAAATAATAGAATCACTTCATGTTTTCCATGAAACGTTGTTTATGTGCAAGGAGTTGCTTTACAGGAGAGAGGAGATTCTCAGAACTTGCTGAAATATTTATTCACTATTGAATCCTGCTTCATACTTGAAAGCATGCTAAAGGAGAGGGAGAGAGTAAAGATTGCATTGGAATACATGGAGAACAAAGTATTCATCACACTGTGTATGTGTGCGCGTGTGCGCGTGTGTGTCAATATTGAGGTTGTAGCCAATTGAACACAGACCACAACCTCAATAATGCATAGATGCAATGGTACAGCACAGTTATTATTCCCCTGTAGCAGCGCACCGAGGCACGGAGGTCTGGCAGATTATGTTTTCAGTCTCCATGGCTACCAATAGAGGGGGGTGTGGTTGAGACCATTCGCTGTTAGTACAGACGGAACATCTGCAAGTAACGCACCGAGTTGGTGAGGTCATGTTGGCAAGTGTTTGAATACCCACCCATACGCAAGTGTATGAATGATGTGTGTATGAAGCAGGTGGCTCTGTGCACCATAACACTGTGCCAGTTGAAACATGGCATTTGACCTTCTTCCTCAGCTTTATCATGATCTTCACTGAATGCTATCAAAGTCTGTAACCATTATCACTATCAGAGGATGCCAGTTCATCTGAAGTAAACCTTTAACTGTGATTCATTAGGCATGGCACTTGTTAGGCTTGATAGTGCAGTAGAACCAACCGGATTATATTAGGAAAGCTGAGGAAATGCATGGAGGAAAGATCTGAGAGCTATAGCGACAGCAGAGCGCGTGTAACAAGCACTCTGGATGTGTAGCTAGAACCTCTAGACAGCCATGGTTGTGAGGCTCTATTGACTTAAGCCCTGACGTTCTGCTGGTGTTGGGACTTTGGGATTACAATTCTTACTAACAAGATTGTATCAAGGAAGAAGGAGAAAAATATGTTGCTTCCAGTCAGTGTCAGAAGGCCTATAGCTATACTGTGCCCCCTCCACTTTTTCCCATCTTCTTTCCATTTTAGTTTGTGAAAGCTGCAGAGAGAGGGAGAGGATCCAGCCAACAATCAATTGGTCAGATAAGGAGATTTTCCATTTTAGCTCACATTGTTCATTTTTAGAATGATTTAAAAAATGATACAAAATGCCATGACATTTTAACAATGAAAGATACACGGCAAATTCGTTTGCAGCTTCTTATGGGGTATAATTAACTAGACATTCTGCTTATGTCACAGTGTCAAATCAAGTATAGGATCAATTATTTCAGAATACACAGAGAGGGAGACTATAGGCAATGAATAATACCGTTTTTTCTCTCTCCTCTCTTCTCTCTCTTCCTCTTCCTTTGTCGCTCTCTGTCTCACTCTTCTGCTCTCTCTCTTTCTCTCTCCCAAAGAAACAAGGTTTTCCATTATAAATGAGTGGTTCAGTATGTTTTCAAAGCAGAAAAACACTGCAGCTAGAACATATTTGGTTCAAGACCTTGGATAGCACTCATGACCAGCGCTCCAGCAGCCGACAGTCTGGCGTCTAGAGTTCCAGGACCTTGGACAGCAACCTTCACCCAGGTAACATGGGCTGCTGTGCTTTCATAACCACAAGGAAAACAATCAACTTGACCCCAGTACAACTAGCACTTAGCGGTAAAGTGTGCTTATACAGATGTATACAGATCTTAATTTGATCACTCTTTTTGTTGCTGGGAATTTTCCTGCACAGCAGGAAATGCAAACTTGTAGTGTATTTGAGTTTTAAAAAGGCTTCTAATGTTTGTCATTTTGAAAAGTCAGGCTTGATTTTCCCTAATGAAAAATGGATCAACCCCTACAAAAATGTCCATTAATTATAATCCACATAATTATTCACATTTCCTGTTGCTGCAGGATTATTTTCCCGCTGTAGCAAACGCTCAAATTAAGATCCTACATCTGTAACTAGGGCACTGAGTTTCTTCCTGGTCAGTTGACATGGTCAAGGAAAAACTCCAGGTCTTATTTCTAATGCCTGTTATGAGGGCAACACCACACTTAGAACACATCTTATGATAGCAACACTAAGCAACTATCCAATACCACAGGAAGTGCAATACCACTGTGTGTCACAATCCCCTTTGAATTCGCTATAATGATTTTCGACAAGAGAACCCAGGCTAGATATCCCATTATCACCATAATGGTTTTCATTAGACAGTTAAGATCAGGGGACATAGGTGAAGCATGTAATAGCCAAGACAAAGACTCCCCAGGTGACTTTTAGCGTCAGACCCTTGGCTCAGCAGCACAGAGGTAGTGAGATATGGCACTGTAGTTAGTTCACATAAAGCCCCACTCATTACTAGTGTTGGTAGCGGCTGATGTAGTACTGTATCTCTTTGGCATAGACAGGTCAGATGAAGACATATGGAAAGATTACTACTGTACTATAAACCTTATATTGTATATGACCAAAAGACACCACTTTGTGTGTCTGAAATGGCACCCTTTCCCTACATATTGCACTACTTTTGACTATGGCCCGGCATAGGGCTCTGGTCCAAAGTGGTGCACTATGTACGGAATAGGGTGACTTGTCAGACCTTAGACACTGTTTTTAATGCTTGTATTATGTAATAGAATACTATTGACTGTATGTATCTAGTGACTACATTTCTGGCATATCTTTATATAATGCTTATCTGCCTAAATAGCTTCTCTTGTGAGTAAACATAATTATAGTTAACAGGGTAAACACACTGTTCTAATCTGATCTGATTACTTTGAACCATAGATTTTGTTTGGAGCTGATCTATTGTAATTTGGAAACTCCACAGGAGCTTCAAATGAGAGCGCCATCTGTCGAAAAGAATTGAAAACAAACACTCTTGTTCTCCTCACTCACTGCTCAAACACACACACGCACACACACACACACACACACACACACACACACACACACACACACACACACACACACACACACACACACACACACACACACACACACACACACACACACACACACACACACACACACACACACACACGCACACAACTGCTCACAAACACACATGCTCACACTTGCTCACACACGCTCACAAACACACATGAACACACACACACAGACACAGACACACACACACACACATACACATGTATATATTTATATACACCCTTGCACAAGCATACTCACACACTCACAATCAAGCAACTTTGAGAATGTTTTTTTTCTTGTGATGGCACTTTTTCGTCGTAATTACTACGATGTAGCATATCCATCAAACCAACTGACTACAGCATATTGTGTCGGGCTAGAGTAAGCCATCTAAATCTAAAGGCAATTTAATGGAACAAATTAAACATTTGAGATCATTCAGAGAAAAAAAGTGACTTCATATCCTTTCCAAGGTGAAAAGTGTAGGATATCTGCTTGATTGCTTTGTAGCGTCACTGATGTACCGCAGAGCAAAAAAAGCTATTACCTTTGCTGATTTTAAAACACGAGCGAAAACTGACAGGGGAAAGAAAAATGTGTTTTGATCTATTGAAAGCTCACGGTAATGTGGCGACCAAAATGGTCTTTGATGTGAATGTTAATGGCTTTCCACTGGTTAACTCTGCAAAGGGTACAGTTATCTCTCTCTCACACAAGATACATTTGTCAACCTTTGATCCCAGAGATATTTGTAACATGAATCAGTGGCTGCGTCTGAAATGGCGCCCTGTTCCCTATAAAGTGCACTGCTTTTGACCATAGGCCCTATACAATTTCTAATAAAGTGCACATTTTACTTTTTCATGTCCAATTTGATGTCTTCTCTATTATTCTACATTGTAGAAAATAGTAAAAATATAGAAAAACCCTTGAATGAGTAGGTGTGTCCAAACTTTTGCCTGGAACTGATACATAATGTACACACACTTGACTTGACTTCACAATTTCATAATTATTAAAGATTATATCCAAAAACCTGACGAAAATCCGTTGTTTCTATGTCAAACAGTTTTGTTATATTTCAGTCTTTTGTGATGGATATAAAGTGTAATACTGGGATGCGAACTCCAAATGTAATACATTTCAACTCTATATCTGACATGGTACAGGTGTCTTTTTTTTAAGCCCATAACCACGTGTGTGAGGTGTATAATTTTGTTTCAAAGTAGATTTGTTTAAGACTACCAAGAATCACTCTGTGTGATCCTGATTTAGCCTATTGCAATAAAGGTTTGCAATGTTGATCTATCACCCAGTCAAAGCTGAAGCAATCAATGTCAGGCCTCATCAAAGTGTTGCTGGGTCAGCTCTACACTCTTAGAAAAATAGTGCTATCTGGAACCTAAAAGGGTTATTCGGCTGTCCCCATAGGAGAACCCTTTGGAGAACCCGTTTTGGTTCCAGGTGGAACCCTTTTCACAGAGGGTTCTACATGGAACCCAAAAGTGTTCTACCTGGAACCAAAAAGGTTCTACCTGGAACCAGAAAGGGTTCTCCTATGGGGACAGCCGAATAATCCTTTTGAAAAGCTGTAATGACTCCTATAAAAAGCTTCATTTTAAGTATGAAAATCCAGACCTTTTGCATGTGGACTTATTACCCATCCACATACAATAGGAATATCGTGCTAGATTCATTCTGCCCTTGTATAGCCTACAGAGAAAGAGCGATGACTCGTAACACCACTAATATCACTTTGTTTTAGGTATAAAAGACCAAAATAGGTAGTCTAGAACATACACGTACGGAACGTTCTCAATTCTTATGAGATTCCTTCTATGATTCCAACATGTGCATGAATCTAACTGTGAGGTAGTAAGGAGAAGGAGATGAATTTGCAGAGTTGTGTATTTCATTATCCTCTTCCTGAGACTTGTGCCTATTGTAAGTTGTTGCCATGGCACAAACAGTCTCCAATGACTTCCAACCCCATGTGTGATTGCGAACATAAGAGTATAAGCAATTCGCTGCGACCCCACTCTCCAAGGGTGTCTCAGGGAGAGGTAGGACAAATAGGACAAATATAAGCACCCAGAAAAATTATTATTTATTATTATTATTACTATTAAGACTCTGGGTACGTCCCAAATGGCACCCTATTTCCTATGGAGTGCACTATTTTAGGCCCGGGTCAAAGCATTGCGCTATATAGGGCAGGGATGGGCAACTCCAGTCCTTGGGGCCAGAGTGGTGTCACACTGTTTCCTCATCCCTAGCAAACACAGCTGATTCAACTAATCGCATTCTAAACTGAAGATCGTGATTAGTTGAATATTGGAGTCAGGTGTGTTAGCTGGGGCAAAAGTGTGACACCAATCAGGCCCTCGAGGACTGGAGTTGCCCATCCCTGATAAAGGGAATTGGGTGCCATTTGAGACGCAGACACTAGTGACCGTATTCAAGCTAGACTGATGAGCAGACTCTCTCGCTCTCTGTGTAAGCAAAGTGAATGTTTATCATGCTGTGTTTACTACCCTGTGCTGTGTGGATGACATACACTGAGTTATTGTCATTTGAAGGCTGCAATAGGCTATAACGCCAGGCCTGGGGCTAATTAAGAAATGTGACAAGTGTGCGTTCATCTGAAAATAACCAGATAAATTGTCTGCCTCAAGGTACGTGCTTGTGTCAAGATTGTGGATTCATGATATATTTTAAGTGCTCGGCACGCCAACTTTTGCCAGTTGGTTGGTTTGGCGACATATGTTGTTGATCAACTCTGTGAGTAAGTGGCATAGGGGAGGTTGGCTGGTTAGTTCTTTTTAAACGTACGAGTATATACACACTCGCAGGCAGGCACACACACATGCATACACACACGTCACACACACACACAGATGTCTTCATCTTTGGTTATATAAATACGATCTCTCCTTGCATAGATTAACAATTCGCTTGATCTAATCTGACATCTGTCCTATGGTTGATATGTCACCCTGTAGATATCACTACGCTGTTTAACTCAACATAGAAGACAGTGCATAAAAGATACATGAATCTATATCTGATCTGCTGGATGTGCCTCTGCATTATGATAGTTTAATGGGAAGTCACTTTGAAGAACCATGATCGACTGTGTGGGAAAATATATACGTGACATTGTCTGCATCCCAAATGGCACGCTATTCCCTATGGGCCCTGGTCAAAAGTAGTGCACTAAATAGGGAATGCCATTTTGGACGCAGACCTTTGATTTATATCTGCAAATCACCACTGGAAAAGACCCATGGACAAGCATAAACTGTGTTCATTACCTCATTCTTTGAAGTGGAAATTCATGGCGCTATGTATCCTGAATGCACAACGCATCTTACCAAGGCCGATCAAATGTATTCCTTAACCTAGTCCAACCCATATGGGAAATAGAAGGTCATTTTTAATAGGGAAGTGTATTAGTTGAGGTATTGACTTTTCAACATCAACCTGAGAGAAACGGTCATTAATGCCAGCTGTCTCTCACGCACACACGTACGCACGCACACGTACGCACACGCACACGCACACGCACACACACACACACACACACACACACACACACACACACACACACACACACACACACACACACACACACACACACACACACACACACACACACTGTACAAACACAGTTACTAATATGGATAAATGGCCTCAGAACT
The DNA here is from genome assembly GCF_045679555.1 of Salvelinus alpinus. NCBI lineage: Eukaryota > Metazoa > Chordata > Actinopteri > Salmoniformes > Salmonidae > Salvelinus > Salvelinus alpinus. The sequence continues at coordinate 315,552 of NW_027255982.1, forward strand.
CAGAGGAAATCCAGAGGTCATATATGTCTGTACTCTACTATAAGTCTACTATAATTAAACTGTGGATTACTCATCTATCTGTATGCTATTCCAGGCCTGCTGTCAGGCCTGGGTTGGTTGGTTCAGGCTGTTTGCTATGGTACTCAAGGATCACACACAAACGCGCACACACACACAGGGCGAGCAATGATAGGAGAGCATCCTTAATCCCTCTTGACTGGGTACAGGGATTTACTCTCATGGTTGTTAACCTGAACCCAATACACCACAACACAACGCACATCTAGTCAGCTGTTAACCTGAACCCAATACACCACAACACAACGCACATCTAGTCAGCTGTTAACCTGAACACAATACACCTTAACACAACACACCTCTAGTCAGTTGTTAACCTGAACCCAATACACCACAACACAACGCACATCTAGTCAGTTGTTAACCTGAACCCAATACACCACAACACAACGCACATCTAGTCAGCTGTTAACCTGAACACAATACACCTTAACACAACACACCTCTAGTCAGTTGTTAACCTGAACCCAATACACCACAACACAACGCACATCTAGTCAGCTGTTAACCTGAACCCAATACACCTCAACACAACGCACCTCTAGTCAGCTGTTAACCTGAACCCAATACACCGCAACACAACGCACATCTAGTCAGTTGTTAACCTGAACCCAATATACCACAATACAACGCACCTCTAGTCAGCTGTTAACCTGAACCCAATACACCACAATACAACGCACCTCTAGTCAGCTGTTAACCTGACACCAATACACCACAATACAACGCACCTCTAGTCAGCTGTTAACCTGAACCCAATACACCACAACACAACGCACATCTAGTCAGCTGTTAACCTGAACCCAATACACCACAACACAACGCACATCTAGTCAGCTGTTAACCTGAACCCAATACACCACAACACAACGCACATCTAGTCAGCTATTAACCTGAACCCAATACACCACAACACAACACACCTCTAGTCAGTTGTTAACCTGAACCCAATACACCACAACACAACGCACATCTAGTCAGCTGTTAACCTGAACCCAATACACCACAACACAACACACCTCTAGTCAGTTGTTAACCTGAACCCAATACACCACAACACAACACACATCTAGTCAGCTGTTAATTAATCTGAACCCAATACACCACAACACAACGCACCTCTAGTCAGTTGTTAACCTGAACCCAATACACCACAACACAACGCACATCTAGTCAGCTGTTAACCTGAACCCAATACACCACAACACAACACACATCTAGTCAGCTGTTAACCTGAACACAATACACCTTAACACAACACACCTCTAGTCAGTTGTTAACCTGAACCCAATACACCACAACACAACGCACATCTAGTCAGCTGTTAACCTGAACCCAATACACCACAACACAACGCACATCTAGTCAGCTGTTAACCTGAACCCAATACACCACAACACAACACACATCTAGTCAGCTGTTAACCTGAACCCAATACACCTCAACACAACACACCTCTAGTCAGTTGTTAACCTGAACCCAATACACCACAACACAACGCACCTCTAGTCAGTTGTTAACCTGAACCCAATACACCACAACACAACGCACATCTAGTCAGCTGTTAACCTGAACCCAATACACCACAACACATTTCACATCTAGTCAGCTGTTAACCTGAACACAATACACCTTAACACAACACACCTCTAGTCAGTTGTTAACCTGAACCCAATACACCACAACACAACGCACATCTAGTCAGCTGTTAACCTGAACCCAATACACCACAACACAACGCACCTCTAGTCAGTTGTTAACCTGAACCCAATACACCACAACACAACGCACATCTAGTCAGTTGTTAACCTGAACCCAATACACCTCAACACAACACACCTCTAGTCAGCTGTTAACCTGACACCAATACACCACAACACAACGCACATCTAGTCAGTTGTTAACCTGAACCCAATACACCTCAACACAACACACCTCTAGTCAGCTGTTAACCTGAACCCAATACACCTCAACACAACACACCTCTAGTCAGTTGTTAACCTGAACCCAATACACCACAACACAACGCACCTCTAGTCAGTTGTTAACCTGAACCCAATACACCACAATACAACGCACCTCTAGTCAGCTGTTAACCTGAACCCAATACACCACAACACAACGCACCTCTATTCAGCTGTTAATTAACCTGAACCCAATACACCTCAACACAACGAGGCGTGTATGGCCACGCAGTCATAAGTGAACAGGGAGTACAGGTGGGAGCTGAGCACGCACCCTTGTGGGGCCCCAGTGTCGAGGATCAGCGAAGCAGAGATGTTGTTTCCTACCTTCACCACCTGGGAGCGGCCTGTCAGCAAGTCCAGGACCCAATTGCACACGGCGAGGTTGAGACCCAGGGCCTCTAGCTTAATGATGAGTTTGGAGGGTACTATGGTGTTGAATGCTGAGCTGTAGTCAATGAACAGCATTCTTACATAGGTATTCCTCTTGTCCAGGTGGGATAGGGCAGTGTGCAGTGTGATGGAGGCTATAAAGTGTTTTTAGACTAGAGGATATGTTTATGCAGGCTATAAAATGTTTTTAGACTAGAGGATATGATTATGCAGGCTATAAAGTGTTTTTACTTACAAATCTGTAAGAGGTTGGATTTATTGCAAAAGGTTACTGAGAAGGCTGTTCCAGTTTACATGATGTAGGTAGTCTGTAACAACAGTACTCCCTTCCCTGCTCTGACATGCATTCTGAATGTAAGTTGTGGGTGATATGAAATTGCTGGACATCCTCCCTCTTAAATGGATGCCAATAGCGATTGGAGGTCACTTTACAAGCTATCATAATATGACACATTAAAACAAATGTAAATTAGATATACACCCTCACACCTCAAATTGGAGCATATAAACCCCAACATAGTGTTGAGTTTGGGTCCATAGGAGTTGAATTGACTCTTGCGATTATATTGAACAACACTGCAGAGAGTTACAAAAGTAACAGAGATATTTTCAATGAATACTGTACAGCAAGGAAGGATCATCATCGATATTTTCTGGACCGGCTGGTCGGGGGGGCCGGAACACAATTACAAATCATTTGTAGACTGCAAATTGATCACAAGATAAAATGTTTGACTAAAACATAATAATTTCAAACCTTGTTTACATTTCTATACGATCACGTGTCTCTCTCTAGTACGCGTGGGAATACTTAGGAACAGATTTCTTTAATTAAAATCACTTTGTGCTGGTTTCCTGGTGTTTTTACAGTCTTTCATGTCCAGCAATTATGTTTTTTTTTACTCAGAAAACTTGAGAGGCCAAATAAAACCACCCAAATTTGGCCCGCGGGCCGCCAGTGGGAGAACCCTGCTGTACAGAGTGAAACGCAATGACGCAGAGTTAAATGTCAACACTAAATTCAGCATATACATTTATCAAAAAATAACTCTGTTGCCAGAGTACGTTTTACTCATTTTAGACTGAATGTTATCTGTGGCAGAATCACATTTTCTTAAATTCAAGTTAAATTGACTCTGTCATGTTTACTGTCTATGTATGTAGGCCTAGCTACTTTGTTGATTTCAAATGGATGCAAGCTGTTTTTAACCCTCTGTACTTGGGATGTATGGTTACTGTATGCTGCCAATGAAGACTGGGGTTTGCAATATTTTCATTCATTGCACAGACATTAGTTACATTGTTGATATTGGAGGTTTTCAAATGGATGGATGCAATCTAGCTTTTAAGTGTTAGGCCTATGCAGCGTTTGCTATTAAATCTGTAATCATTACAGAAATAATGGAAACCTTTCCTTACAAGCCTTTGGAATTAAATTCTTTCTAAAGCAAAGCTTTGGTCTAGAACTTTGAAATGAGGTAAGCAAACATTATGCGTGGTTTAATGACAATTATTCAAATCCTTTGGAGTGTCAAGTTGACCACCAGAGATAAAAGCTCTGGATAAACCCACCAGTTGCCATTTTAAATCGATCCTGCAGCAGGCTGCACGCACTGCGATAAGGGAGTGTAGACTATACGGCCCTGCAGAGCCTGTGAAAATAACTCACAGGTCGGTCAGAGCTCCAATCGAATATATATCTCCCCTCTGGTTTTTTACCCTGACAGATAAATCTTCACACACGCACACACACGCACGCACGCACGCACGCACGCACGCACACACACACACACACACACACACACACACACACACACACACACACACACACACACACACACACACACACACACACACACACACACACACACACACACACACACACACACACACACACACACACACACACACACACCTTCAATCAATGCTGTTGAACTTCAAAGTCTGAAAGCCGTCAAGCTGCTGCGTGTAATCAAATATCGACAGGGGCTTCGTCCCAAATGGCACCCCTATTTGTTATGAAGTAACATTCTTTTTAACCAGGGCCCATAGTGCTCTGGTTAAAAGTAGTGCAGACTGAACACTTCAAGACCATGTTTAGAACAAGAGGTGCTGTCGTCGTCCCCTTCCTGTATGAGGGTTATGAGCCAGTTATTAAATGAAATCCATTACTTCATATATGACACAATCTTGTGATATTCTCTTTTTCTCATTTCATCAATGTTCTTCATTTTATCACTTTTGGAACTTGGAACCAGCCGGCTCTGAGCACAGGCAAGCCGACGTCAGGGCATTTGCAGTAAATTCTGCCACCTGTGATTTTTCTCACTTTTCATCATGATTCATCTTACTGTCCTCAACAGAATCATAAAAACGAGGTAGGCCTGCAAAAGTGTTTCACTTCATTATTGTCAAAAGCATGAGTGTTTTCTGAGAAAAACAACATGGATTTCATAATGATTGTTGCAGGATTTTAGCACCAGCAGAGTCATATATCTATCTCTATGGCTCTGGTCTCAAGTAATGTCTGAGTTTTCAACCAACTCGTGATCCAATAACAGTACTACTGTAGCACACAGCTCTTTGTACAGTGCACAGTGTTCAACTGTTAAAGTCACGGAAGACGTTGCTAGATTCATGCTAGGCCAGCAGCCTCTTTGCTATGAGAAACACAAGTGGTTTAGCTTATGTCTGAGTCTGGGTTCGTTATGGGCCCAGCTGTTCGCCTGGAGACTATACTAACCCTGGGCATAGAGGGAAATAGAAAATAGTCAGTGTTTACGGAAGAAGAGGATACCATAAGAGGTTTGGAGAATCTCAACGAACTCACAAACACATTGCTAATATATGGGCTAAACTAGAGACAGTGGATGCCCTTCTTTACCTAATAAAAGGTTTTGATGCGTATCTCCCTGGATTATTCAACACGTATTGTGTTATACCACACTATATGCCTACAGAATAACCTTCCGATAGAAAAGGGGCTGAATTAGATCAAGTTGATAGATAGGATTTACAAGAGAGAGCCGTCATTAGTCTACTGCTTGTCTAGTCAGTTGTTGTTACGGAGGATCCTGACTGTTTTCATACCGCTGTATTTCTCCTCTGTCACTCGCCCTTATTAAAGTAATTCCACCCCTCCCATCCTCCTACTCTCTGAAACTAAGCGTTGCAAATTGCTAGACTTATGCTGTCAGTCTGTGGAAAGATTGGTATCGTTTGTACCCCAGGGTCATTTGCATTGCAGTAGAAAAACCAAGGCAATATCTCTCACTTTTAACAACCCAATAAATAAAGAGCGTTGGCTTTTTTCTAACCATGGTAATGGCACAGATTGTCACTGGAGAAAACGGCTTTTTATGACTGAAATTTGTAAAATGACAAATTACCATTGCCTGCTGTGGCCGATTACAGAACACTCAAGTAATGAGATGTTGACTTTGCCGTTGTAGAAAACCCAGGATATCTTTATTCCGAGCAAAACGTCGCCCATAAATCCAAACTTCGTTGCTCAATCTTAACATTCTATCATGGATTCGGAACAGCATAATTCGAAGCAGGAGAATGTATTAAGTATTCTATTGTATGCTTGTAGAGTTGTCACGGGTCTCCCACAAGAGTTTAACCATTAGTCATGTTCTATAAACAAGCAGAAAATCATAGGCTACATTTGCAGCCCACATTGCCTTTGTGACTGGCCTGAATGCATTTTCCTTGTCTATGATAAATGGGTATTAGATAGAAATGTATTTTTAAAACAACATTTTTATTGCAGGCAGTGCCCAGTGAATGCAAATGTTGGGGAACCAAAATTGAGAACAGCGGGAAATGTCCCTTCCAGTCAAAAGGAGACGGACCTTGCTTGGCGATGACTTTCTCATTTCGTACGGTGGAAATAGGCAGAAATGAATAACTAAAATGTCTGCCATCATCTCTCTCTCTCTCAGTGACAGTAGTGCCCTTGGGCATCTTTTGAATTACATGCTAAGTTCCACCTTTTTTGAGAAGGCAAATCTATTGAATTTCAATTGCTTCTTCCTGAGGAAGGACGCCTCAGAGGTATAATATAGTTGACATCGGTAGAACCAGGGAATAAAACGACATCTATATTAGGATGTGGGAAGTCAGGCAAGGGCAGAGGTAACTGAGTGGCCACTGAATATAGGGAAGAAAGACCATTCAATATCCCATTCACACTGAGCAGAGAGATAAAGAGGACTACCTTCAGTCAGACGTCACAGTAAAATAACAGCTTCTGAGTCTGAGAGAGAGAATGTGGTCCTCAGGGCCTGTCTGGATGTGGTCTACCTATATTACATTTTCCCTGCTGGTAAATACCCTTCCTGGTTTAGCCTGAGGCCACAGGAAGTAGTGGGAGCCGTGCTGTGTAGCCGTGATGCTCTTGTCTATGTGTTGTGAAGCTGTCTGCTCCCTGTACTGTATTGTCCAGGTGCTGTGAAGCTGTCTGCTCCCTGTACTGTCTTGTTTAGGTGTTATGAAGCTGTCTGCTCTCTGTACTGTCTTGTTTAGGTGTTTTTAAGCTGTCTGCTCCCTGTACTGTCTTGTCTAGGTGTTGTGAAGCTGTCTGCTCCCTGTACTGTCCTGTCTAGGGGTTGTGATGCTGTCTGCTCTCTGTACTGTCTTGTCCAGGTGTTGTGAAGCTGTCTGCTCCCTGTACTGTCTTGTCTAGGTGTTGTGAAGCTGTCTGCTCCCTGTACTGTCTTGTCCAGGTGTTGTGAAGCTGTCTGCTCCCTGTACTGTCTTGTCTAGGTGTTGTGAAGCTGTCTGCTCCCTGTACTGTCTTGTCTAGGTGTTGTGAAGCTGTCCGCTCCCTGTACTGTCTTGTCCAGGTGCTGTGAAGCTGTCTGCTCCCTGTACTGTCTTGTATTGGAGTTGTGAAGCTGTCTGCTCCCTGTACTGTCTTGTCTAGGAGTTGTGAAGCTGTCTGCTCCCTGTACTGTCTTGTCTAGGTGTTGTGAAGCTGTCTGCTCCCTGTACTGTCTTGTCTAGGAGTTGTGAAGCTGTCTGCTCCCTGTACTGTCTTGTCTAGGTGTTGTGAAGCTGTCTGCTCCCTGTACTGTCTTGTCTAGGTGTTGTGAAGCTGTCTGCTCCCTGTACTGTCCTGTCTAGGGGTTGTGAAGCTGTCTGCTCCCTGTACTGTCTTGTCTAGGTGTTGTGAAGCTGTCTGCTCCCTGTACTGTCTTGTCTAGGTGTTGTGAAGCTGTCTGCTCCCTGTACTGTCTTGTCTAGGTGTTGTGAAGCTGTCTGCTCCCTGTACTGTCTTGTCTAGGAGTTGGAAGCTGTCTGCTCCCTGTACTGTCTTGTCTAGGTGTTGTGAAGCTGTCTGCTCCCTGTACTGTCTTGTCTAGGTGTTGTGAAGCTGTCTGCTCCCTGTACTGTCCTGTCTAGGGGTTGTGAAGCTGTCTGCTCCCTGTACTGTCTTGTCTAGGTGTTGTGAAGCTGTCTGCTCCCTGTACTGTCTTGTCTAGGTGTTGTGAAGCTGTCTGCTCCCTGTACTGTCTTGTCTAGGTGTTGTGAAGCTGTCTGCTCCCTGTACTGTCTTGTCTATGTGTTGTGAAGCTGTCTGCTCCCTGTACTGTCCTGTCTAGGGGTTGTGATGCTGTCTGCTCCCTGTACTGTCTTGTCCAGGTGTTGTGAAGCTGTCTGCTCCCTGTACTGTCTTGTCTAGGTGTTGTGAAGCTGTCTGCTCCCTGTACTGTCTTGTCTAGGTGTTGTGAAGCTGTCTGCTCCCTGTACTGTCTTGTCTAGGTGTTGTGGAGCTGTCTGCTCCCTGTACTGTATTGTCCAGGTGCTGTGAAGCTGTCTGCTCCCTGTACTGTCTTGTTTAGGTGTTATGAAGCTGTCTGCTCCCTGTACTGTCTTGTTTAGGTGTTTTTAAGCTGTCTGCTCCCTGTACTGTCTTGTCTAGGAGTTGTGAAGCTGTCTGCTCCCTGTACTGTCTTGTCTAGGTGTTGTGAAGCTGTCTGCTCCCTGTACTGTCTTGTCTAGGTGTTGTGAAGCTGTCTGCTCCCTGTACTGTCTTGTCTAGGTGTTGTGAAGCTGTCTGCTCCCTGTACTGTCCTGTCTAGGGGTTGTGATGCTGTCTGCTCCCTGTACTGTCTTGTCCAGGTGTTGTGAAGCTGTCTGCTCCCTGTACTGTCTTGTCTAGGTGTTGTGAAGCTGTCTGCTCCCTGTACTGTCTTGTCTAGGTGTTGTGAAGCTGTCTGCTCCCTGTACTGTCTTGTCTAGGTGTTGTGAAGCTGTCTGCTCCCTGTACTGTATTGTCCAGGTGCTGTGAAGCTGTCTGCTCCCTGTACTGTCTTGTCTAGGTGTTGTGAAGCTGTCTGCTCCCTGTACTGTCTTGTCTAGGTGTTGTGAAGCTGTCTGCTCCCTGTACTGTCTTGTCCAGGTGTTGTGAAGCTGTCTGCTCCCTGTACTGTCTTGTCTAGCTGTTGTGAAGCTGGCTGCTCCCTGCACTGTCTTGTCTAGCTTTTGTGAAGCTGTCTGCTCCCTGTACTGTCTTGTCTAGCTGTTGTGAAGCTGGCTGCCCCCTGCACTGTCTTGTCCAGGTGCTGTGAAGATATCTGCTCCCTGTACTGTCTTGTCTAGGTGTTGTGAAGCTGTTTGCTCCCTGTACTGTCTTGTCTAGGAGTTGTGAAGCTGTCTGCTCCCTGTACTGTCTTGTCTAGGTGTTGTGAAGCTGTCTGCTCCCTGTACTGTCTTGCCTAGGTGTTGTGAAGCTGTCTGCTCCCTGTACTGTCTAGGTGTTGTGAAGCTGTCTGCTCCCTGTACTGTCTTGTCCAGGTGTTGTGAAGCTATCTGCTCCCTGTACTGTCTTGTCTAGGTGTTGTGAAGCTGTCTGCTCCCTGTACTGTCTTGTCTAGGTGTTGTGAAGCTGTCTGCTCCCTGTACTGTCTTGTCCAGGTGATCGCCGAGTTTCCCTCCTCATTACTCTTCATTAGAGCTGCCTCCGTCTCTCAATGGAGCGTTGCACCCTGGGAGATCAGACAACGG